>NC_142614.1:16707142-17015625 GCF_059453375.1 Lepisosteus platostomus | reverse complement strand
AAAAACGATGTACTAGAGGATACCCGTGCATTCAACACCTTTCCGCACTCGTATTTTACAGTATGAATGCGATAAACAACTAAAGGCATAATAGGACGCAAAAGCAAGCAGTGCAGCCCAGTCACGTTTATTACTTTGCGGTTCATTTACAGTTAAATGACCAACTTTAGATGCGAATTAAATCTCTGGGCATATTTTATAAAGATTGTGTTTAGTTTTATTTGTTGCCCAAAAATTAGCTTGATATTTCGCAATAGATAAGATAAGAGCAGTACAACACCACAAAACCCACCACATAGACAAACGTTAACCCTTACATTTAAGTAAATTCAGTATGCTGATTTTGACATCCACATGATATAGTTGCCGCAGAAAGTAATGAGGTTTGTTATTATTGTGGTGGTTGCGTTGAAATATAATAATACAAAGTTTCTGGATCTACGGTTCTGTATAAATCTGAATGGAACCACACTTTTTGCCGCGTTTTGGCAAATATGATTTTAATATTACGTTTTAATTCGGTTTTCTGTGGCAAGGTCCATGTTTCTACCGTCACTTCGTTCTCTTAAGCTATATTGAAGTAAAGTTTGCGCGTATAAACCGATAAAGAACATATAAGATGCAAAAAGAGCAACATTGATTTCAAATAGGATTTCACATGAGAACGTTTCCTTAGCATGTTGCATGTATTTCTCTTGGGAAAAGGAGATGCTTGCATATCTTTCATCAATAATAAGCCAATCCATAAAACAAATACTGTAAATATAGAGGCGATTACTGTCTGACTTACATAGGAAATCTAAATTTTACTGGACTTTTACATCTGCATCAATTTCTACTTGTCTGTCACCCACATAATAGTGGCTTTTCAGTGTTAAAAACCACTTTCAAAATCACCTCCGCCCTCCCAACCATATCCATTAAACTCCCATCCATATCCATGAAATCAAAGTAAAGTTTGTATTTATTACACAGAGTTAGAAGAATGCGAGGAATCACAGATCACAGTAAGCAATGCCTGAGCAGATCTGTTTTGTGATCATTTTGATTTCACCCACTACTAAGCTTATGATAAAAGGTTTCCCATTTGTCTGGATACCTTTAACATAGCCTGGATTGAAAATCCCTGCTCTAGAACAAAACACATAATAATGTGTCTATAAAAGTCGAAGACCTTTTCATTCAGTGTTAGAATTTAAAATAATTTTAAGTAACAGGTGTTCATCTTTCTGAAGTTTTAACGGTTGTGCATTATCATGTGACTGCTTTGTGGCTTCTTATCAAATGTAAATGCAAGGTGTGTTCTGAACTGATACACTGTATGGAGACGTTACTGAGAGAAAAATGTGAAATTACTTTGAGAGTCGACTGTGAGTAAATGTGTTCCTTGTGTCTGGAGGGGAAGTTATACTGTAAACAGTCTGATCTGGATCCTAGGATCTCAATATGCAAAGCAATAAAAATTACATGGACCTCTCATAACCTGGACTTCAGAAAAATAATTATTATAATGGTACTTGAAGCACCATGATATCCCTACATCCAAGCATTGGAAGAGCTTTCTTTGGTTTCCCTTGCAAGGCATCCTGAAAGTCTTGAACTTGCACTTATCTGTGTGATTCATTTTGGTGTCCTGCCAGGTATGGCTGCTTGGTGGTTTTCGTGAAGCTGAATCTGTAATATTGCGATTCACAATCACTCGTGTTCTAAAAAGTTCTTGGAGTCAAATCTCTTGATGCACTGAAAGGGAGAATTAGTGTTCCCCTCAACCAGATGGATTTCTTTAGTACTAGCTAAATTTAAAAGATCAAGGAAAATAGAGGAAAAATAGTCAACATCATGTGTTTATTTACAATATTTTGTAAGTTAAGCCTCAGAGGCTCCAAGCTATAGAAAATCTTTTTTTTTTCAGCTCACAGTTGTGGTTTCTAGTTGTCCAGGCAACTTAGAACAGATGAAAAGCTTTCTGGTGTTCAGGCATATTGAGTGTAGAACATATGTATTTCTTGAAGAGCATAGTCATGCATTGGTCAAGAGACAGAACCATGGGGAAGTTATTGTAACCATTCAAATGAAATAGAGTTCAAAAGTTCAGTGTCCAAGTAGTGGAGTGGAATTGTTTTAGAAGGAAGTGTGTGCAATGCTGATTAGAACATGAGAGGAAATGTTTTTATGAATGTCTTGACACTCCTATTGAGCTTAAAAAAATATTTTGTATTCTCACATGTTCTTTGTTACAATGTGCCTGGAGCTTCCCTTAAAGTTAATGATTTATGGTTTTAAATGAGTATAGTGTAGAAAGTGCATGTGAGGGAATTCCTTATAATTGTATTACCACTGTGGTATTTTAAAACTGAGATGCTGCTCTCCAATAGTCTTTAGATTATCTGTGCATTGAGTGGGTGATTTTTAAAGTGTTTTGCTGGATTGAAAAATGCATGATATTTTCTGAAAACAATCATTAGAATTAAAGGTGAACATCTAGCAAGAAAATGATTTATCTGGAATAAGAAATAGGTGGGTTACATTTTTATGTTCCACTGTGAAGTTTTGAATGTTTTCCCATACTTTTTCAGTTCATTCAAACTATTTGTGAAAATATCATCTAGGTGTTTAAACACTAGGGTAGGAGTCAGGTCTGGAGGTGAATTAAATCAGTCAATGACTGCCAAGGAAAGCTTGTTATCTCACTGACAAAAGCGCTGCATATTGTAAGTTGTTGCTTTTAAGTCAGCAATCAGAGTTCAATTCCTCTTTGAACCTGCCTACCCCCTGAGCAGGTTCTGTAAACCTTTTTTGTTTGTTTCCCCGTTGTTGGATCTTTGTATCAAAACCAAGTATACTACTAGGACATTAAAAACCATAACTTTGAAACTGAACCTGTAAAGAAAAAATATTAAATTTAAAGGCAATTAGCTACTGCACAGTCTTATTTCAATTGTTTCTCTTGCTTATTTTCTCTCGTCAACATCCCTGTAAACATTTATTAACATTTGTTTTACATTACATATCGGACCTTAACCTAATTGATTGTTAACCAATGAAGTGACTAAGAAGTCAAATTAATTGTCCCAGTCAGATGCCAATGGAAAAGTACCTCTAAAACCAGTGAGAACCTGGCACTGGAGGATCAGGCACCAAAACCCCTGCTGATGAACAAGGTGTTTTCACTGTATTCTTATTGGTAAAATGAGGATGTATGTACTAGAAAATCACAGCTGCAAAACTTTAAAAAGTTCTGGTCAATAAAGCTATGAACACAGTCCTATACCTATACTGTAGGACAATATATTTTGCTTAATTGAACCAGAAAAAGACTGTGAAGTGCCCACTTAACACTCTGTGTGTGTTGTTGAAAATGCTGAATACAAAGTGTCATTCATATGCCAATTTGGCTTATGGTGTGTTTTCTGAAGACCTTAATAACACTGTCTTTACCATATTTGGTTCTTTTGGTTCTCTAGTTTTCAGTTACTTTTTTGCGTCTTCCAATCCAAGTGGTTTATCTCTAGCTGAACGGGTTGGTTTTCTTTTTCCGCACAAGGGCTGTAATCTGGGTGGAAGCAGATCACACACCAGAACCAGATGGCAGTTTAATTTCACTCAGGACCACCACTTTGCAGTCCTGCGATGCTTAAAGTGCTTAAGTCAGGCTTCTATATACCTGGAGGGTAAATAACCTACAGCTCAATATCTCGAGAGGGACGTGCTGCATTCCTCATGCTGACAGATTTTTCATTCAACAACCCCATTCAAGATACCTAAATGGCTAGTGCTTCTGTCTTTGGGATTGTAAAATTCCAATGAATTACAGAATGACACTCTTGCATCAACATGATTTACCCTTAGCTTGGTCTGAAGTTTATGCATCGACAAGTCAAGTATGTTGTTGGAATGCCTCTTATAACCTTAACCCATTAATTTCTTTTTAAGATTCATCTCAGTTTCAGTTTTTAAACAAGAAATATTGTTTAAAATATTGTACAGAATCTTGAAATCCCTATGCTTAGATTTTTCCCTTTGCCCTTAAAGATTCCCAGAAAACATATTTCATGGCCAGTTAACCTCACAAGTTGCTTTTGTAGAGGAAGAGAAGGGATGTTGATTTGGCAAAATAGATTGGGGTTATCAAACCTCAGTATATCATGATCATGATGTGACTATTCCCCCATATTTTGTTCAATGTCTCAGTTACTTAATTCAACTAATTTACCCACTTGGAGCTTTATAGCGTAATTTACTCAGTAAGTACATTTTAATTTATTTAATCTGTTAAATTTTAGGAGCTAAAAAACAATTAAACATTTTTTTAATTTAGCTATAGTAAAAAAGGATTACTTAAGTAGGTCAGTTGTAAGTACTATTTGAAGAGAGTTTCTTTGCCACCTATTCTTGGGGACCCCAGAGTCTTGTTTTTTTTCCAACTTGATTGAACTAATAATCAATGGACCATTTCAAATTGTTTTCGTCTCAGAAACAGTTGGAGATTTCAAGCTACCTGTTACAGCTTAAAAGTAAAAGTGAAATTTGCCACCTTGTTGAGAGCTGGAAATAAAGGTTTAATTGAGCAAATTATTTGAACCGGACCCGTTAGGCACCAGTTAAGATCATCTGAAATTAAAACCAGAAAGGACCAGGGACACAGGAACCGGGGTTTGAAGACCCTGGGTTTGAGCAAAACCAGTAGAGACAGGTGTAGTACTCTAGGAGCAGGGGTAGCAGTTTAGCAGGTTTTATAAGTGATCCTTAGAGCTTCAGAGCTTCAGTTTTTTGATTATGTGAAATATTTCTGTTTTGAACAGTTATGTAATTATAAGTCATTTGCAACTACAAGATCAACATCATGCAGAGCTAAAGCATCACCATTTGCCATGTCTAGTTAAATGAATAAATTAAATTACATAAATGATCAAACTGTCTTATATTTCTGGTCTTTATAAAATTCTGATTCATGGGTGACCTTTACAAACTGCTTGATCAGGGCTTTCCAGAAGCAGGGCTCTGTAACAGTCTGTGTAACAGTCTTCTTTAAAAACACCTGTTATATACCTGTATATTACCTGTTTTCACAATAATGCATTTAGAATGAGAACTTTACTGTCCTCGTATTCTATTGGCATTGTAGGGATTCTGCCAGAAGAAAATTTATAGACTGTTTCATGTTCCATTTCTCAGACACATATCATGTAAGAAATAATGAGAAACACATTATGGAAAAGGTAAAAAACTAAAGGAGTTTAAAAGAAGGGAAGAAGAATGAAAGAACAGACCTAGTTTCTTTGGTCATGCTTAACCAGGTAATACCTCAGACTGTCAACCAAGGCATTCTGGGTCAACGATCAATTTTCTTGCTGATTTTCAAATTGTTCAAACATCTTAGATCAAAAAGATTTTTGAATCTGAGGGTCTACGAAAAGAAATCCCTGATCTAATGACATAGGGTGGTGTGTTGAGGGAGTGTGCAGTAAAGCATGTGGTTTAGAGTTGCGATTGATGTATCAGATCACATTCTAGAGATTGAAGAAATACCAGGTGCTACTGCTGGAGGTGCAGTTAACTGTAATGGCAGATAGAGATGGTTTGAGTGTAATATGTAACCTGCAGAGAAGAATCATGATACATCTCTGCATAATTCATCATCTCTGTAAAATCCAGTGATGCTATTCGGTGTCCATAGTCGTATCATACAGTATTTACATCCTTTCATCTCCTTTTCTTGGAGGTTGGAGATCATAAGATACTTATGAAATGCAGTAGTGAAAAGGAAGTCTCCTATAAGTTTAAGAACTGAAAAGTCCATTTGAAATCTTTTATTAAGTCTATTAGAGAGATCAGAGAGATCGCTTTATTAGCCATATACAATTTCTTGCATTAGGAATTTGTCTTTTCGCATACCCCAGCTTGCTCTCCATGAGACACGCAGGCTCACAGACAGGGGGAGAGAGAGACGCTTTGGAGTCAGGCGCAGGGTCAGCCATTTATATTGCACAAGGGCCCAATTGAGTAGGATTCCTCTGCCGGCTGCGGGATTTGAACCAGCAACCTTCCAGCCACAGGCGCAGATCCTTAGCCACATCTTGGTTATTAAGGTTTCAAATGAGAGCTCAAATAGGACTAAAATCAGATTGGACTTTGATCAAGCTTTTTATCATACTGTCAAGATTTTCTAAATATGCCATGTAAGAAAAGCCACAGATGACCTTTTCAACCTACTAAATAAAACATGGATAATTATTTAAATTAGTGCGCTGAAACTAAATGACATACAGAATAATTCAGCCAGTTGTGCTTACCTTTCATCAGACCACATCATACTGTATATAGCAAGTGACAACTGTGGTTTATTAGAAAGTCAATGTTTATTAATACTTTTGGGAGGACTTACTTATATTAGGAAATTATACTTAGATGTATGGTTTAGGACAGTTAAATAGTCTTTAAATAATGAGGAATCCTTGAACAGAGATGTGGACAAACAGAAGGCTTGAGTTAAACAGTTATATATTGTGATAAAGCTCTTTTTGTTACTGCAGAAACACATTTCAGTTCTTTTTTTTTTTTAGAAAAGGAAATTCTGAATTGTTTTTGTACCTGTTTAGGTCTGAAGATAAAAAAACAAACTTTAAAATGGATTGTATGTCATCCATTGGCTTACATGGTTGTATTATTCTTATTGTTAATTGCTTATTGCATTATATTATTCCTGTATTGCACTAGTAGTACAATTCTTAACCCTGAGAACAGGCCTTGTACAGTAAAATGTTTGAATAGAAGCACAGAATGCTGAAATATACTGTATAAATGTATTTCCTGTCTTTTTTTTACATAATACTAGTCTTCTGGAATGGTTTTGCTCTAACATGTTGTTGTCTGCCTGTTTACTGCCCACTTGATAACACCACCCCAGCTCAGTGCCAGTGTCGGTGCCCATTGCAGACTTGGTGGAATAGAGAAAAACTGTAGTCTAGTTTGAAACTTGGAACACTAATTTCTGCTGTACTAAGCCTCACCCTAACCTTTTTCCAACTTTGCTAAATGGTATCACCAACACTTCCTAGTAATGCATTTACATCTTGGCTCACAGTGACTATCCCTGTAGTCACATTGGGAAAATGAGAATGTGATCCTTTGGCCTGCCCATTCATGAAGCCCCGTAGTGAGATACAGAAGGTTTATCTTGGTTTGGAGGAACGGAGTGTTTCTCACTGTCATTACCACAGGTCTGTCTTGGGTGCCCGAGAAATCCCAAAGGCAGTTATTTTGCCATGATTTTGAGACAGTGGCTGACTGATTTTAGGGAGTGGCACAGCAGCATTGTGCCAATCTTAAACTGTTCCTTGGAATCCTGGTTATGGACACCTAGTGAAATGATCAGGTTTGAACTTATAATGTATCACAATCTGTACTCAAATCAAGTGCCTTGGGTTCCACTCAGGAGACCCCGGGAACTGTACTTTTCTCACAGAGTGCGAGCTAGGAAACACATGGCTATGTGTTTTTGCAGGTTCTTTTTTTTCCTGATAGCTATAGAGTTGAGCAATGTGATTATAACTTGAGCACCTGTTGCTATGAATAAAAAGTCTGAATTTGGGAGTTTATTTCCAAGGAGTTGACCATATCTTGAATGTATATGTAACTTTCGTGGTATTCCAAAAAATGTGAAATCCTATTGGGTATAAAAACATTTTTATTGGAGCGAGCGTATATTACCACCTGATGTGAAACACATTTGTAGATTTTGGCTTTTGCAGACTCCTCTTTAAACCTTTTTCTTTCACCATTTGTTTCAAGAACATGCTACTTTTCTTGTCTGCGTTGCCACTAGTTGAATGGCATTGATTTCTGCACTTTTGGTGTTGGCCTTCAAAGCTGAATCCAGGTTTTCTGTGAAGAAGTCCTAAATCTGAGATACTTTTAACTTGCCCACGTTAATACAAACCACAGCCTTTAGTCCAGCCTGGCCATAATCTGGGTCTAGTCGAGATGCTGTAGATGGGATAAACGTGAGAGTTGAGAATATTTCTTTGTCACTTTTTTTCTGCTCTTGAGCTGGAGGCAGGGTGCTGTTCAAGTATTTTTGGAACTGAAGTTGCATAGCAGAGCCATACCAAAGACTCACTGTTCAGAGCCAGTCTGTAATTTGTTAGAGCTACAGTACCTCAGCCAGCAAGTAAGAGCCTTGCCATTCCTAACCCACAGATAACAGTACCGTGGTCTTGGCATTGGTTTTAAATAAGTGGGGTGGGGGTGGGGGGGTATGGAGGAGAAAAGCATAGTTCCTACATATTGGATTAATACATTTTTTATAACGAAACCTATATATAGCTTGTAATGTAGAAGTGGAAATGCAGTAATCTTCATTTTCATATTTTGAATGTAACACATTCCCATGCTATCTCTAGCTCAGAGAGAGATGTTACTTTACATTACTAAGATTTTTTAAACTCTCACTAAGATAAGGAGTAAAAAAAAAAACTCAAATCTGTGTTTCATTACACAGGGATTTTTGAAGCTAAAACTTCTTTAAACAGCAGTACGGAAATATGTATGGTATGCACACTAAGAATGACTCAAGTGAATCATACTTTGTCCAGTGAAATGTTTGCTCTTTCTCTGAAGTGCAGTGTTAAAATAGAGAATTATATATCGCATAAGGTATTGAGTCATTCATTACATAGTACAACACTGTTAGTATGAAACATAGCACTCTATCAGTATGAGAAAATAAAATGTATAGGCTTTTTATAAATATTTTAAAATATATGACAGAAATGTCATCAGTAAAATGCAGTTCAATGATAACCTGCTTTAGAAAACATTTTAGTGGGTGAATTAAGCTTCCAAAAATATATATTTTTTAACTTGTTTCATCTAACATGAATCAAAAGACAACATTAATGTTGTAAATGGAGTATCATTTAATGTCTACATTAACAGCATAGCATATGGCATATGGCATTCTGGGAAGAGATGCAACAGAACTCTTAATGACTTGCAGATTTTCTTTAACATAAATCCCTGGCATGTTCCTAAGTAATTATTCTTTGTGATGCATCTCTGAGCTTTCTGGTGTCATTATTTCCTGCCATAATGTTTATCTCTGACAAGCGCAGGTCAGAAAAGGGAGTTTACACAACAGTTCGATGTACTCTAAGTTTATGAGCGGTACTCTAAGGTTTTTAACAGTTGGATGAATGTATCCTAAGTTCATGAGCGAATCAAAAACAGGATTTCCATGGAAAGCCCCCTCATCTTTCAGGGGTGTAAGGGACTTTCATCTGTTACCAGTAGAGCATTTTAACTGGAAAGGGTAAACTTGGGCCTCCTGTGGAATGCTGTTATGTTTCCTTTCCCCCTTCAAAAAAACTCACCTTCTTTTATTTCGACAAAATATCCCCCCTCTCCTTCCTCACTTGCTGTAACACTGATGGCAGAAGAAGTGAGGTTGCTTGGTAATTTTAGGGTTTGAGGTTCATTTTGCACCATTGTCTGAGAAGACCATTCATTTCCCAGGGACTGTTGAAGCTTTGTAAAACACAAAAACAATCTGGGTCTGGGGCCTTTCTGCACTATGACTCATCTCCTTAGAACAAAATAAGGCTTGGCAGGAATGGCTGCGTAGTCTGGAGCCTTATTCTCTTTGTTGATTAAAATGGATTAATTTTACCACAAAAAAAAAAGAATGACAGGCGACTGCATTATCAGTAATTGAACCCCAGTATGCCCAATGAACTTGAGATTTCTTACAATTATTTTGGTTCTTTCTTTAAATCTGAACTTAACGTAACTGTGCTGTAAGTCAAATTGCTTTGCCATTATATCAACACTGCAGTTGATTATTGAAAACTGCACTGCATGCTCTCTTAGCACGGTGTGTTTATTACGCCAACAGGTGGGCTCCTGGCAGTTAGGTGTAAGACCATGGCAAGTTGCAAGATGTGTATAATTGCTTTTCAGCTGTACAGATGGAGAATAGTCTGCTTTTAGAAGGGAGGAAAACTGTCTGACATTTGAGTCACATCAGTCCAAATGGAATATCGCAGGAATGTGATGCTAATGCTATTTTATGTTCTATGTAAGATTGTGTAACAGTTTTGCTGGTGTCTTCTTAGGCGAGGAAGAGCAAAAAGGGAGTGACATGGCTGTGTTGAAACCAGTTTGTTCACTGCTTTGTATAAGCCTTTTAAGTCTGAATCAGAATGCCTGGATGCCTTTTTAAAAGCCAAATCCAGGCAGCAATCTGATGTAACAGTTAGATGATGATTATATTGTACTATGTATATATGCACTAAAGCTCACACGCCATTTGTTTGCTATGAAATTCTTATGCGAACCACAAAATATGAAATGCCATTGCTTAGGCCTGTTTTCCCTTACATTTCCATGATCTGCAGCTGTATGTGTCCTAAATGAAACAATAAATCTGACTGTAACAATGCAGTGTTCTGCATAATAGTTTTCAATGTGCGTTTTGTTTCTTTTTTTACCTGGCATTGAAAAGAGCTCATGCAGTGTAGCTGTTATTAAATAGATAGGACATGTCTAGTACTAGAGTACTCAAGTTCCCATTCATTTAATTTTGATATTGTTCAATTTAAAGGTCTTTTCTTCCTCCTTGCCAAAAATACTTAAATGGGACCATTTTTTTAACTGGACCCTTATGCAGCTGAGTTGGTAATGCTTATAATTGACATTAGACGCACCAAGAATCTGATAATATAACCTTTAAACGCAATGTGGCCTGTAAAACTGTTATGTACACCCTTCATCAATTCAACCTTTACGAGCAGGGCTCAGCATAGAAACAAACCTAGGCTATCACAAGTTCCACCTGCGTGTGAGCTGTCAGCCATTTAAAAATAGCCCTCGAAAGTTCCATCCCTGGCGAGGCGCAGCATTCCTGACTCCTGCGGTCCTGTAATGCCAGCCTGTATGGGAGTACGTGAAGATAATCCTACACAAAGAGTGGTGTATTTGGGTCAAACTCTCCCCATGCCACTAGTAAGGACTATTGCATACCACAGAAGTTGCTGAGCCAATGTCAACCAGGGAAGAAGTAGCTGGGTTTGAGGCACTCTGAAGGGATGACTCATTTGCTCGGAATACAGTTTCCCTGTGCTGCTGTGTAAATCATAGTAGACCTGTTGCAGAGACTGATTTGCAAAGACTTCTTTGATTTTTGCAAACTGGTCGTCGTTTGATCATTTTCCAAATGTTCTTTTGCCCAAGGAGTCGCATATAAACTGTACCTGTCAAATCTGTTGGCTTGTAAGGAGCAAATTTGCCATTCAGCTTTAAAACCTTTGCCTTGAATGATGAAAAAGTGCGGTCTAATATAAAAATTTGGGGAGTGGAAGTAAATGGGTTTAATTATGACGTTTTTTTAATTCTCCAATGTTATCCTCCTTTTCATTTAGCAGATATGTATTACAAAATACACTGCTTTTAATTGGCATTTCATTATATTTACACAGTATTCTTGTAGTTCTTGACTAAAGATAGATGTATATATATTAAATATATAATACTTAATAGTATACATAATATTCATATTTAGGAGCGCTTTTTAAGAAACTCAAAACTTGCGTCATGGCGCACACAATATACAATTCAGAGGCTTCTCAGGATATACTGAAGGCTGGTTCAGGCCTTACGGATTTTTACTATCTGTGTTATTACACATTATACTGCTTGTAAAGTAATTAAAGCTAAGACATCCTGGATGGTTTCATAACTTGAAGGTTGTGGGTTCAAATCCCAGGTGAGGCACTGCTGCAGTAGCCTTGAGTAAAGCACTTTACTCTGCTTGATCCAGTAAATTACCCAGCTGTATTAGTGTCAAACAAATAAAGAATAGTTGCCATTTTTTGTAGATGTAGTCAAGTACTATAAAATAAAATATACAGAATTTCTTTCAAAAATCTTTTATTTTTCTTTTAGATTTAGAATATCTAAATGTTGCACCTTCTATAGATATTCAGTCTTCTTTCTACTGCTGCATTCTTCACATTAGAACGAAAATTCATTCATGTCCTCAGTTATAAGTACTGTGAGGCCATTTTCCTTCTGTTGCACTGAAAATCTTGAGAAGCAAAAGATATGAGCTTTTGTTTTATATGAAGGACAGATCCAGATTGCACCAACTTTTTCAGTATGCACTCCTGGGTGATGGATGTGGCTTCTGTACAACAGTCTGCAGCTATTGTACTGTTGTGAGCCAGGGTTGGATTGCATTCAGACAGTTTTGTTCTTGCTTTCTGGCTGGCCACAGCTGGTGAGGGCCATACATTGGATAGGTGCCTGCAATTTCCAGGCTATAGAAAACAAGCTGTATCCAGGGCAGAGGCTTTCTCGTTGCTCTCCAGCCTGTAAAAGGCTTAAAACGTCAAGAAACATGTGGTTACTCAGAAATGTATTTTTCCTCAAATGGGTGCATAACTCACCTCTGTCAAATTGAAATGGGTGGCTTCTTTAGCATGTAGCCACTGGGAGAGAGCGTAAAGCAGTTTCATCACACTTTGTAGGCACAAAGGGCTCAGAAGAGTCATAGATGCATAAAACAGAAAATCACAGGAAGATTTCCCTCAGATCCTGAAACATGCACAAGTCATTGTCTTCACAGGTCAGTCAATCAGTCAAGCTTCTTGTATGGTGGACAATTAAAGGTGTAAGATTCCAACAGTAATGGCGTGTTACTCTGAATACATGAAAGTTTAGAAGGTTTTGTGAGGTTTAATTTTAAACCATTTTAAAATTCTTTCTCACAGTGGCTCATTGGCTGATCGTAGTATTCGAGGAACTGAAATTGAGTGCTATGGTTAAAGCTATATAAATACAAGAATTAAATAATGACAAAGGCCTCCTCTGCAAGCCACAAGAAGATCTCAGCCTGTGTTTTTTTCTAACCACAGAACAGGCCTTCAAATAATCTGACACCTGGCTGCCAGACCAAAGTGCATGCTTATTACATTTTTTGTTTTATTTTTAAAGTTAAAAATAAAATCCATAAACACCCAAGGCACATTTAACATGTTAATTTATTACCTTCAGTTTCCTCTTTCTCTTTCTTTCCCTTTTTCCATTATAAAATTCAGTTCTTAAAATAGGCATCCATTGTGTAATGTATCCTGTAGGTTAATAATCTGTGTGTCATGTGTATTACTCCATGATGTACTGCATTCAGTGAAGCATGCAAAAGCAAAGCAAATAAACCTGGAAGGCAATACACTGCTTGCAGGCCCATAAAGTTTACTGCCATTTTCTCAGAAGTTGTGTGTGCTTCAGCTGTACACCTAGAACTGCAGAGCGTTCCTTTTCTACAGTTTGTTTTTCCGGGTGAATAGAGGTAACATTGCAGTGATTAACCATTAACCTTTACAGATTTTCTAATGCGATATTGGGACACAGAGCTATTTTGGAAAAAATCGATATAGAAGTAAAAATGGAAGATCCAACATGTTTCTGTTTAATCCTTTGTGTTCTGAGTTTTTCATTGCACCATGTTTTTAAACTTGAAATGTGTGGCAGTAAGACATTCTACTGTAGTACGTAGAATATAATGAAATGGTAACTTGAAATTCAAAATTTGATTCCTCCTTGATTTAAGTGTTTTAGATCCAGTTCTTCAAAGCACATAATATTGTACAGTGCATAAATATGTTGAAGTAGTTCATGTGGGCAGGTGCGTCAGCTAGCATAGGCTGCAAAGGAACAAGTAATAGATTTATTCCATGCTGAAAAGCAAATAAAGAAAACACAATGTTTTGGCTGTGGAGCCTTCTTCGGGTGTGAGAAAGACAGGGCAGACGGCAAAGATTAAGTAGCACAGGAGAACAAAAGCTAAGAGAGTGGAGGACGCGGGAGCAGGGGAGAGGCGAAGAGAGGTGTGAAGTGTGAACCTGCATGTGAATAGAGAAGATTACATGAAAACAAATCTGACGTTGAGAGACGGGGGAAGGTGTGAACCAAGTTTCAAGATAATTTTTGTTTCTGGTGTCTTTCTGCTATGGGAGTTAAGAAACCCTTCTTTGAGAATGCAGAGGGAGAGATCAGTGTGGTCATGGCCGTCAGAGGTGAAATGAGAAACAATGGGCTTGGAGAAATGTTTAATCTTCACAGCCCTAACATGTTCTCTTAGTCTCCTTCTGGTTTCCCCAACGTAGATAGCTGGGCTTTTCCTGCAAGAGATACAGTAAATGAGGTTGCTGGAGGTACAAGGGTTTGTCTGGGTGATCCGGAATTGTCCTGAGGGGCCTTGAATTAGTGTGGTGTTAGATGTGTACTTGCAGGTGATACAGTGAGCACTGTTGCAAGGGAAAGTACCTGGTGTGGATGATTGTTGAGGGCGGTCAAGGGAGCTGTGAACAAGAAGGTTACGCCGATTGGTGGTCGGCGATATGAGATGATGTGGCGGTCAGAAAACAGGGCCCCAGTGGAGGGATCAGCCTGTAGGATGGAAAAGTTGTTGTTAAAGAAAAAGTGAATTGTGGGGAAAATTTAGGAAGACCAGATAATGTACCCTCAAAGGTCTTAGCCAGGATACTGGGGTTAATACATCTACTTCTATGAATTGGCTACATTACTCTGCTCTCCTCCCCACTGATAGCTGATGTGTGGTGAGCATTCTGGCGCACTATGGCTGCCGTCGCATCATCCAGGTGGATGCTGCACATTGGTGGTGGTGGAGGGGAGTCCCCATTACCTGTAAAGCGCTTTGAGTGGAGTGTCCAGAAAAGCGCTATATAAGTGTAAGCAATTATTATTATTATTATTATTATTACTTTTTGAACAGTGTCATGGACTCTCTAATGACCAAGTGTCAAACCCTAGATTTATCTTCTCATCCTACAGCACAGTGTCCCTTGTCATACTAAGGCATTGATTTGGAAATTCATATTGAGTGCTAAGAGGGCCACTTACTGGTCCACTACTGTGCATAAATAACTTATAACAATGGGAGTACAGCTGAACTCTTGTACATCACTGATCTGCACGTTAGCCTTCCTTCACCCTCAGGAGTCTAAGCAAAAATTTGGTTTAATCATGGGATTCAAATAGGAACTTAATCATTTATATAAATAATTCTTAATTAAACTGAAGACTACACATTTTTTGCGTTACAAGATAGTTTGGATTAGTCCTGCCTCTTCTAATAGTCCACAAACACTGGCACAAGTTTAGAAAAGAAAATCAAGAAAATGTTTTCTTTCCCATGAAACAATTCAAATAACAGAATTTTGTCTATTTTTAGTGATAATTAGGAAACGTTTTGTTCTAGGAATTCCTCTTTTCTTGTTAGAGATGTGGAGTTATTGTATTTGTCCCAAGGTACCACCCTTGCATTCCTCTCAGAGGTCAAGGTTTGTCTTCACTGCATTGTACAGAGGAATTATTTTTAGATGAAGTGGTTAGGAGGGCATACAGATAAGGACAGAGCCCTGCTGTGAGCTCTAATATTAGCTTTGCCAAGTACAACAAGGAGAGCCTTGTGTGGCCTCATTATCCGGGGCAAATTTCCAATGAGCTGTTAGCATTGTAGAATGTCAGAATGTCATCTTCAACGTAATACTGCATTCAAAGGGATATTTAGCTTTTTTCCTCCTGGAATCTTTCAAACAAGCAGAGCAGCTCTGACGCTGAGGACAGCAGTTCGTAAAACTGGTCATATCCATTAGGCTTTTAGCTCTTGCACGTACATCTCACGGCTGTAAGGGTTTCAGCTACATTTCTTAGAAATACCATGTATTGTACCGAGTCTGGAGCCAAACTCCACTCCATGGGTACATTCCTTCAAAACTTACAGTGAATTTCCCAGAGTCTTGAGCCACATTATAAACTACAGTACACAAGACATATTTTAATAAAACAAAATACAAACTGTATATTGTCATCAGATATGAGGACAGTAATCGGAAACGTCTCTAACATTCCTTGCTATGATTGATTAGAAAATTTTATCAACTGTTATTTGTTTCTTCAGAAATTACGACCTTAATTTGCATTTAATAGGAATAACGACAATCTGACATAATGCATTAGCTATCAAAGTTGTTTTTGAGTTGAGGTTTAGAAATCGGTTAATAAAAGGGAGAAACAGTATGGAGAAACAGTATTGACCTTTCAAAGTAATGTTTCCATCCAACAGGAGAGTGAAGTGTTTGACATTTTCTTTTTTTACATTTATAATCTTCAGATTTCGGTTTGTCCATCACCCTCGATAGAAATGAAATGATTATAACTGTCCATTATGGTATGGAGTGTACAAGAGTTTAAACCTAATTCAATTTCACTAAAACCCTTCTTGGGTCAGTACTTGTAGACAAATGTAGTGAGGCTGATTAGTGTTTGAGTGTCTAATGAGGCGAAGATACTGTGTGGCTTAGTACAAATATATGGAGTAAAATTTGAGATTTTGAACAGTTTATTACCTTCTATGTATTTGTAAATTGTTTCTATATAATTGCAGTATAATTGGGACACCTTACTCAGATTTTTCCTTAATTTGATTGGGATTTCAATCGGTTTGCTGTTTTGGAACCAGGAATTAGTATACTCTTATTTCCGGAGACACCAGAGTTTTATTAACATAACATTTAAAAACTCTCAATCACGAGGAATGAACCATCCATTTAGAGTGGTGCTATATTCATACCCTTCCAGCGACATTCAGCATGGTTTCAGTCCATTTCCCAGATCATTTAAAGCTTTTTTCTTCATGCCGCAAATTGCTTGAAAATGTTTTGCTTTGCTTTTTGGTCTCCAGTAAGTTTCCAGTCATTGCAAATTTGTTAAAAAGTGCCAACTCTGTCCCATAAATAAAATTGTTCTCTTTAAAGTTAAGTCATTGGAATCAATGGTTTTGAGTATCAGTGTGTGTGGCCATTAATTCAGTTGTAAACTTGCTCTTTGAGGGTTGCCTTTAAGCAGACTTCCAGCAGTATTACAGTGAGGACTTGGTTTATTATACATTTCCCTGGGGCCACGTTGTTACCAGAATCAGAATCAGAATCACCAAATAATTAAGAACTGAAAAAAGTATGTACTTTAGTTGCTTCAGGTGATTAAAAGTGATTACAGAAAGCAAGTTTTTGTTAATTTTATTCAATAGATTGCCTCCTTGAAAAAAAATCTGCACTCTGAAATCTGTTACTCTGAAATTTGTTACAGATGCTGCCAACTAAGGCACAGTTCTATAGTACTACCTGTCTCTTTTAGTAGAAATGTCTATTTTCCTCTGGGACAACATCTGACAAGTCCAGATGTTAGACAAAAGGAATTTAATCTATCTGTGTATGTAGAGTATATGTTTATTCAGTCACTTGTGCTAGTTGTTATTGTAACAAAGACTCAACTGAAGATGGCCTTTTCAAGTATGTTGTAGGCCAATTCATTGCTCATTACTGCTCCTATGATGAGGACCATATTTCATACTTTTGCCTGATTTTGTATTCAAAATATGCCCATAAATATTTGCTTTGTAAGCTCTGGGGTAGTGTTTCTTTTTAGCCTAAAATATAGGTTACCTATGCTTAAATGTTTTCAGAGACAATTATGAATTTATCATAATTTATCATAATTAAATACAATTATGACAATTATCTGCATTACAGGTCAAAATAGAACTGTAATGCTGAACTAAATATTATCCTATGGGTATGCACGTACAGTTTAACTTTTCCACTTCCGTTGTGTTTTACTGTTTGTAAGTGACTGTGAAATGGCATTACATCTGTTTCATTATGTTTAGTATTTTTTCAAGTTGAGCTTTTGTGATTAAGGGAAGTTATGATTAATTTTGTATCTGAGTATCAATCTGGTATAGTAATTCCCATTTGGTCAAGCCGTTGGCAAAGATGTTATCAGTTAAGTAACATAACATCATAGTAACTGGTTGCTGTTATAGATAGCACAGACCCTCTTAGCACAGCCCTTCTTCCCATGTGCTGCCTTTCAGTTAAAGGTAAGGATTTTATTGATTAAATACACCTCCAGGACTAATCATAGTTTACCAGAATTCACTTCTAAGTTCCTTTTGTTAAAGTGTATGAAAGACATTGCACACAAAAGGTTTTGGCAAATATCCCGCAGCCTCCAGTGATTCTTCATCCTGGAATGCTTATGTTATTGTCATTCATGTTCACCTGCTGTGCTGCAGGCCATGTTAAAATCTATATTATTAACTACCTGAAATCTTAGAGGTGAAAGGCACCTTAGTCTTTTTAAAGCAATGCTTGTTGCTTTTAAGGTGGCTCTCTGCATGTTGTGAGGATAATTTAGTTCCACCTCTGTGATAACATCAAGCCCAATTATGCCAATTTCAGATAAATGATTAAAGTGTTACCTGTTTTTTTTTCCATATACTGCGATGGTAGCTTTGTGTACAGTTTCTAAGTCTATTTTGTGAGAAACAGGATTTAGAAAGGAACCCTTAAGGAAAAATGCGGGGGATTTGTGGGTTGGTGTTGCTGCAGGAAGAATGTTTCAAGCAGTGAATCTTCCTTTATGTTTACCTCAACAGGATGTCCAGTTTGACCATATCCCCTACATCGCTTGTTTTTGTTGTATAACTTTGGGATAAATCTGGATAAGTAGCCTTGACTGTGAGATGGCTCAGACATTCAAGATCATTTACCTTGTGGCTGGAAAGCAAAAGAGATATTTCTCTATATCGATTCCTTATAGGTGAACGATCCTGTAACACTGGGCTGCCTAAAATGAAATCAGTATTGTTTGCAGTGGTGCTGTGATCCAGTTATCTAGATATCTATTTTACAGTGTCAGATAGGAAACACAGTGTTTATACTAAGATGAATAATGAAGCTGGAAACCTTGGGTCACCAACTGGCAGCCCTACAGGCCTTGTTTTTCCCTTTCCATAGCTGCAGTATTTATGTTCTGTGAGAGAGCACGAACTTTAATTGAATATTTCAATGTCTAAAACTGAAGAACAACTCAATTACATTTGAAAAGCTACAAAGAAGAACAGGACATTGTCACCCATCTTGAACATTAATGTTAGCAAGATGTTGCGGGCAAATTTTCTATGGGAAATATAAGGATCTGTGAATAGATGCTGGTCATTTTACAGGGAAAGTCCTTGGTGGGACTGAAACTCATTCAAGGCAAAACTCAGATGAGCTTGGAACCGTATCAACCCCCCCCCACCCCCGCCTCCTCATTAGTTAACGACAAAGTTTTTAGGTGTTAAATAGAGCACACTTTTTATATTAACCAAAGTAATTAGGTACAAATTAACTGGACTGAATAACAGCCTTTTCCTTAATTTTAAAACTTTTTTTTTATTTAAGTTTTAAAACAAAACAGCATACAAATGTATCTACACAACAAATGGTGTTAGAAAGAACAAAAATGTTTGGTTTTTTAACTGCAGTAGTGGTGGGCCCAGGCAGACCGGGGCCAGAAAGAGTATGTTGTTTTTTCCTGGAGACATTGAAAGAAGGAAAACAAATCACTGCTCAATATGCAGCCTCAAAGAGCTACAGAGGGACAGATGCAGAGCTGTTTGACTGAAGCCATTTAAAAAATTCTACAGTTGAACAGAATTCAACAAACAGACAAACAAAATTATTATTTTAGCAGGCACTCTTATCAAGGGTGATTTATATTGTTGTAGACAAATAAATAGAACATTTATACTACAGTAAGTGTAAGAATAAGGACAAATCTTATAAGGTCCAGTAAGGTAGAATACATTAAATTAATAAAATGACACTATGGATAGTACAAAATGAAGACTGACACAAGTACTGATGAAATAAAATGAATTGATAATAACTAAAGTGGTATACAGTGTGGATACAGAAGATTAAAGACTTTGCAAATATATATCCCTTATTCGTAGTGAATGAGTGTGTGTGCTTCAGCGTGCTGTCTTTCTTTGCAGACTTGTGCTGAAGCTTACTCTGTGTGATAGACTGAATTGTTACACAATTGCAATAATCAACATATCCAATATTACAAGTAGGCCTAAAATATGTTTATTAGTGATCAAAAAGTATTGAATTTAAGCTGTGTAAGTAACAAAACTAGTTAAACACAACTTCTTGCACAGTAAGACCTTGCTTAATTAGTTAATTAAGTAAAATTAAAACAGAGTGGAAACACAAGGAGCTTTCTTTCCATTAAAATTCTTGCCTAAAGGAGGCATCTCATTTGTCAGAGTCTTCTTCCAGCTACCCAGTGGAAACCCACAATCACGTATAGTGGGTTTGTAATTGGTTTTGTTTGGCAGACTGAAGTCTAAATTCAAATTGGACCTAAGACCTCTATTTTTTTTTTGCATGTGTGAAGTTGAATGACTGAGAGGTTTCATTTGGATTGGGTGTTGAATACCCTCTTTGTGATGTTTTTGCAGATGACAGGTTTTGCATCATGCCCAGGCTTTCTGATTGTCACTCTGATCATACCTATAACCTTCATCCCTGTCAAGACAGAAATATGGAACAATGAAGGTAAGACAGTGCTATGTGTGCATTGGCAGTGAGTAAATGAGATGCTGACCTTATGTATGTGGATGTTGCATAAAACACCACCAGTCTCATTTTTTTTTTATGAATGTGGCTTTCAGAAAAGATTAGCCATAAAGGTTTACAGTTATGAGAGGGTAATCATCCTTTCATTTGTTTGTTACAACATTACATTATAGGATGTCATTACTGCAGTGTTTTATAGAAAGAATGTTAACTGTCTCTTTTTTACAAACTTTGCACATCTCCCTTTGAGGATACAGAATGGCAGTTGAACTGAGAAAATAACAGTAACGGGTGAAGGAAGGAAACTTTCAGACAAGGAAAAGGAAATGCTGATGTTTTAAGTGTATATTGCAATCAGGCATTAATCAAGGAAGAAATCAACAAAGTTCTGTATTGAATCATATTAGCATGGAAGAGACAGAAGAGTTGCAGCTTATAGAAACACTTAAGATACGTCTTCAAGGCCTCATGGAATGTAAATGATAATTGCTCTTAAACAAGAGTTGTTTTGTTAGTGGCCTTTTGAATAACTCCTTCAACTGAGTTGTCTTTTAGTTTTGTTGTTTTGTGTTTGTCATTAAA
The DNA here is from genome assembly GCF_059453375.1 of Lepisosteus platostomus. Lineage (NCBI taxonomy): Eukaryota > Metazoa > Chordata > Actinopteri > Semionotiformes > Lepisosteidae > Lepisosteus > Lepisosteus platostomus. The sequence goes on along the minus strand of NC_142614.1, from coordinate 16,994,551 downwards.
TAAAATATCAGTTAAATGAAGAAAGATGACCTCCCTGTACTGGTGAAAAAATAACTGTGGCAAGAGCAGATTTGAATTTAAAATCAGTTGGATTCGTTAGTCGGTGAACTTTGCAATTCTTATAAATTCACTTTGATCCAAGTTATTTTTGGCAACTTTCCAGCGTGTAGGCAGATGGATTGTCCTTCACCTGACATCAAGTTTCAGTTAGTGTCACTTAAAACACATTTCATTCTTGATACCTACCACTGACAGTTTTTGCATAATTGTATACAACATTAACTTTAACGATTGCATTTTGTTACTCCTGAGTGTCATTAAACCTGAGGTTGATCACTATTGATTAAGCTCAGCTGTTGCTTTTGTTTTTTCCTGTAATGAGTAATAAACATCTCTTTTTGGACTTTATAGAAATGCCCCTGTTATGATGATGATGATAACTTATAATTGCTTGCATTCATGTGGTGTTTCTAATCCGAAACTGTATGTACTGTACATGGCAGCTATTATACACCAATAGCCCTGATACCCAGCAGATCAGGTGAAGAACTGAGCAGCGGCTTCTCCTGTTGAATTAAGGGGTACATACAGGGATTGCAGATTGTGCAAGATTCTAATTTAATCAGACCTCTAGAGTTTATACCCTTGCTCTTACAAATAGTGCTGTATGCTATGTAACTGCTTCTCAAAGCCCAATGGGAGTATCAGAATTGTGTTTAGACTGCAGTAATCATCTGTACTTTTCTTTGGCAAGTTTCAGACATTGAGTATGGAAGACTGGGATCCAATGTCACCCTGGTGTGCAGCAGTTCCAGCGATGGGTATGTGCTAATTTTTGTATATCGGGATCTGTTACCCAACAGTAGGGCTTGCAGAATAACAAACCTAGTCTTTGACTGTTGCAGATAATGAGTCATGACATGCACTGATTCTGTACAGATTGCCCTGTATTACTGTACTCTGGCAAACAAGTTGGTTTGGTTTGTGGTTGAATTGATGATGAGGTTGGAGACTGCAGTATTCTTTTATCCATGTGCCATCAGCTTTAAGTAAAGCAAATCAGATGGTACTGAGTTTAAATTGGACCTTCATTGGTTTCAGAATCTTAAAACTCACAAATTGCTTGCATGTGCAGTGAGTACTGCTATTCTGAGGAATGCATTCATATAATAAGGTAAGGCCCCTAAGCGTCCTTGCCATTAAAGACACTTGCTGCAAGTGCAGGTTCATGTCTGTGTCATTACCTAAGTGTGATGCCGATTCCTCACACAGAGACACACAGTTAGTTGACAGTGCCACCAGTGGCAGGAATAGGCTTGGGCCTAATCAGCCAGGCACTCTCAGCTCTCGGTGTCACAGTGATCCCAGTGATTTCATGGGTGAATGAGTTTTGTGGTGATGGCAGTGGGGGACGCACCTCATCTCCTGCATCACTGCGTCATTCATACTAAATGACTAATGGCTTGTTGGATAGATGGGTGGCTTGGAGATGCCTGTCTACACTCCCTCATTCTCCCCAGTCTAGCAACAGGGTTTGTCACTGTGAGCTGAGACTTAAAGACTCAGTTGGCTTTTTGAAATTGGATGGATATATAATGGGGGAAAAAAAAGCTGGTAATTATAAAATAGTCAAAGAATGTGAGGTGGTCAACATGGACCAATATCTTTTCAGATAGAAACTCAGAAGTGTACATATAGATAGCAATAATACAGATGTTGCTTACTTTGAAAACATTTTATCATGTGTTGCCATATCATTTATTTGAAATACCTTTTATTAAAGAGGTGCGATGAAAGTTTAAAATCCAATTTGAATCTATATGATGTTGTATTGTTAAGTCCCACATACCTTGTACAAGGCTATCAGATGTTGTATTGCCAGTTTATCTAACACAAAACTTCTTACAATATATCACAACACAACAAACAATTTTATGAGTTGAATTTACTCTCCTCTTTACTGGCCTCACCTTGAAGTGACGCTCTTATTCAAGACCCACAGCCCATGATGCATTTGCAATAACCAAAGCCGTTTTTAGAAAACCATTACAGTAGACGATATCATTTTTCCCCCCAAGAAAAGCCTCTGCAGTAAATGTCTGTGATGTCCTGGCTTATGTTGTCATTTACCACCAGTTTTGTTTCTTGCGGTGTGTTTTGCCAGGCCCGTGCAGTGGCAGCACAATGGCAGCAGCTTGCTCTCTTCCCGGTTCCTTGTTCAGAACGAAAATCTCATTCTCATTAATGCGGACGCTTCCATGGAAGGCAACTACAGCTGCTACGACGGAACCGGACTCCTCCGGGCGACCAAGCTCAGGCTCGGCAGTGAGTGACTTCATTCATGCCTCTTTGCTACCTCACTCCACTCCAGCTCACACGTTACATGTTACACGTGATGCTGGCTTGTATTTTGTGGCTTATTTTAAAAACAGAAGGAAAGTATCTTTGTGTACAGTCAGGTTAACCCTATGACCAATGGTGGTTGTACATAATTATTTAAGACATCAGAATAAAACTTCCTTGAGGAGTAATGTGCTTTATTCTTTCCTTAGTGTACATCTTGCACAGGTCCTGAGATATATGGCTGATTTTTAATATTTCAAAAACATGCTTTAGATAAAAATAATTATTTTCATGTAACGACGCAAAAAAGCATTAGCTGCTCGCAGTTTCATCTTTGTTTCCAGGCAGGCCTTCCTGATCGTTAATCTCTTCAGACAAAATTCAAGTCATCATGTTTCTTATTTTAAAATACATTTTCTTCTACTTATGATATTCAAAACAAAAAAGTACTTATCATAGAGCAGGTTTTCCCATGACAGAATGAGAATGCTGCGTTCTGTCATGTCACTTTTTAATTCCTGACTGATACGTGTCATAAAGCACAAGGTTCGTTTATATACAAAATGTGGTTCAATTCCTCTGCATAGGCGAATTGTTTTGTCCTGTTGATGATTATAGATACTGAAGGTTATATTTTTCTCAACATTTTGACAGTTGGAAGAAATTCAAGTATCCAGACAACTGTAAAAACAACCCTGAATGAATTACATTGTGTGGTTTAATAAACAACTGAAATTCTGAGTTACTTATAGTTTAAACACCTCTTACTTCTGGACAGAATCTTGAGTGTAATCTGTACTCATGAGCATACACACATTCTTGGCCATATGCAGTTGTATATATTCACATGCAGTTTGGGTTCATACACAGTGAGGTACACTATCCTGCCTACACAAAATTCTAACATACACACAAAATTATACCACGCGCACAAAAATGACACTTAAATAGTGTACATGCTCAAGCATGACACCTAGATTATAAAAAAGGAGTCTTTCTGGAAGAAATATTAGGTGGTTCTGTTTAGCTCTGCTTTTTTCTGAGTATGTGTGGTGTGTTGCTACCCAGTTATTAAATATCACAGTTAATTGGTCTAGATATTTTTGAAACTGCCATTATAGAGATACATTACATTTTGGCATGCAAAATCTGATTCACTGCAAGCAAACTTTTTCTGATTACTTAGTACAGTCATCAGCTATAATGTATCTGCTCCCTGATGGGAGTATGGAACAAGTTACCCAGCCATGTTGTTGAAGCTAAGACCCTAACTTCGTTCACAAAATGGCTGAACTACTATGCACCCAATGGGCTAGATGGCTTGAACTCTCTTCTCTCTTTTGTAACTGCTCTCATATACCACATTCCTCCAAGGGTATAAAGCAAAGGCTTGTGTGATTTGCTTTTGACTATGCTGTTGTCTTCTTGAAAAATGAAGAAGTAAATACATTTACACAGCATTCCCATTCCTCGGGACTTACCTGTGAAGGGATATATATTTTAGTTGATTTTAGACAACTGTATGTCAGGAGCTGGAGAGTGAGACAGGAGTGGGAGAAACCGAGCCTGAATCAGTAGTGCCCTGGCCCGGTGAAGGTCTGTACGTTTCCTGAGAGAAGAAGTTGCAAACCACATAGCACTTGATTTCCTGAAGAGAAGAGGAGGAGTAGAACGCTGAATCTGGGTAACAAAAGCTATTAATGACTGCTTGTGTGTTTCTTAAACTGGGAGTCTTCACAAATTTACACAACGTGTTAGTGCAGAGTGTGAGTCAAGTGAACTTTGCACTGCAGAATTAGTTGATTTCAAACTACATCATTGAATACGGAATTATATATACTGTATATTAATATGACTAATTTGAAATTAATAATATGATCAAAACAAATACATAATATGAAAATCAGTACTGCACTCCTTGTTCTTAAACATTTGGTTATACAGTGTAGGGTTCAGATGAAAATAATGATACCTTCAGCTTGTACTGTTTTCAGAATTTCTTGCAATTAAATGTTTTCCAGCTGTCTTTTATTGTTTTAACAAGAGCTATATTTTTTGTGTAGTTTCATATTTAAGTTGTTTTTGTCCTAAAGTGTCAGAGTATTTCTTTTTTCTTGTTTTGGGGTACAATATATTGTAAAAATGCAAATTCAGTTACATGCATGAAGATGTTTTCTAGAATGTGTTTTGAACGTTAAAGATGAAATACTTAACCTTAAAGCATTTGGCTTGGCATTAGATGAATAAACAATGGATAGCTGTATGATTTTAAAAGCTTTATAACTACCAGATGAACATTAAGCATAACATATGTTGCTATTATGAGGGATTCATTTTAGAAGTAACTTGCTATGTAACCTTTAAAAAAACATTTAAAAACCTTTAGAGGAAGTGAGGTCATGGATCACAAGAAAGAGCATCAACAGTCTGAGAATCACATGATACTACTTTTGTACTGCAAGCAGTTGCAGTTTGAATGCAAGACTTGCAAAAAGTAATATCACTGACTATATACAAAAATGTTTGCTTTTGATACTATAAAAAGAATATTGCATTTATTTAGCATATGATAGTATCTAAATATGAATTGAGGTAATTGTACATAATATTTGCATTTAGACTGCTGATTATCCACAATTGGTTGACCATATGGGTGGCTTTGATTTTGGAAAAGTAGCACAGTGCACTGACTTGCCTCGTAATTTAAAGCATGATCATTTAATTAGTGGGTTGATTCTCTGCCCAGCACATTTATAGTTTTCAGGACATTTATAGGACAAACATGCTGGATACTGCAGGCCGGTTGCAAAGATTTGTCATTAGTCATTTTAGTGATGTGCCATTTTGTTTTATTCCTAGAGGGATCTGGATTACATTGTACTCTTTATTTGCTCTGTGCATTGTATCACTTATAAATTTGGAGGGATAGACAGTACACGAAGCAGAAATATTTTTCTCCTTTCGGTTGAGGCTTTCAGCAGTAATTGTTTTTCCATGCAGTAAAAAAAAATGTGCAAGGAGTCACTAAAAGATATGTGGAAAGTTTAAATGTGACAGGACTTTTTTTTTCTTTGAGTGAATTTTATTTGAGCAAAAAAACGTTAGATTTTGGCATTTATAATTAGTGTATGCACATATTATTATGTTTGTTATAGTATTACCCAGTCCCAGTGTCTGCTTCTGTGGTTGTGGGTCAGGAGAATTTTTGATTTTTCAAAAATATGACTTGATGTCTCTTTTAAAAGAACAACCATAAATATTTCAGAGAAAAGCGAGTCGGCTTCCTCAATCCTAAGAAAGACACTTCACTAAGATTCTCTTCCAGCAGAGAGACCACAGTATACAGTACTCACCACACAAAACTGCTCTTTCATCTCGAAGAAATAGGCTTGCCACATGTTTGCGACAAAATGTATGGTACAGTTCTTCATTTCATCATTTATAACTTGGCCATTTTCCTCACACCATGAAAGAAAGAGCACTGCATCAAAACACCACCATTTCAAAGTTATTATGTAACAGTAATGTAAGAAACACTTCTGTTACACTATTTAAAAACATTTAGCTTTTTTAAAAGGGTACTTCTGTCTGACTCATTACAAACAGATCTGCCGGTGCGTGATAGCAAGGGATCATATTTGAGGCTAGTAAATATATGTTTGTTACATCCAATTTTCTTTTCATGAATTCAGAATAGATTTTCCATGTAGAAATCTGAGTTGATATCCAGTCTGACCTTTCACTGTGCTTTCACGCGAGCAACATACTTTTTCTTCCACCCTTGACTAATGCGGAAGGAAGCTTGTTCTGAGCCTTTTCTCCCTCTCCTGTTCTTCACTCAAAAAAATGGAAATTTGAAGCAATAGAGACACATCCAACATACATGATGTATGTGATGGACACATCCAACAGTTCTTTTTTTTGGCCTCATGTTATTTTTTTCCCCAACGTTTCCAGATTCTCCAGGGTTAGTGCGGGTGACCTGCAGGGCGCCTAATTACACCACTGTCCTTTGCTCCTGGGAGCAAATGGAGACGACCTTTCTTCCCACAAAGTACATCACAACGTACAGGTGAGGGGACACGGTTTGGTGGAAATTTGTTCTTATTTGCCGACCTGAACTTCAGTCTTTCATCACCTCTGGGTATTCTGCTTTTCATTCCACTCAAGTACATTACATTACTGAGCTCATTTTGCTCAGTTGGGAAAAGTTAGAACTGGCCTGGGTCTAAAGGATGTAATGATTTAAGAAGATTTTTAAAATATGCAGAGCTCTGACCTTGAGACAGCGAAATCCCTTGCATCTGGAAACTAGCTAGATGCACCCAAACTAACTGCTTAAAATGTTATATGTACATTGAAGAAACTGAATAAAAATGATTCTTTTAAACACACAAATTCACATCTTTTTGTACCTCCTGCATATGAATAAGGGCAGACTGGATTTAATTTGAAAGTAGATTGCTTGCATTTGTAACTTTTACTTTAAGTGCTTTGTACAATGTTTTTTTAATTCACCTCCTTTTGCGCTTTAACATCCTGTCTATGCTGTGATCTGTGGTACAGTAGTTCAGCAATGCTGGAACTGTGTGCAGATGTCTAAAAGTATTGTAGTGCAAGTTCTATTAAAAGCTTGTTATTGTAACATTGTGTTCATTTAGAAATAGTTTCATTTTCACACACCAAACTGCACAGTGCTGTCAGATGTTGTCCTCAGCTGATCACCAAGGTATATTTGGATTATTTAATTAGTTTGGTGTTTTGATTTTTTGGCTAGTTTATCAGAGAAAATACACATTTAAAAAGTATCTCCATTCCAGGTTGCCACTGAAATTGGTGATCACCTCTTAACAAATGCAAAATTGAAGGAGATAGCGGTGAAGTAATAGACAGGGAGGTTGAGTAAGGCACATGGCTGTTAATTATTTTCTAGCTGACCTATCGCCTATCTGAAATGTTTTTTTTTGTTAACATGGTTTTGATTCCCCCATTCCTGTTGTGCAAGGTGAAATTGTGTTGAGGTGCATCATTATTTTAAGTTCTGAAGTCCACTAGTTCGCTTTCTCATGCATTGTTTTCCTGTGTAATTGCCTCTACTTTGATACCGTGAAAATCTCTTTAAAGTGTTGAATAGCTGAAACACCTTCACCAAAACACTTCAAGTATTTAATTGACTCTTGTTGCCAGCGTGTGAAGACATGTTTGGGGTCTTGTGACTATATATTATGTGGCTTATTTCATAATAAGCAATTTATTAAAATATAACATCGTAGCCTGTTTGTTCTAAAACATTTCATCAAACTTAATATACTTTTAATGAAATTGTCTACTGTATGTTACATGATGTGTAATTTGTTGGGGACTTTGTTTTTCTTCAGCTACAGAACTGTTGTAAATGTGTGTGTGAGGCACAGATTGACTATACAGTAGTCACCCATTTTGTGGTCTGTCACAACCACATGGTGACAATCCATATTCGTTCACCTCCGTTTTTCAAAGTGTATTTTCAGAAATGAAAAAAAAACAAATGTGAAAAAAAATCTGCCACTTAATTTCAGGATTCTGGTACAATGAAGTCAGTCAGCTGACAAAGTCTTGAGGAACTGAAGCCTTTGATGTGGACTTTTAGTTTCCTGTTATTTAATATGATGTTTCCCAAATGGCAGTTTCAGGTTTGTGCTCTGCTTCATGCATGTTTTTTTGCCATGCAGATGTCACAGTAAGGAATTGTGGACAAATCCACTAAGAGCTTTTTTCAAAGAACTTTAAAATGATCTTAGAAATGTTAGGCTTAACTTGGACTATTTTTTACTGACCATGTTCTTATATCTTCTACAGGATGGGAGAGGACACAGTCCAGATGTGCCACCAGGACTCGTACACAGTAAATGAATGCATCATAAGAAGTCCACCAATCTGGCACCATTACCATGTTATTAATATCACAGAGGTCAACCCACTTGGATCTAAGTTCACATTATTAAAGTTACAGATACATGACATTGGTAAGTTACTTTTTAACCATATTTCAATCATGGTGTGGGTTTTGTTTAAAAGTGTCAACTTATGTATAGAACTTCATTTTAATGGATAAAATTGGTTAATTTATAACTGTGACAGGATTTGACAGATGTTCACCAAGTCAGATATTTAATACGTGTATGATGTTGATGGATAATAAGAAATCATCACTCTTAGGAAGAGCTAGTTTGAACCAGAAAAGCCTTTCTCAGAAATCTGTGATGTGTGGATGTGATGCTGCTCAAGCACATGATTCATAGCATATGAAACTAGAGATGTTTGGAAATGTCCAAAGCTAGGTAACTACTCAGAAATTTTTGCTTTTCATTTAGAATCACCTCACCTCAGTTATTTTTATCACGTTCTCACCTCACAACAGACTTTGGATAGGTGTGTCCGTCATGACCTCACTGCCAGCCTACGGGTTCCCAGAAAGTGTCAAAGGAGGCTCTTTTACTGGGATTCAGAGAGCCCTGGCTGACAAGTCCTAACCCCTCTCCCATTAGGCTTGTCCAAATAATCTTTTTGTGGTTCTTTAAGATGATGCTGCTGTTTTACCTGTTTTATCAGTATCCGTATTCTGAATCAATACTAGAGTGTGCAGCCTTCACTGTAAAACAGGGACATTATTTACTTTTCAGGAAAAAAGCATATAGAAATTGTGCACTTTACACTATGCTTTTTGAGAACTGTAAACAAAATGCAAACATTTCAATTCTTATTTTATGCATTGCATGTCTCAGATTTGCAATACATGATGCCGTACAATACATGATCCTTTACTAATATGTATTACACCTTAAGGTGTTTTTTTCTGAGACGAAATCTGTCAAAGTAACAGCTTCTGCTCATGTAGTGGCATCAGAGTAAACTGGGCAAATCCTGAAAGTGAAATTGATGCCCGGCAATCCTAACATGAGCTCAGAGACAACACACCACTGGATAGATTTACAGAACTGGAGCTGAAATTGCAAAAACTGGAGCTGTGATAATCTGTATAGAAACATTTGTATTACTCTGGGATTCATTAACATCACTGATCTAACACAAAAAATGACATGTTCTCTATTTATCTCTCTAACTTTCTCAGTAAACTCAGCTGTTGCTTCTGGCAGGCACGAGGCAGTTGACCAGGCTGCGTTTGCATGCGGTCACGTAGGCCGGCAGTGGCCTCGTGTGTTTGTGTGTGTGTATAAAACTGACAGTGGCCTGTGTGTATCTGTGTCGTGTTACAGTGAAGCCTGATCCTCCTGAAGGGGTGATCGTACAGCCTGTTCCTGGCCAGCCAAGAAGACTGGAGGTGAAGTGGCAGTATCCTTCTTCGTGGATCAATGAGAAGCACTTTGCCCTCCGCTTTCAGCTTCGCCACAGGCCTGTGGGGTCAGCGTCCTGGTCCCTGGTGAGTTCTGTGTTTGGGTTTGCATGGAGGTCAGCCGGCGGTGGTTGTGTGGTCAGATGACACATGCCTGAGGTTTCAATTGTTCTGTGCTTTGTTGTATTTACACAAACCAGCCAAAACCTTGTCCCTTGGACAAACTTGTAAAATAATCTAATGCCATCTTTTTGACAAAACCGGCCACACATAGACTTCTTTTGCTTTAAGAAAAGTCATTCATTGGCAGCTGTTTTTTCTGTGGAGGTGAAATTGGTCCTGCTATACCTGCCACATGAGTGTACATATTAAAATACATAATGGTGCACTCAGATAAATAACACTATGTATGGATTAGGATTAGATAGAATGCAAGTGTAACAGCAGCAGTCAAGTAAGATTGATATGGAAGTATCCGTAAAGATTTGTTTTCTGTCTTTTAACCTGCCTTTCGGTTTTATCACATCTTGGAAAAAGTTATTGTCAGAGTTTAAAATCAGTTAATATGCTGTAGCAACACAGCAAATACATGTTTATTGTATGTATAGTTTTATTGTTTATAACACAAATGCATGGCAGTTATATGTGTAATTACAATGCATTTCTGTACCTTTAATGTAACTGATTCAAATTCTTTTATCAGTAGCCTTTATTAGCTTGACAGTTGCAACAGAGCAATTATTTAACTATACACATTCAAATTGTAATCATGTGAAAATGGAGATACAAATGCTAAGTAATCATACACATAAAGAATTCCCCAAAGTTTCACAGCAATTAACTTGCGGTTACATGCTAGCAAGGATAATTAATGTATCTAAATTGTCCGTGAGTCTGTGTGTCCTGTGACGGCCTGGTGTTCTGTCCCTGTCCAATTGTATAGTTCAGCCTTGTGCCCAGTGTTTCAGAAATAGGCTTGGTTTTGCTGTGATCCTTGATTCCAAGGATAGAATGATAATTTTTCAGTATTTACCTTTTATGGTGTGAAATGGATTACTAGAAGATGAGAAATTAGTAACATATACAGTATACTGGGTTTTTCAAATACAGCAAGATGTTTTTTGGTGGTATTTTTTCAGTTCAGAAAGCTTCCCTCACCCATACCTTATTTTATGCTGAAATATGCTTTCTGGTTCCTTAGGTGAAAACGACGGACACAAACCTAATAATAACTGATGCATTAGCTGGTCAACGTCACCGAATCCAAGTACAGGCAAAAGATGACTTCGACAATGGGGACTGGAGTGAATGGAGTCCAGAAGTGGAAGCCTTACCTTGGATAGGTATGGAGACTTGACAAGAGGAAAAACTTGTTCATTAACAAACAAAAGGAAGGTTATCACACTGAAGGCAGCATGGTCCAATTTTGTCTTTTTGACAAGAACAGAATTTTATACAGGCTTCAGAAATTAATCTGTACTAGTACAGGAAGTGATAAAAAATGTCAGTGTATATTATACTACTGGTGATGATCCCGAACCATCTTACTTAAAACGCTGAATCACATCTTATTCTGTGAAGGAGTTTCCTTTCTTATGCCTGAATTGTGTCAGAAATTCTTTGGTATAGTTAGGAAAAAAGAAATCTGTGCATCTAGGATAATGTCCAGCTCATTCAAATAAATGTATTGTACTCTATTTTACTATATAGGTACAATAAGCAAAATAGTTTTCTCTGTCTTCCTCGGTGCATATTTAAAGAGTGTAAATCCCCTTTCTTTCTTTTTCTTAAGTTTTTAAGGGTAGAGCTTTGTTCTTCTGAGGGTATGAATTTAGTTTTTTTGCAGAATGCATTCTGAGAAAACTGGAGCATACATCCTCCAGTCATGCTTACAACTAATAAGCATCCCTGTAATCCTAAAAGTTTTTAGAAGTGTTTAGATGGTTGCAAACTTACCAGCTTGCAGAGTTAATTCTTCCATGACTGATTCGCCATAAATACTAAGTGTTCTGCAGAGGTAATTTACACCAGAGTATCCATGTGCCAGAACTCTGGAGGCAAGAAGTGTAACAGCAAATATTTTATGTGGCAAATGGTTATTTTTTCTATTTTCCTCATTAAAGCCATTTGAAAACCATAAGCTATCTATCACCTTTTTCCTTTGCTAAAATAAACAATTTGTGTTACAGGAATGGTTCATTTGAGGGTTTGTGTTGTACTATCATGTGTTATCACTTGCTTGCTAATCAGCCACAAGCTGACTTCCAGAAATCATGCAGAAAATCAGCAGTCTAAGGGGCTATGTACTCTAAGAACTGATTCAGATTAATTTCTGCTATCTTTAGGGTGAAAAGGAGCCTTCTAAATAGCTTACATGAATCACTGCCCACACACAGCTTGTGAGAGGTTTTGCCTGATTTGTCTATCAGGCTTTTTATTTGCTATTATTCTTTTTACTTTATTTTTAGAACCAACTGTTACACCAGCTTCTGCTCAGGATTCAGACTGGGGTACTGAAATTGTTGAAGAATCTGCAACACCGAAAACAGGTAAAGTCACCACAGGATGAACCAAGGTTTTAAACCCTAAGTGTTATTTTACACGTAAATGTTAGGAGCATCATCTAAAACAGACTGATATACACATTTATTATGTATACTATTGTTTGTCCCACTATACTTGTTTTTAATTGGTATGTCTATTAAGTTTCTTGAACAGTCAGTAAATGGTTGTAGTAAATAATGGTAAAATGTTGTAGTGGACTAACTGATTTAAAATTCATATTTACTGTATGCAGTTATATACAGAAATGTACTTTATATGTAGCACTGATCCTTGTGAAAAGGAGTTCATTTTACCTTTTAATGTAAGCTTTTTCTATGTCTAGTATGGCAGCACTACATTCAAAATGAAATTATTTTATATGTAAAAAATAACTGCAAGACAAATAAACCTGTGGTCCATGTTCACAGAAAGCATAAAATAAACATTTGAAGTTCCCATAAGAAATCTTACGTGAGCTGCAACAAACTTGTATAAACTACAGTATATTGTAGTGTCTTATAACTTGACATAGAATTATTATATTGTTTTTTCCACAACAGTAAGTGAAAATGCATCAGGTACTGTTTGTTTTATGTATTGTGCCTTTTTCCCTTCGAAAGCATTTGGAGCTAGACTTAACTACAGTGTATATCTACATGCCTGAAATTAAAAGCTGATGCTTTTGTTGAGTATCATGGCTAAATACTGCTGTAAGTCTACATTTAAGAGCTAGAAAGACCTCTGTTTCCATTAGTGAGTCTCTCTCTGTTTGTTTGTGCAGTGCAATTTACTTTCCAAACAACAAACAGACCTTTAAAATCCTGACTTCAAATGGGAAGAAAAAAATAATTTCTAGCAAATTGTTTTGTAATCACAGTAAAAGAATGTGCTTGGTTTAAAACAGCGGTTAAGGCCTTAAGACGTCAATTTTGCTCTGCCCAATTTTTTAAAACTCTAGTGCTTATATAATGAAAACAGTGTCTTGATGTGTTGGCAAAATACAAGACAATCTTTCTTTAGAATTTGGCTGAATTAACTTTTGTCCTTTTTGAATACAATAACATGCTTTTACTGGTTAAGAGCAGTCTTTTACCTATAGCTATATATACTTAACAGAACTGTTTTAAAACCTTGATTTTCTGAAGTCATATATAGTCTTGACATTAAGGCCATTAAGTGCTTTCAAACTGACTTTCCTGTTTGTAACGTACTGTACATGTAGCTCTGATTAGACCTCCAAACATAAATCCCAGTTCTACAGAAGTACTTAAGAACTTCTGGCAGTGGTTGTCAAATTATGTCTTAAACTTTCAATACCTATGAAAAGCAAAATCATCATCCTTCAAATTGAAATATGGTTTTCCTGGTTTAAGGTTATAACCTTTCTGAACATTACACAAGCACACATGCACACCAAGGATTCAACCATTAATGCTGTTACTGTCAAACTAAAATAAGATTAAATTAACTTTTAATCATTTTTATTTTTTAAGCTCAGCAGTTTATTTTTTTAAAGGAGAGAGAAGACAAAACTTTCCTAACAGTTTTCTCGCGCATACATTCAGTTATTAGTCACGTATTTCTTAGCACTGAAGTGGAAGATTTGGAAAAATTCAAAGATAAAGACTAGCCTTGGTGGTTTAAATTATAATGAGGGGTTTCAGCTATATATAGTATTTAAAGAGACAAAAGGCTTAACCGAATTTTGTGAAGAGGATGCTGCAGTCATAACATTTCAAGCATTTCATTCACATGGCATTACCAATCCCTGTGAGCAAGTGTGTGTAGTATATACTGTAGATAGCAAATATGCACCACAGAAGAGAAGTATCACATCAGGAAAAGAGACCTATTAAACACCAACATGTACGTGCCTGTGTGCTAAATTTAAACAAGGAAGTTCAAACTCGCATCAAAAGCCTTGCGGGCTGCTTGTGTGTTTTTAAACTCTGTCCCTTTAATTATTCTTGTTTTTCTGTCTCTCCTCAGATGTACGTATCCAGCATTATGGCGATTTGGGAATGCTCATCTCTCTCGGGCTGTTTGCAGGAGTAGTTCTGGCTCTGCTGGCCTTCTTTGTTGTTTTGATCTGGTGAGATGTGCTGTTGCACAGGCATCTTTTTTTAATGAACAGCAGCCTCTGCTTTCCCTTTGGGCGCACAAGATTTCAGCTTGTGATGTGATGGCTATGCTCTAGATATAGAAAGTTTTCTAGATTTCCAAGAATTATGAAAAAATCCTTCTGTGATTCAAACACATAACCTGATGATCCATTGGTGTGTGTTTTATTACTCCAAATTAAAATTAGTTAATTTCTTAATTCGTCACTTGCATACAAATCTATTAATTTGGTCTCTGCTACATACTACTCACAACCAATAAAAAAAAATGTAATACTAATTATAAGTGTATTTCTGGACATTCCACTGAAAACACTTTACAGGTAATGGGGACTCCCCTCCACCACCTCCAGCATCTACCTGGATGAAGCGACGGCAGCCATAGTGCGCCAGTGTGCTCACCACACATCAGCTATCAGTGGGGAGGAAAACAGAGTGATGAAGCCAATTAAGAGATGGGGATTATTAGGAGGCCATTATTGGTAAAGAAAAAATGGTAAATTTGGCCAGGATGCCAGGGTAACACCCCTACTCTTTTTGAGACGCACGCTGGCATTTTCTCACCTATGTGATATATCAGTATTTATATTTGCTATTATGAAACCTATTCTGATTAAATAGAATAACTCTTCATACTTCTTACCAGGAGATCCGCCCTGGGGGAAGCAAAAACATGTTGCACCTTGTTAAGAAGTATTTGGTGTATCACATGTGTACCTCTACACACAAACCCCCTTTTAGAAAGGTTCCCTCAGGCAATTAGCAATACACCGCACTCTGAGCAGAAGGAAAGAATAACACGGTTACATATAACATGCACAACATGATTGGTAAATAGTTATTAATTAACTGAGCAATACACACACCTTGTGCTGCCTTTTAAGATAAAGGGTAAAAATACACTTTTTGGATTTAACATGTCTTTCTTATTTTGTGGGTATACTAATGTTTGAGGATTCAGTGTTGAAAATAAGTCTTTAGAGTCTGTATGTCTGTGCCCGTGTCTTAGAATAGCTTGGAAATAGCTCTTGGTGAACAAAATATAAAAACAAATGTAAAGGCAGGGAATTCACAGCTGGTTTTCATTGTCATGCTACTAATGTTCTCATTCCTCTGGGCTAGTTAACCAAAAAATCAAAGAATTTACTGAGCTGAAGTTGTTACTGGGGCGGCACGATGGTGGAGTGCTTAGCATTGCTGCCTCACAGTGCTGGGGCCCTGGGTTTGATTTGGACCTAGGGTGCTGAGTGGAGTTTGGATGTTCTCGCCAACCATATTTATGTGGATTTCTTCAGTTTCCTCCCACAATCCAAAGACATACGTGTGCTGTACTGTAGGTTAATTGGGTTCTGGGAAAAATTGGCCCCAGTTATAAGTAACTATTATTTCCTCTTATTTATATATATGTATGTGCATATGTACTATGGTTATTTTAAAACAGTTTTGTATTGCAATGTGTTACCCAGCAGTAGCAGTGTCTGTAATATTAGTGTAGAATGTTTTTAGGAACTGGGTTATACAATTTCGGCAAAGTAAAAGTATATTTCCTGGAGGACTTGAAAATCGTCTCCCTAGGGGCTTTATGACATCCCATATATCACAAGGTAGTGAAAGTAGGCGTTTAGACAGTGTGACTTTAAGGTTGACCTCCATACATTCTGGAGATAGAATCTCAGTTGAATCTTGAGGGATTTCAGCACTCAAGATGCCATTTGACTGACCTGTGTTCACTTTATGCTCTTTATTCAAAAAATAGTCTAACGGGGACAACTAGAGGGATGGGGAATCGCACACATTCAGGCTTTATACAGTATATCATTTAAATATAGTCTTCCATAATGAAATGAAAATTTTAGTCAAGAGTGTAAGCACACAGGTCCTAAATTATTATCATCTAAAGCTGTTATTATGTCAGACATGGAGATTTTATTATGTCAACCCCAATACATTGCACTTGCTGTTCTTATTCCTAACACAGAACTGCATGCAAAAGTCCATGTCAGACCTTCGTTGACGAAAATCATGGCTGGAATAGCCATATTGTTTTGCTGCTGTATTTTGTTCTTACACTGTACAAAATGTGATTTGGGTATTTTTAAAGCATAGTGCTGAGGTTATGCTTCTTAGTTTATGCTGAGTGTTTTGATAAAGTGCTACAATTAACTAGAGATAATTTGGAACAGTGTTGAAACCAAGTCCAATGAAGAAAATCAGACTCATCTAGCTACACATCTCTTTAGTTAGTGTTTGTAACCACTCTGACATTTTATTGTTATTTTTAAGTATTTTCTAAAAGTTATTTGCTGGTCCTGTACAACAATGATATGAGTAGAACCACAGTAAATCTCACCCTGACAGTGAATGTCAACCCAGTGATTTCTAAGCTTGTCTTTCTTGGTAATTGCAGGTTAAAACGTAAAGGGAAGGAAGAGGGAACAAAGCAGGAACTTACCTCAATGAAGAAGATGAAGTCACTGCCAATTTAGTGCGTAAGTATAAAGTCATGAAACATGTTTTGTCTTTCTCAAAGTTTACAAGATTTTCTTTCGTATTTCAGTGCACTGCTTGCAGCCCCCTGAAAAGAAGGGGAACCATAGCTGATATTTTGTTAGTGTATCGTTTGTGCTTGAGGAGCCCACTCAATAAGACTCTGCAAACAATCACAGCTGAGTCTATTTTACTCCAGTAATTTCAATATCAAATTTCTGTAAGAGACAATTCAGTTACCAGCATTTTCATTAAAGGGTAATCATGAAGTATCCTTCAGTCGTGAGGGACAAGTATGACTCATTTGTATTACAGTTGAAGGTGAATATTAAACAGACTGACATTTGATGACACAAAAATGAAATATGTCTGTTTTGACTTTTGGCAGTCTGTATGGCTTGATTGACATTTTGAGTTTACCGAAAACCAGTGGTGTCAGGCTCTTCAAGCTCATCTGTGAATTTTTGCCGAGCTTTGTTTTGTAACATGAATGTCGTATTTTGATCTATTCATCTTTTGGCGAAAATGAATCACAGTAGTGAAAACAGATCTCTGTTTTGCGGAGGGCAAAGTGCTTGTAATACCTTAACAACTGAAGATGAAAAGTGAAGGCTGGAGGAAAAATCTTGAACAAAGGAAATGTACACTGAACTATAAAAATGGTTTTAGTAATTATAGCTATTCATGCATTCACACTTGAAATTCAAGCCTTTTTCCTGTTACCCAGGGTGAGGCTCAGATATTAATTATTCATGTTCTGCAGGAAAGCAAAATCTTACTGTTGTGATGATTCAAAGGAAATTTGATAAATAATTCACCTCGGGGGTCTTTTCAGTTACAAAACCTCTCATGTTTTGTTATCCAATGTCCCTTTAAAACACAGCCAGTAATTATTCGAATAAGTGTAAAAAAACTGTGCTTCAAACATTGTTCCTGGTTTTCTGATCCTAGAGCATTTGTGGTTAAAATAAGACTGCATAGCATCAGCTGAAGCACACCTTCAGTCTTTGTATACTTCAGTTTCAATGTATAATCTCTGTTTAGTACTGCCCTGAAGGAGATGAAAATGAGGCTTCATCCGTAAAGCAACTGACTTTTGATTGAGAGTCTTATTTTCTACTTCAAGATCTACACGAGAACTCACACTGACAAACACGTACCTCATGTCAGCAGCAATTACATTTAAAATGTTCCAGTTCTAGAGATTTCAGCTACCACAAAATCCAAGTTAACAGAGTTAATGTTTCAATATTACTGGTTGCATTAGACATGCCATATAAAAACATAAGAAAGTAAGGTTACTAATGAGAACCCATCTGCTCCTTTTGCTCCTAAACTACTGTTACACTGGGATTTTGAACAAATCTTCCATTACATTTCTCTGAACTGTCTTCAGTGATTTACCAGAATTGTATATACCCCTGTGATTTAGCAGTGCTCTTTGTATCATTTTCCAGTCTGTAATTTGCATGGCACAGATGCAGTTTATAATGATCAGAAATTAACACTTTTAAACATCTTTAAAAAGGTTCTGATAATGTTTTTTTCTTTATTTCTAGATGCACAGATTGGCGTTTTCCAATGTCAACCCTTATAGGGTGTCCTCTGCCAGTATCACCACTGCCAGTAAAAGCAATAAAACAGAGCAAGGCTCAAGGCATGAGATCCACAACGCTTTTCTCAAGTGCCTTGTGGTGCTAGTAATGGTTTCAGGTTTCAGTTTCCACTTTTTCAGTGGTTTTTATAGATATGCAGCAACTTTGTAGCACAATGATCGGAGACTACAACAGCACCTTCAGCTTTATACTCGAAGGACCTACAGTATATTTACTCACCATCAATTGAAAACCTGGTCATCCTGTAACATTTTGGACAGATCTCTGCATGCCTTTCATTCTGATGATTCTATCTTGGACTGCTGTGAAAAATCTTGCTATTCTGCTAAGTAAATTAGATTTGGGGGCATTATTACAGGTATTATTTTCTAGCTTTAAAAAAAATTAGTTGCAAGCAAAAACCCCATTGCTTGGAGCCACTGCTCTTGGTGATATTGATAAGTCTGGTGAGAGGCGTTTTGCGTACCAGTGCTCTGACAGTTTTCAGGTGGTTTTAACATATTTGTCTCAGAAATGCAATACAGCTGCTACAGTTTGACAATTTCTAAATAACAGCATGGCCTGTTTGGAGTTTGGTGCAGTGTGCATGGACTCAGTATCGGTTGTAGGATTTCTCTCATCTTTGTAAGGGATCCTCTGGGGAGTTTATCAAAGAAGCACACATGGACTTGGAAAGGAAATCGAACTGTTGGACCAGTTGAAGACTTGATTGGTCTACCAGTTAATTCAGTGCCTAATTACACCCTTCTGAGACAACTCCATGCTCAATTCACTGGCTTGGCTGGAATGGGGATTGGATGGACTTCTAGATCTAAAGCTAACCATTCATTCATTTTTCCTTCCATGCTGGATACAGGAGAAGGGGACATTTTAAAAAAACGAATAATACATATTTTCGTGTTCTGAGAGCCTGGTCCACAGACAGGTGTGGTCAATGATATGCTTTGGCTCGAATCAAACTCACATAAAATGTCAAACGTCTAGCTTTTAAAGGGTAGGAAACATTTTGTAATTGACTGTACTTAATCAGTTTTCTGCTGCTGTTTTCAATTGTGGTTGATACTGGAGTAATGGTTTTCAAGCTGAAGTTGAGTTGGTGAAGATGGAAGCTGACAGGATTTTTTCAAGCAGAAAGTTTAAAAAACATACCTTTACTGTATGTCCGAAGGTACAAGCAGAATTGAGGTATACAAGCTAGAAAATACTGCATGTGCAGTGTTTTCAGTTGAGAGGAATTGTGCTTTGTATTATGTGCTGAGGTCTTTAATATCTCTGTCCACTAATTGTTCTTTTTTTTTGTCATTGATGTATTGAATTGTCAGGATGTTTCAGTAGTATTGCCTGTTTGGAGTCAACTTGTTTGTGTGATGTTTTTTTTAAATGACCATATGCACAACCTTCCTAGGATTTGTTTTTCCCGATTTTTTACATTCTTAAAGAAATATGTGCATTTAGATCTGACATGTTTAGTGTTTCATGGTGCATTGCTAAGAATATCAAGACCACTAAGGTCTGCTGAAAGTGAGAGCACCAATTTGTGCAATACATTAAGCAGTGTGTCAATGAAAACGCCTCAAAGTTCTGAAGCACGGAGGAATAAGACAGATTTTAATTAAGGCCTGTGGAAAAATTCTTCCACTGGGGTATTGTTAATGAGACATTCACAGCACCCTTCACTGTTTAAAACATATATTTCATGGGTGTTTGTAATTTATGACAATGCTCAGTGGTGTCCATCTCTTCTGCTTAAAATGTCCTGATACTGGGGATCCCTGTCTCTTCTGTTTTCATCCAACTTCAGCTCATTTATTACGATTTGATATTTTTATTCTTTTGAGTTCTTAAAGATGGTCCAGATTACAAATCAGCCATATTTTATTTGATGAGTTTCAGTTTAGATGCATTGTTTTCAACTTAGACCTACAGTCCAATGCATAAACAAATACTTCCTGATCTCGGTTTTAAATGCACTTCTATTTAGTTTCCACTTGTTTTTTCTGGTTTGTGCTTCACGATGAAACTAATAATAATGATTTTATTGATTTAATGCAATCAAGATTAAGAATTATATCATGCTCCCCTTTTTACATTTTAAACAAATTCAAACTTGTTAATCACAAGATTACAGTACAGTACATAACTACATATTGTTTATTTTAGCCTATGTAAACAACACATCTCTTGGTATGATTAACATTTGCATCTTGTATTTTTGTTGACAGTTATTGAAAAGACAATTCAAGCTCTGTTGTTTCATAGTTGTGTGATTAATAATTTAGAAAATTTGGAAAATTCTAAAATAACCCTTATGTACTCTTACAGTATGAGATTTTTAAAATATGAAAATTACTTAACTGTTGCACACTAAGTGTTCATACTGTTATGGGGGAGCAATAATGGAACAAGAAAACTGATTTTGTTTAAGTACGGTATTTTCTGAAATTAAGACATTAAGTGCTGAAAGTACTTTAAAAAAGAGTAGTTAAGCAAAAAAGCACAATAAAACAACAAGTTAAAAAGCAGCTGTTCTGAAAACTAGAGGGAAGATCTGATCCCTGAATTTAGCAGAAGAAAAGCAGTTTTTACTAAAGAGAGATCAGTACAGTGGCGATGGGATTGTAGTGCAGGCTCATACAGCAACGCATAAAGGAAAAAATGAAGTTCGTGAACAGCACTGCAAGATGGTTTGACTTCCAGTGCAGGACATGGAAATACAGTAAGAGATCTTTGCATTACCCCACTGGATTTCTTCTTGCATTACCCCATCTAATGTTTTTTTTCTGTATTTGGAATATGTTTTAATAAACGTGCTGTCAAAGATTGCAGGTTAAACCAGGATTTACTCTTCAGGCACAAAGAAGTCTAGTGGGCAGGGTGCAGAAATCTCAATTGTAGTGATTTTGTGCATATTGGAATATCATGGAGGAGAAAAAAGGGGGTGTTAATTACTGAGTTTGTCCTGTTGCAGTAAGTTTAATGTTGAATGCTAGGAGCTAATTTTGTTTTGAGAACTCTACAGGGAAGTGGAAAAGTCTGTGTTTTCTTGGATGGAGCTCAGCGTCTGCACAGGTACCTGCCAGTTTATCTCAGAGGGTAGTATAACTAACTGATTGTAATAGGTCTTATGTTCAGTGTGCTGTGGAGTCTCTGGAGTCGGAGGTAATGATAGCTGATTTGCAATTGTGATATTTGTCAAAAACTCTTTCTGGCTGCTATGTGGCCTCTATGATGAATCAATAATTCTCTGTTAAAATGTGAACAGATGCATTTGTATGCTTTAAGTTTCAAATGAAATCCCAATTTTAATATGGGTTGTTTTTAGTATTGCAGTCCTTCCATTTTATTGTAACAGTTCAACCTTTCTCCAAGTAAATCTTATATGGAAGTATGCTAAAAAGTGTTTATAAATTTATATAAAAGGGTTTATATAAATATATAACCTGAATGCTATTAAAAAAAGCAAGTAAATATTAGGTCTTACTAAAAGAAAAGGTTGAACTTATTTGATCTTTTCCAAAACAGGTTACAAAGCAATGTTATATGGTGTGTAATAGTTAACTTGGAGCTTAAATTGCAATGTGTTTAATTTGGACCAATCTTTGTTGAAACTAAAGAAATATTTTTTACTAATATACATCACCCTTTCAAACATTCTGACCAAATTACTTATCCCAATTTTTTTCTTTCAAATTTTATATACTACACTCAACTCCTACATTAATACTAGTCTGGTATTCTGCAGATTGTGAAATCTACATTATGAAACTGATATTTTGTCCAGATAATTAGTAAACCATTTTCTTTTGTGCCCCTTTAATCCCTTTTGAATGGATTTCAGTTACATCTATCAGCAGTAGCTGGCAGATGATCCCATTTGCATTGCATGCTTCAATGCAGGCATACCTACAATCTTAAAGTAATGAGCGCAATAAAAATGAAAAACATTGTATTAAATAGCAGACTGGAGTATTCACGTACAGATGACGACACATAGGCATATTTGTATCACAACAGTACATGTAGCAGGTGTTGCATCTTAAAAGTCCAAGAGTATAAATCTCTAACATTGCTCTGATATTTCAGACAGATGTTTATTTAATGTTTGTGGAGAATGTTTCTTTTTTCAGATGTTGCATTAATGAAGATGCAATGTTATTGAGCTGTGTGTATTACACAGTGGTGCATATTCCACCCCCCTAGGTGATGTTAAATGAAATAGATGTCCTGAGGCATTTATGTATATTCATTGACTTAATTAAAGGTTTGAGAAATGGACCTTACTATAAAATTTTAGAAAAGGTGCGTACCGCAAGTATGTATTATCAGCATTACACTATTGTGATTCAACGTATGTTAATTCTTTTTCTGATATCCCAACGTGAGTGCCTGCAAGGCTGAGCTTAATCCGATTTAGAATTCAGGAAAGACATTTGCTTTATTTTCCTGCTGTTTATAAAGATACCCTGCACTTGCATTTGTACATTTGTATACTTTGTTTTACAGCTCTAATGGTTACAACCAAAACAAGTTGAAAAATGTGTTGCCACCACACGGAGTATTAAGTTAAAATCCGGAGTATTAACACGGAGTATTAAGTTTTGATCCTCTTGGTGTTCTTTGAAGATGTGGAGTTTTGAAAGGTGTTCAGCAGTGGTATTTTGTTTTACTAATTGAAGGTGACGTCATGAGAGAGTAGAAATACATGTGTTCAGTTTAAGTTCAAAATGTGTCTAGGCCATCATTAATGGAGCTAGTGTTTTTCCTTTCTTCCCATCCACTGAAAGAGATTAAGGGTTACACTTTAAAGCTTGTCTGTCGAGGTTCTTGAATCAACACAGACATTTTCTCAATGTTAAAACCCATCTTCGACAGTAATAATTTCAGGATGCTAAAGGTTGTTAAATTAGGTTATGGTGTTGATCAGATACGTTGGCGCTGTGCAAGCAGCAGACCCACTTGCTTTCCTGTATCAAAACCCAGAATTATGGTGTTTTTTTTAGTTGATGCCTTTGAGGCCATATTTTTACTAGTATAAATATTTGCAGTACTAGAACTACAAATGTTGTAGTTTATTTAAAAATGTTGCACAACACCATCAAAAACCTGGCAATGAACCTCACAAAGTGAAATTAGTATTTTTAACTGTTAATATTTCCCATTTATTTATAACTTTAAAAAACATGTCGTAGAAAATTATAACTAGACTCTGCAGTTTAAAAGATCCATTTATTGGGTGTTTTACAGTATGAATCAGTCCAAATGTCCAACTTTTTGTTTTACACTATTTCAAGAGCATCACATTGATTATACAAAATTGATGAATCCATTAGTACTTTAATATTTCTCAGATGAATAGCAATTATTTTTAAAAGTACAGTATTTTTGTTTTCGTTAGTTTCTGGATTGGCAAGACATGTTTTTGTTTTATGAGCTATCTTTTTACGTTTAACAGCTATACTTTGTTGACTAACTATGGTTTTCAGTTGTTTTCCACAGTAAAAAATGTTTTTTATCTTTCTTTTAACATCATCTGTCAGCACTGTACTAAAGTGGTAAATAGGTCAATGTTTTTTTTTCTTGCTTGAAGCACTGAAACTAGTAATTCTCTCATTTATCATTGCCCTAGGTTCACTTCTCATCGCTGTAAGCACACGACTAATGTGTCTACTGTGAAAAGATGTAGAATTGTATTTGCTAGGTGTGTGGCAGGAATACATGTTCCAACTTAAAGAAATCCCCTTTCCCAACACCACTAAAAATATACAAATTTGATAGGTGTGGAGATGTTGTTGTCAGGATATATCTGTTCATATACAATGTGACATTCAAATTAATCCTTTTTTATGGTTTAGCAGATCTTATGCTTATCATATTATTAAAATGTCCTGTATCAATAAGGGATCTACCTCCGATCATTCTGACAAAGTAACATTGCATACTGTATTTGCTTGTATTAGTGCAATGGGTAAACTGATGAGTGGCTGAAACATGCATTTCCTTTTTGGTGGTATAAAGCTTAAGGGAAAAGAATCTAGGTAGTTGTGGTTAAATGAGGTAGTCCCTTCCTCTATTTCTTGATGGTCATTCATTTACAGTGCAATTTTCTTACCTGTTACTGAACCTTGTGTATGATATACAATTTGCATTAAGCATTTCTACCAAAAACTGGCAACTGTTCCCTTTAAATTGTTTTATAGGCAGCTCTTTCATAAAATTGTCATTCCCATTGTTGGTTTTGATAATTTTAGTTTAAAAGAAGCCCCGTGTAAATGTATATTGTGCTTTTTTTTGTGTACGACAATATAAAGAATAAGCTGTTTTTGTCACTATCCATGTTTGTAATTCTGTGAAATAAAAGATTTATCACATAAATAGTTTGCTGATTTATTTAGTGTAGCATATCATGTTTGTCTATACTGTATATACTGTAGGACCTTTTGCTGCCTTTTATTTATGATTTCTTTGCTACATTGGAAATATCTGCAGCTTATTTTTAAGACAATAGCAGGCAGACTATAGAGCATGTGCCTGGTTTTCTCTCCATACTGTATATATGAAACATAAATCCTAAAATTAATTTTCTAAAGAAATTAAAACCTAAAATCCAATCAATTAATTTTTGATGTTGCACATTGTTGTACAATTTTCTGTTCAGCCATTTTCATTGTTTTACATCCTGGAAGAGAGGGTGTGTTTCATTCTGTTGAAAAAAAAGTATTCCTTCTTGTTATGGGAAACAGTTCTAAAATGGTGTTAAGAAGTTCAACAAAGTTTCCAAAGAATTTATACTAGCATTTTCAAGAAGCTAACAAGTGTCTAAAGGATCTAAGGTGTTTAAGTACCATAAAAGGTTCCAGTTTAAATGAAAGCAGCATCCTGCTGAGTTCTGTTCCAAGGTTCAATGCCTGATCTAAATGAGAAATGGAAGGCCACTCCCTGTGGTAATCAACTAATCAACTATGGGTCCTACAATGTTAAAAAAAACATGCAACAACAAAAGCGTTTGATGTTCTTATGTGTTTTATTCATTATGAAAGGGTCCTAAAATTACATCTCGGCACTGACAAGAAAACATCAATTGCAAGCTCTGAACTCTGGCTTTGTTTGTATTTCTGATGAATAAGATAACAAGCTATGTCAAACTCGTCAAGAACACAGTCCCATTTCACCCTTGGCTCGATTGGCCAGATCATACCAATAACAAGGAAGAAAGAACAAGGACTGAAGTTCAAGGAAATGTCTGGCATGACACCAGTGTAAGTTAAAATATGTGCTGAAGTCAATAAAGCTGCAGCATATTCTGTTTGCTTAAGTGCAATGTAACCTTTTCTGTATCAGATGTGTTGTGAGTAATGGCCTGGTTTCAAGTCCCCACACTGTTTGTACTGAGGGCATGCCAGCACATTTGGTATTCTGGATCCTTTATTTACATGCTGGTCCAATGTCAGTTCCATGTGTAACAACCATGTCTTTCTTACTGACACTTTCACAGTGAGTTTAGAATTTGTTTCCATTCACATGTATTTTAATAAGATTATATGCTTAAGGATGTTAATCCATTTGATAATTGCAGATTATTAAAGCATCTGTAACTGTTACATGAAAATGAGTATGTAGTATATATAGGTACACAAAAGAAATGCAACCCTGGGGTTAATGGGTTTAATTAAATATCTTTAAGTATAACATAACCTGTGAATAAGTATGTGATTATTTTGTGGTGCAAGATTAGTGAATGAATGTAAAATATATGAGAGGTTTGGTTGATATGTAGTTGGCAACTTTTTATTATTATTATTATTATTATTATTATTATTATTATTATTATTATTATTATTTTTTATAGTAGTATTGAAGACCACCATAAATATTTCCTATTTGTAAAGGTGTGGCAAAATTCCATTGTGATCAATTAAGCAGAGGAGTTAAATCAAGTGATTTGAAATAGAGATTATATGAGACACAAATCCACCTTTCAGCCCTTAGACTACATATTTGCTTCAATAATAAATTATAAGTGTTCATGATCTTTAGAAACTGGTCACTTTTTTTAATTTAGTAAATTTACATTTGGGGCATTCAAAAAGTGCAACTCGCAAACATCATAATATTTCAAAATTAGGATTTCTACAAATTCTTTTTTGCCCTAATATAGTCAAAATATAATTTAATTCCATCTGTGTCCTTAATCACATTATTGAAGCTGAAGCCTTTCCTTGTTCTTAAGAAGCTTGAGATTTAAAAAAAGCTATTAAACCTTGTAGGACAGTAGCCTTTGAATACCCAGTTGGGCTATCCTGTCAATATCACAATTCTTTGATCAGTATTTTTTTCACATTTTCTGTTTGATAAGTTTCCAGCATGAAATGTTACACTGTCGAAATGAAAGCATTTCAAAATTAGTTTCAAGTATGACATCCCTGCAGATTAACACAGCGTTGACGCCTACTGCAGGCCTGATCAGCCTCTGGTAGACTGCTGTGGGATGTTCCATCTCTCTTCCAGTGGTGCTGGAGCCAGCTGGCAAAGGTGGATCATTTGTAAGTCCTGTTAATGGCATTGCCTGCAAATATTCTACTGGATTCAGGTCAAGACCTAAATTTGGCCATACCAAGATTTTGACATTGTTTTCCTGAAGTTCCGCCATTATAAGCCTGGCACTATCCAGACTTGCATTGTCCAATTGGAACTCAACACCCCCACCCTGGCTAATGGGGATGGAAAAAACTTTAAAAAGCTGTTGGCTTGTTTAGTTGAACAGTAAAGCAGCCTGCAATGTGCAAAGCATTTTTATGTTTTATAGGTGACGTCTCCCTTCGTCATCATCACTGCCCTATTAGTTGGCTTGAACACTATGGCAGTCAGCTTAACACTCACCGTGACATCTTCTGTCTTTTATTGGTGGATAAAACACTCCACCACACTCAGATGTTCTCTGGACCACAGAAGATGGTGAGTTAGTCATTCAGCTGTTAAGTTTACCCCTGAGTGTCCTCAGGGCTTGCAAGTCATTTGTATGCAAATAGTAAGCTTTAGTCATTCTGTTGATGCATGAGTTATATTGTTTCTGGCTGTAGCCACTGCAGACTGCAAACAATTACACAGATGTATAAGATAGATATAATGGTCCTGGATTGGTGTGGTGATACTCTGTCTTCCAGGAAGTAGCCTATCACCGAGTCAGTTTCCTGATGTTTGATTGTAGAAGTAGAATATTTCATTCACTAGGCAACATCTCTCCTTGAATCATTCCAATATCCAGGTGATTGTTATTATTCACGTAATAGCTTTTGCTGCTCTTGCATTAATAAAAAATCATGAATTTTTTTAAATTCATGATTTTTGACAGCTTATACTGTATAAAATCAATGGATTAAGCTCATTTTAACAATTTTAATAACTGAAGTACAAATCGAGCGTCTGCTGGTTTTGTGAGACTTGAGCTCAGTATTTTATTCTGTGGAACATGACTACTCTATCAACAAACTCATCTGCTGACTACTTACGGTGAAAATAAATATTATGCTCCCTTCTACTACTGTTAAATTTTTACTGCTAAATTTTCATCAGTATATAATGCAAGTGTGTGTTTATGTCCGTTAAAAAAGAAAACATAATAATAAGTATGTAGACTCACAATTGCCATCTTGTGGGCAGATTATGCTATTGTGCTTATATGATAAAAATCCTGAAATAACGTCACAAGGAGAAACAGAATCACGAGTTAATATATGGTTTTATTGATTGGAGGAGCAGGGGAATTCAATAATAATATGGATCTCAGCCTTACAAATCCTATTGTCAATACCTGTGGGCAATTTGACAAAAATACAGAAAGTTAACTCGTACTGGACTGGACCTGAAAAAAATCAGTATTTTTAATACCAAAATCAAAGCTTTGTAAATGGATGGTCTGTACATAGTTTTCACTTACTTCTGTAGACACTTCTGTGGATCACCATCTGACCTTGAGTTACAGGCTGTATCAGCTCCATTGAATCCAGCTCTATTGAAAACCTCAAACCATTGAATGTTTTTTTTTAATTAAAAGCTTTAATCCACTCTTCCCTTTCTTTGTGTCACTCAAAGCTTGACTGGGTTAGTGTTTTTTTGTCTCCACAGGATAGTTGCTCTGCAATCCTAAACAGCAAAGAGAATCCCTAAAGCATTAACTCATCCTATTTCAGTACTACTGATGGTAAATAAGGAGCAGGCCAATCTGATATTAGATTACAAGCACAAAAACTCTGAGAAAATGATTATGAGCAGATAACTTGCCTAGGTACATAGTTACTTTACAAACACAATAAAATGAATTACTAATAGGAGCAGGTCTCGGTTTCACTTAGGTCTTAAACATTTAGGATGTATAAAAAATACTTTTATTAAAAATGGGGAAATAGTAAGTTCAAACTATTTTTAAGAATAGGCAATCATGTGCATAATATTATAAATATTAAATAATTATGAATTCATAATTTAATTAAAATGAATTTAACTTAGCCATAAATACATTATGTAGACATGTTGCAATTCACAATTATCACTTGTTCTGCTATAACTAAATACTTGTGTATTGGGATATGTTTAAAGTAGTTAATTAAACCTATGTTCTTTTACCAAAGAAGTGTTTTAGGTGGATGAAGCACAGGCAAATTATTTTGTAATTAACTGTGTCTAAATAAAAAATTTGCTCTGTTCAAGAAACCAATGTAAAACAAATGTTTTGAAGAGAAGTAGCATGATAAACTTTTACTGTGCACACTATGGTATCACAATGAAAAGCTGAGATTTTTGAAAAGCTATGAAAAGCAGTTTCACTCTTCTTAAAGAAAGTCAGCCATGTCCCAGACACCAGCAATATAATTACCATATGCACTACATAGGAAAGATAACAGCACATTTTTATCACAAGAACTGTCACCTGGGTGTTGCTGTCTCCCAAACCTTAAGTCAGTGAATGATGGAATCCATTATACTAAACCAATGTTACTCTAATATCTGCATGTGCCAGATGACACAATAATTTAGATGGATTTAGGTATTTCAGGGGTGATGATCCCAATGTAGATAGAAAATGTATCCAACCTACTGAGAGTAAGCTATACAATACTGTTATGTATGTAAAAATAATAATGTTTCTTTTCTCGGCTCAAGGTTGAGAGCCAACTATTAAAAAGACTACCAAGTTCCAAGTTCTGGAACAAACTCTGTATTTTCACGTTCAACAATGGGTTGCTCTGGTAACAATCCCTCATACCCTTGGCATCCACATTATATGGGTTTTAAAGAAAAAAAATATGACTACAGAAAAGAAAAGCATCAGCGATAAGGACACTGGAATAAATATTCTATTGCACATCAATAAAAGAGTTGAACAAATTCACCCAGCACACTGCTATTCCGCAGTGATGCTAAAGGAACATTCTTTTGAGAGCTAATTGAGAGCTAATTCCTCTATGGGGATCTTCACTCTCGCTTAGGTTGTAAAAAAATCCCTTTCAACAGCAGATATTCCAGAGCTCAGGTTAAACACACTTAGTTCTGTGATGAGATGCATCACAGTTTTGCTCAAATCAAAACTTCAGCCCACCTACCAGTTTTCCACTGACATTACATGAACACAATTTGGGATTCCTATCTTTTTCATTATAATTTGTTATAATACATAATTATATAAAAAAACACTATATACGGTATTATCATACATGCAGATTCTTTAGAAAACAGGTTATAAAGAATTTTAACTAAGTTTACTACTTATGGATGTACAGTATTATGTAAGCTACACCGAGCATCATTCAAATTAAGCCTTCGGAGAAACAGATCAGATCGGAAACACCTGCTGTCATACCATATCACCTCTACTGTTCCAGAGCTGAGGAAATATCACAGGGCAACTTCCTGCAGGGTCAGGACTACAGCTGAATGCCAGTGTAGACTGATGTAATTTTGCACGAGACCTGTTCTGAATTCACTCATGTCAGCCTTCATCACTGAAGAGATCCCCCCTTACAGAAAGCAGTGATCCTTTAGGCTTCTAACCAGCACGATGCAAGATTGATTGATTGAGATGCCGAGTATGTACCGCTGAAGGGGAAAAATAAAACTGCATGGCAGCAAACTGAGCTATCCCTCTGATAAAAATGACTGCTGATGACAAATGGTAAAACTGCTGCTTGTATAACCAACACCAAGCTTCTACTTCCTCACACCTCTACTAACAAGACAGTTAGACATTCAGATGTCCCAGTGCCCTGAAGAACAGTAAAACCATCATTAGGCTTAGTAGAATATTTTAAGGAACTGCAGCTGGAAGTTGCATGACAAGATACTACTGTATGTCATACACTGTTACAAAGTTTTCATTACATGCATGTCAGGTAATCTTGCCTGGGAGCGAAGTTAGAAATTCATTTGAGCTGAAATGTGTTCACTGCACATTGGAAGTGATGTTTCTTGGACGATAATATAACCTTTCCTGAAATGTGCATATTCATATATCAGACAAGACGACAGCATGATTGTGCACGTGAGGTGAGCCGTCTTCATCTTAAATATTTCAGGTCTGCAATATTTGGAACAAAGCTGTATGAGGAAGTCCAAGGAAATGGATTTTACCAGGACTCTTGTGCTGGGATTATCTGAGACATTTCCACATAATGTCACGTCTGGTGGCCTGTTAAGATTTGGCAGAATTGTTTCTGGGACACTAAAAAAATCCTGACATGTATCCAATTTGGAGTTGGAGGAATATAACACTTGTCTTCCATTTTACAAGAGTTTCTGTAAAAACTCCTTATAACAGTACTTCAGTTGCTCTCTGAAAACAGGATCGAAGGTATTGAGGGAGAAACAAACAAAACTTTTTTCTGCCTCAGAATCCATTCATTCCTTATCAGAAAGTCACCTGTTCCTGGTAAGGACTGTAGCAACACAGAGCCTATCCCAGAAGCATCCCAGAAGCTTGGGGTGTAAAGCGGGACCACACCCTGGACATGCTGGCAAAACATTGCTTTGTGGGTACACGCACACACATACACACGCACACTGTAGACATCTGCCCACCTAGACAACATGCCTTTGGAAGATGGGGGGGAAACCCAAACTGACTCAAAGAATGTATCCTCTGAATGCTCCATGTACATGATTCAGTAATGCTGTCAGAACTCAGGCAAATATTTAATTTATTTACAACAATGCAGTCTCATGTCATAAAGTCACATCTATAAAAAAAAAAGATTAAAGGACAAAATTCATTGACTCTAAGGGAAAAAATATCACACATCTGTGCACTTTGCCCTTTGTTTTGGCAAATTCCAGAATAAAAAGCAGTTTAATCACCTAGCACGTTTTCGGATGCCACAGGCCATGATGACATTTTCAGAGTTTCTTATATGTTTAGTACGAAGAAAAAATAGAATTTCTGAGGCAGCACAACCCCCTCACCTGCCTGAATTAATTTCTCACTATTCTACTGTAACTCAAGGACTCAAGATCACCACCACTGAGGAAAGATCCTGGACATGTACTTTATTCCAGTTACAATTTTACAGTGCAAATATCCAGAACAAAGATGAACACCTTATCAGCTACAGCCTCTTTATTCTTACACCCAAACAAATCTGATTATTAAACAGTTTTTTCAAAATCCCATTTGATTGAATTGAGATGCAGAAATAAATATGTGCAGAGGACAAATTGAATCTTAATCATTAGAAAACTAACAGCCTAGATGCGTCTGGCCTTTATGGTACAGTGTTAAAACCACAGGTCTACGTCATATTACTCAGTGGGACAGCAGTAGTGACAGTGAAAGTAATTTTGCTTCTTAGCCCACAAAACAGTAGGCCTTGGTGCACAATGAACACACAAATCGTAATATCCCGTGAACACAGTAACAACATTAATAAAACAAGACACTAATGAGCAGTGGGTAGGGGTGTGAAGCAGGCATATACACAAATGACTGAATTCATCAGAAATTAAACACTTTATTCCCACACCAGTAAATGAAATCAACTGGTCTTGTGAATATTTTAAATGTCCATCATTAGAAAACGTGCAAGAATAAGTCTATGGTCCAAACCGTTCCTTTTAGTAATTTCTTCAGATTAAATTATGAACCTTCAGCAGCTCAAAATAAGTTAAAAGCTCAAAAACAAATGCCTTAAACCAGGAGGCATTAGTATGCACTACTCTTAAAAACACACGGGGGACTCAAGGCTGAATATCAAGCTAAAACAACACTAGTCCCATTCTTCACAGCAAATTGCAACCAAAAGCCCAATCACTATTCCTCAACACTGGCCTCCAGGCAGGTTGTGAAACACTGGCCTCCATGTGGTTTTGTGAAAACTGTCACACTCAGAGATCAAGTTTCTCATGAGATAACACAGGCAGACCACATACAGTTCACCAATACAATACTGTACATACAGACTGTGTGGAGCAGTAATGGCTTGGTGCTACCTCAGACATCTATAGCAATACCATGCTTTGTGGAGATCATGTCCCTGGTGCCAGTCAGGTACATGAGCACTGAGCAAAGGTGAGGTAAGGTAGTGGTGATGGCAATGTAGAGCCAGTGAGGGACGGGGGCGGTATTCCCAAAAGGACAGATCCACAGGCCGTGGCGCACACCATCTCGCACATGATGAGAGGCCAAGGAGATGAACAGCATCCAGGGCAGGAAGCACCAGGAGTCCTTCAGCCGGCACGCCCACATGAGGAACTTGAGAGAGAAGGCCAGAGCTGGGATCAGAGAGGAACAGTGCAGGGGAGGCCTATGGGGGAGGTTCAGGGCAGCCTGGAAAAGAATAATAAAACACCATGATCCATTATTGACAACTCAAGGAAAGCCCCTTTTCTTCATAATCTTAAAATGTGAAAATGCTAGTCTAAAGTACATACTTGTGTTGGCAAGATTCTTGTGAGAACTTGCAGATACAAACCATTTCATTGTTCTGCGCATATGCAGGCATTCTGGGAGTGTAGAATGCAGAAGTGTGAAATATTGAGTGTGCTTTTCTTCACTGCTACTTCAACCGATGGAGCAAATGGTCTATACAATTCCAACCAAATCCACATGCAATTTTAATTTAATATTAAGTCCAGATGTTGTTTGCACATTTTAAACATAAGCTTAATCCCAACATGGCATGCTGTTAAACTAGGACACATATTCTGGAGGCTTCATATCTATGTAAGCCTCATTTCTTAAGATGATGTACCATGAAAGGTGCTACAGAACATAAAGATGTTGTTTGATTGTTCTGGAAGGCCACAAACACTGAAGGCTTAAGGATCAACTTCTCAAGTCATCTACTCTCCCTACCCTCTTTGTTTTACTTTTCAGATGGCTCTGCCCTCCTTTCAGTCTCTGCCACCTTGCTCAAGAGAATAAAAGGGGACTTACTTTTAGAGAGAGGGAGCCAGCCAAGAAAAAGTGGTCCAGGTCGATAATGGAAGCCAGAACCCCAGCCAAGACGACTTCATAGAAGTCACTCCTCTTCCTGAGCCCGATGACGATAGCCCAGGACCAGAGGCCTACTATGCCATGCACGGCATTGTCCGAAATGGCACGGAACCAGTCATGATGCTGGACAAAGGACAACTGCAAGAACCTGTCGGCGAAAAAGCAAAACATTCCCAGTCCTGTGCTGGCTACGACAGAGGCAGTGCTGAAGGTCTGGAGCAGAGCGCGTGCCTTTTCGGTCTCCGTAGCTACGTTGAGGGCAGCCATAGTGAGTGTTACTGTTTCCAAGCAGGGTTGAATTTTCCACAAAGCAGGCTTCTTCCATGGCAGTTCAACGCTGAATCATCCTGGAGCACATGCAATTGGAAAAGCAAGCTGGTATTATTTGTGAACACTGCAAACCATGCATAAGACACCATCACAAAATCAAGAACATCACAATATAGTTCTAATCAGACCGGAATGGCACAGCCTGATGCTGATGACAGCAAAATGAATAAATAGAGTTTAAGAACGTTTTTGATGGAAGCATGTAATAATTAATAAATACAAGACAAATGAGTTTGTAAAAGAGATTTAATTTTTCTGAGCCCTGAAATGAGCCTCTTGAATTATCAGCTAGGTTTAGTAATTTAGTAGCATAACAAATAAATACGCAATAAGTTAGTGACTTACATTTATGTTTTGCAAAACATTTAAGCTTTAACACAGCTTGCTGGAATGATGAGGAACTTTGCACTTTGTTGTGAGGTATAAAGATGCTGAGTGCAAGCAGGGTTCATTTATTATAATGATTTTGTTCCTATCAAACCACTCATCAGCCTTCTAAATAACCGAAAGTGAACAACCACACCAACCCAGAGCCATCAGGCAAGGTTTTTGGTGCAGTAACAGATGCTCCGAAATCTGAAAACCTCATTTAAAATGTAAAAATCAGCCCTGGTGCACAGTGGAAACCAGCCAAGAGAAGTAACAAGGTAACATGATTTTGGAAAGCTAACTCACTGCTTGTACTTAATATGCTATGTACAGTATGGCATACCAGCTCAAAATGAATTTATTACTCTATAAAAACAGTAACTAAGGACATTTTTTGGAAAAAATATCTCGTATTCAGAGCCATTTGTACATGCCGCAGACAAATCTAATTTTTACTAAGAATTCTAATTCTTAGCAGCCTGTTTTCGTTGCAGAATAGAAGGCAAAAAAATAAGGTGGTGTGACATTTTATGGTATAGGCTTAAAAAAACAAATATATTTAGGGTAAGTAATTTCTTTTATGATAAAAAATAAGATTTTAATGTAAGATCCACACACCTGGTGAACAATCCCACAATCACAATAGCACAAAACACAAAATATGGGTTGGGTTAGCGTCAAATAAAGGTTGTTTTTTTTTAATATCCCATACTATTTCATTATACAAATTAATATATCAATACCTTATATATATATTTTATTTTAGATGCACATTTAAGCATATGTTCATATGTATTATAGCTAGCTTTTTAAATTAAGTAGATTTTTACCCTATAAAAACAAGGACTGCTGGGTACCAATAACACAAACCCTTTATTATCTTAAATAGATATAATGCAGGACAGGTCACAGGTTATCTGTTACATACAGTACAGACCGCAGAGGAATAAAGAGATTTTACTTTGTTTTCGTCGAAGATTTTTTTAAATACCCGATATAATAAGGTACAAAGCTAGCATGACTATCGCCTAATAAATTCCAGCACATGCTGCTTTTTATATTAAGGTGTCTATTTGAAACAATGGGGAAACATGCCCACAACATACAGTATAACGTCACCACGGGAGTTTCCCTTCAGAGAAATCAATATGCACAGCTTATTAAATCATGTACCTAGAGTAGTGTCAAAACCTTTGATGAACTGAATGGGGAAATCGATACATCATGACTTTTTTTTTCAATTGACAAAGAAAATCTGCAAGCTATATATTAAAAGTCATACATTGCCACATGAAATCATATTGGCCTGCCTTTTTGCAGCTCGGCGTCACCACCGAAAATTATCCTTTCAAATTACAAAAAACAGAGTCAAATAAAGAAATAGGATTTCATACTAACACAATTATAAGGATAAGGGAACCTCTATTATACAATGTTTTATAATTAGCTGTAGCTGTAACATACTAAAACATCAAGGATTTTGGCTAAGAGCTGATTTGACAATTGCATGAATGTGATAACCTCGAAAAACAATTATTACCCCCAACAACAAGGCCAGGTATTAAAAATATAATTAAAACGTTCCGAATGTCTACAGAAACAAAAAATTCCAGCAGCACTCACCTCTGTCAGATGCTTACTTGTACAGTACCTTTCACAGCCCGGACACACTTTCCTTTGAGCTGGGGACCAATAGCAGCCTCCCTTGCACAAGTGCAATTGGTCAGACACCTCGAACACTCCCACTGGATTGGTCAAGACAAGTGCCAATCAACCATTCAGGAAGAGACACGGACAGGACATGCAATGCACGAATCTACTGTACGGAAAATGCCTCAATTCATAGAGCATTGTCCCATCTGGTGGCGATAAGGGAAAATGATGAAAACCGTATTACTGAATTCACTGTGACGTGAACTGTGCAAAAAAATATATTTTTTTGAAATAATAATTTTTGCTGCCTGTAATAGAAAATCAGACGAAGTAACCTTAGAGCAGCGAAAGAAAAATCTGGTGCCAATGTATAGTTAATAACCATAACCATAATAAGGCGAAACAAAAGAGAGGTGAGCTGTGTATTCTAGGATATGATTAAGCGGTACTATTGACAGAACAGACGGTGACTATACAGATGTGTGACTATACAGTACTACAGTATATGTGTCGCTGTGATTGGTAATTAGGGTGCTATTTTGAAAAGTGATATTGTTCAATAAAATTAACTAAAACAATATTGCCTATTAATCGTAGCTGCATTTCAGCACGATTTACTGACGGCCCAAAAAAATGACTCCCATGTGTTCCGTGTGACTGTGTTACAGTATCTTGTGCGTGCTTGTATAAAGTACAGACACGAAAGTTAAATTCTCCTTATAAAGTACTGTTTTCAGAAATACTTAACCATTATTAACAATATTCGCATTTGCAATTCGGAAATGCCAATATTTAAAATTTTTGAACTGGTCATGTAATCTGTTCTAAAAAGTTTAAATGCTATTGCAAGCCAAAGGAGCTCAAAGTACAGTAGCTGTGAATTTTAATCTTCTGCTAATGCAGTTTACATTGTTCAACTGAAAATCTGAATCAATATACCAGGGTCAGCTAAATGTCGAAAAAGTAATACTGTTTTAGCACAAAATTACATAACATTTGCTTCAGAAGGGATTAAACATGTACAGTATATGAGGCCAAGATGATGTGTTGTTCAACCCCATTCCCTGAATCCTATGCCTGCTCCATTCCGTGCCGAAGCCCGCGGTCGTTACAGTGGTATCAGAAGCAGGAACGACTGGAACGGTCAGAGGCCCGGAGCGACGCGGGGAGAGAGCCCTAGCCGAGCCGGAGGGTCCTGGCCTGGACGGAGAGCCTGCCCAGACGGAGAGGCTAGCAGGACGAGCCCGCGGAGCAGCCCGGATCGAGGGTTTGGAATCGGCGGGACGCTCGACTCTTCAGGCGCGGGCTACGCGGGGCGCTTTAGCCATGCGCACGCAGGGCGGGCTGAGATCAGCGCCTGGGGGTGGACCTATGGGACTGTATATAGTGGGACGGAGGGTGGAAGACAGTCTCTTCCTTTCGTGTGTGTGCTTTTCCCCGGTTTGAGTTAATAAATGTGTTGTTCAGCCCCATTTCCTGAGTCCTATGCCTGCTCCATTCCGTACCGAAGCCCACAGTCATTACAATATTTTATTTTATGCTACACCGGGAGCGTCAGTTGTGGAAGACGTCTAGTAGTAGTAGTCTCGTACCCTGAGATTGCTCATTGTTACGGTGGCAGTGAGGTGTTAGTATCTACAACCTGCAGGGTATGACAATGACTCAAATTTAATTTCTTACTTATACTGAATTTCCATCTAAACTAGGGAGTATAACTGGTTGCAGCACGTTTTGCAATTTTGTATTTTTTCTTCATAGTTTAAAACCTTTCTTGTGCCTCATGGCCACCAGGGGGTACTAAAAGTAAAGGCTAGACAATTTTCTCTCAATGGGCCTGTGACAAGCTAAAGGCTGCATGTTGAACGTCTATGTAACAAAATTCGTATTTCATTTGTCTTTTTATTTAATTAAATATGCCACATTCAGTTTAGATTAATGACACAAATTGTCACACATGTTTTTTTCTGTATTACTGCCCACTGTTTTCATAATCTGTCAGATTAAAACATTTCTCATAGACTAACAATTTAAAAGCAGAGATATGAAAAGGCGAAGTTATTTACAGAGAATCAGTGCTTTCAGGATGTCACATGACATAGCTCACGTAAGCAAAACAATTCAAGTTAATTTGGTCTTTTCTCAAGTGAGGGTGCCAGAGAAATATTTCTGAAAAACACTGGGATTGAGTTATCCCAAAATGTATATTGGTCTTAAACCATGATTGTTCTTTACAAATTTTAGTAACATTTTCTTTACAAATTGATTTACAAGAAAATGTATTTTCCTTCTCAAACTAGGTGAGATGGCTACATACTGTACAATATAGTCACATACAAAGTGTACTGTACAGGTATATATCATCTATAGTACATGCAGCAATGAATCAAGTACTGTAAAAAGCTTAAAATTGTATAGTGTGCTGGCATGACGTTATTTAGAATATTGTGGTGTGCATAATTGTAAATTAAAAAACTATACGGCTATTCTGGAATTAGTCCGGAAAAGAGGAACTAGATACATTAGTTTAAAGGTATGTCCTACAATGACAAGCTAAAATAGAGAAGACTAGTGGACCTGATTCTAGAATTCAGAATCCTCACATGAATTGTCAAAGTCAACCCAATGGACTTTTTCATAGACAATGAAGCACAGACTAGAAGACACAAGTGGAAATATTGTGGAACAATACTGAAAATCAAGAAAAGGTGTCACTTTTTTATCAAAGGGTTTTGTAGGTCTGGACAAGCTTCATGTGTGTGAAGTTTTGGAGGATGGAGCGGGAGTTTGGAAGGAGGGAGTAGGATATCTTAATTCACTGTATTGATGAGCTGAATGGTCTTTTCTTTTCTATGTACAAATGGAATTCCACATGCGTCCACAGTGGCGAAGAAGAGTACTTTTCTTAGACTGAATTAGCCATTTAAACTAATGTGTGGATGAATCCCATATTACAGCATCCATAACCAGTACTGTCCAGTACTGGTAATGGTGCCAGTGCTGCCCTACAGTTTCTTGCCATCTGCCATGTTGCAGTGTTGTACTTATACACACGTGTGGAGTCCCTTTCTCTCAAACAGTTTGGATCAAAAAGCAATCAGTCCTGATATGTGTATTAAAGTGGGTAAAGTTTAGAAGGCTAGTGCACACACACAGATGGGGACGAAGGATTTATGGGCACAAACTGCATTCAATGTAGGTAGGGTGTAGTATTCACAATTTGGTTCAAAATTCACTATCATTCACTAACATACTTTTTTAAAAATTGTAGGTCAAACAAATCTTTTCCTTTTTATTTGATGTATTTCATCATAATGTTAAAGAACTTATACTAGATAGTGAATCTATTTTTAAGATGGCAGTCTCATTAAATTTTCAGAACATTAAAGTCCTTCATTCGAGTCTGAGTCGGAAAAGTTGTATCCCAATGTCTGAGATGGGTTCCATCAGACACCTAAACTATGAAATGGCTTTACTCATTA
Source organism: Lepisosteus platostomus (assembly GCF_059453375.1). NCBI lineage: Eukaryota > Metazoa > Chordata > Actinopteri > Semionotiformes > Lepisosteidae > Lepisosteus > Lepisosteus platostomus. The sequence goes on along the minus strand of NC_142614.1, from coordinate 16,954,799 downwards.
CTTTTTAATTAAAGTAATCATAATAAGATTTTTTAAAGTCACCTTATTTTAGGTCATGTAGACCATAATTTTCAACAACAAGGGCTATTTTGTATCTCACCAATGTTAATGAGAGGCTGTATTTTTGCATGCAGATATTAAATACCATACAAGCATATTGTACTGTATTATGTACATTTAGGGTTTACAAATGTGCTGTTTTTACAGAAAATTCCCCATACGTGAAAAGGAGGGAAAAGTGCAAGAAAATTATTTATATGAAGATCAAGTTTAAGCACACACAGGAGGGGTATCAAGGATTATTTCAGTAACACGGAGAACAAGCAGCATGTTCAAACATTAACAGTACTTTAGCTATAATGATGAAGACACAGGGATATGAGAGAATTGTCTTAAGCTAAGGAATTGATTTTGGCAGATGGGGATTAAATCAGGTACTAGTGGTAAATGGTATTTTAGCAGTCTTATGTATTTTTTTTTCAAAATTAATAGAATAAAGATTAATTTAATTTTGATACCAGGATCATGAACCATATGTGTAAAGTAAGATCTGATTTAAAAAAAATGTAAATACCACTACTTGTGTCTTCCTAGCCTTCCAGAAAACATATTTACAACATCATCAGTCAGACAGGCTACAGTGCTACAGTTCAGCGTAGATATTAAAATAAACTATTCTAAATGTACACTAAAGCAATGTGTTTTAAGTTTTTCAGAAGAGTAGAAAAATTCTTCAATTTCTGAACAAGTAGAATTCTAAGAAACTAAAAACAAAGCAATGTATGAGGTGCCGTTTAGGCCATTATTCAAACTTTACCTCTCATCCACACACATATTGCTCTCACATTCACACAAAATGCTCTCACACTCTCCATTTTACCTCTCACATTCATATAAAATGCTCTCACACTCTCCATTTTATCTAAAAGACACCCCATAGTAATGTGTAACATAAGTTTGCTTATAATTTAATTCAAGTTTATTTTCCATGTGATAATTCATTAGTTTGGATATAAATATTTAGTGTAAAAAGAAGAGAGAAGAAGATCTTATCAAAATAACACACAATATTGGAATTTAGTAGAAACCTTTAGTATATACAGTACCAAGCACATAACCGTATTTTGGTTCTTGGTGAGCAATGAAAACAGGACATTGCTTCTCTTAGTAAATATTAGATCATATGTGTACAATTTTCTTTATTGAAGTCTTAAAGCAGAATGAAAATCTGCTGCTGTTTTGAAGCAAAGATGTCTGACCATTTAGAAGGAATAAATCCTGCTTTTTTACTGTATGTGACAATCTCAAAACTGAGGTCTTTGAGGTTGGAACTCAATGTGAAGAAAAGGTGCATATTTTGAAGATAATTCACAGGAAATATTTTTTATATATTTAGTCACACTGTATTAACATTGTAAACAATTATTGCTAAAAGTATTCATATTATATTGCCACACAAACAGTAGATTATATAATAATAGGAGTTACCCTGCAAACATAAGAATGCAGACATTTTTTAGTTCATCTTCACTTTTCATAGTACTGAAATTGACCTTGTTTACCTAACTGATTATTTTTAATTTGTGTAGTGTAAAAATATCCAGATTGTAATTCCTTTTCGAATCCTTTGGGTTCAAAATACAGTATTTTATTGAACTATTACTAGTACTATTAAGAATTCAGCCTACATACAGTGCCCTGCCAGAATAAAATAGGTGTCTGTGTCACAGATAACACAGAGAAACTGTTGGGGCTGTTGATACTGTAGAAACAGCTTAGTTTCATCTAAGTTTCAACCAATATTTACTTTCTTACCATAAATATCCCACATAGGTTCAATAGAGGAAGTGACTGGGTTTCAGAATATATATAGACATTTATGGAGTAAGTCAGGTCTTGGGTGGAGGAGGTGATACACACCCGGAGAACATATTTCATTTATGATCCAATATTCATAATTGGATAAAAAGTGCATTTGATGGATCTTTTTATCACCCAATTTACTTACCTACAGTGCACCTGTGGAGAGGGGTTGAACAGGTCCACATAAAACTTAATTGTGCTTATTCATGTTAGCTAAATGAATCTCCTTGAGGGGTGATTTAAGGAGATCTAAAAATATCTGCTATGCTCCTACCCCCAAGGCTCAGACAATAGCAGACCTTTCATAGAGGTTTGTGCTTGCATAGACATCCTGTCATGTCACTTTCCCTCGCTGAGCTTTTCCGAGGTTTCTCGAGCCCAACCCCCTTTGAATTAAAGAATCTTAATGTTTCCATTCCAGCTGATATTTTAATTAGGTTACTGAAGTATTCATTTACTTGCCTAAATGGATCTCTCTCAATTTCTTGGTGGAAAAGAAAATCTGCTGCACAGAAACCTTTGAGAAGCAGAGGTGGTGAACATCTCATTATGTCAACTTGTCTTCCCAGTCATCCATTGAAATAGATGAAGAGTGTAAAACAATTCCAGCTTTGTACTGCTATTTAAAAAAAAGCAACAGAATACGATGTTGAGCAAAACAACAGGTCCCACAGGTTCAACAGTTATCTTGGATCTCTTGCATACACAAATCTGCAGGCTGCAGATTAGCCCCAGCAGGCAAGACTGATGAATGACATTACAAAAGTGGCAAAAAAAAAAGAAAAGGCAATTTGTACTTTTCTGTATCAGAAGAGCCAAGTTATTCTTGTGCAGGTACAAAATGCAGAGTAACACCAGGCTCTGGACTGCAACATTTCTTGCAGCTCAATAATCTAGACAAATGTACCGTACAAGACAAGGAAAATGTGCATAGTAAAGTGCGTAATACTTTAAACACAAACATGAACATATATGCACCCAAACATTAATTTTATATGTACATTAAGAAAAATAAAGTATTTTGAATATTGATCAATTACATTTTTTGTGTAATTTTAATTACTTAATCACTCTTGACTGTCTGTCATACCATGGAACTACCTAACATCTTCACAAACACTAAATCACCTCATTAGTGAGACAGATGATTGGTCACAGGCAATAAGGTAATTTAACTTGTTGAATGTCAAACCTGGTCAAATCAAGAAAATAAAATACACACCACAAAAAACAATAAGTTTTGCTTACAAAGAGAATAATACCTTTGTGCCATCTGTAAGCTTTAGAGTCTTTTGTTCAATACAATGTAGAGAGTCAGTAAAAACAGTAGATCACTTTATTGTCCATATACAATTTCTTGTATTAGTATTTTGTCTTTTTGCATACCCCAACTTGCTCTCCATGAGACACACAGACAGGGAGAGAAGCTTGGGGTCAGAGTGCAGGGTCAGCCATTTACCATATATGGCGCCCCTGGAGCAGTTGGGGTTAAGGGCCTTGCTCAGGGGCCCAACGGAGTAGGATTCCTCTGCCGGCTGTGGAATACGAACCGGCAACCTTCCAGCCACAGGAGCAGATACTTAGCCACTGCAAAAATTAGCATATTAAAATCCCACATGTAAATGTATCCTGCTTGTTTGTATTCTGTTTTAGATGTTTAGAAATTGATTTTTTTCTGTTTTTGTATGCTGACAATTTATAATTATTTCTTCTTGCTGCAACCCCAAACATGTATGGGGATAATATGGACGACAAAACACACTGCCCCATGCCACCCACAGGTACTGTAGGAGTTGTTTGCTATTTGAAATTATACAAGTTCCATGATGATGAAACTGATTGTTAATGAGATGCATTTCTCACTGACATCACTTCAAGCTTGTAGCCAACACCAAGCTCATTCAATCATACACAGCTGCTTGGGGGATGCCCCTCACAGATGGCTGATAACATACGCCAGGTTTGAAATGACAGTGAGCCAGTATGGAACGTTTAACATCACCCCTTTAGTGTGATTTTAAATCAGATATACACTGTATATGTAAAATGCAGATGTAATGTCTTGAGTGCTTGTGTAACAAAGACTGCAGGTCATATAGCATAAACCCATCATTTTGACTTAACAATGAAGGTAGATACCAAACACAAAACTTATATTAGTACAGTGTTCTGTAGCTGGGTTTACATGCAAGTCCTGTTTATCATTGTTGCTGCACAGTATCTCATTTCTCAACTTCATTTTGAGGGAAGACAGTGCATGTTATCAGGCTGAACTATTCACAAACTATCTATATTACAGTGCTGTATAATGTACATGCCTAAAACAAAGGAGTGACCTTTTCGATCAATTTGCTTAATTTCTATTCAATAGTGAAACCTGATCAGTAACTGCATTTGTAGTGGGTAATAGTGTGAGGTTTTAAACGTCCACTCAGTCACTAAACATTCCTTCTTCATTGTACAGTATATTTTAGTTATGCCAGAAGCTGCTATAATAGCACACATACAGTACAATGTTTAACTCCATGCATTATTTTCTGCTTCAAGACTGTTTTGCTACAGTGTCATTATTGTTCACAGTTTCATTTAAGACTTAAAGTGGAATGCAGATGCTTTATATAGCTGTTTTCCTCTGCACCACTTTTGGGCTCTTTAATCATTTTATACGATTTCTGACATAGGACTTGAAACAATAGATAAGGCTGTTAATTTGTCAAAGCAATTAATAAGACCACAAGCCACAAATGAACTGAAATAGAGCCCATCTGCTCTTTAACTTCTGATGCATTCAACTGAATCTGTTTGACAAAGTAAATGACAATAGCATTTCACTCATCACTGCACTTATTAATTTTCTTTGTCAGAACATATTCAGTTTTAAAGCTGTTTGTAAAAAGGAGGTGGGAGGTATTAATTGTTTATCATTAACTCATTGCTAAAGTGGAGCAGCTTGTGTAAAGACAGAAATCCACACAACCCTGGGAATAAATGAGAAGGAATGTTTTACAGATTTCTGAGTTCTACTTTACTGCTGTCTTTTTTTGACCGGGTGATCTGCCAGATCCAGACTGCTTCATGCCAGATGGGATGTCTCAAAGTATTTACATGCTGATGCTCTACTACACCATATAATCTCATTGAAACCAGATGACATATACAGTACGTGCCTGCAACTTCTATGATGTCCTTGTGTACTTTGGAAGACACTGTCTTATGTCTTATGAGAGCAACAGTTTTTCACTTAGCCCAAACCCTCCCTTTACTGACTGGCTTTTAGAACAGCAGGGACATACAGAATTGCTTGTGATTTGTCATACTTTGGGGAACAGAACTAACTTGCGGCTGTTCTGGTTGCGGTTTTTCTTTCAATGCTCATACTTGAAAAGCTTTTCTTCCACCTTCCTAGTAGGTTGTGTCTCGCACTTAGATAAGATAAAAAAATAAGATACTAACTGTATTAACCTAATCTCTCCTGCTTGAAACATTCTCCTGCTGTTTGCATTCCAAAACTATTGGGTTTTACAATAAATACTGTATGTGGTCATTTTTTAAAATATTAAGTATTATAGTGTATATTTTGTTATTTCTACCTTGGTCTACTGGATCAAATGGGAAGTATTTGGTAATGCTCCATTTTCAAACTTGTCAAAATTAAACTTGATTTTAATCTGGAATTTCTCATGAGTTCTGATGGGAAATTATAAAAAATACATACTGTATTTTGCCAATTCATCAATAATTTGATGCTCATTTTGAACTCCTTCTATGACTTAAATGTTCTATTGTGGTTTCTAGTCTGGTTGAAATTACTGGCTAAAGACTTTATACAATTAGACAGGAATATTCCAGCCACCACCTTTTTCAACCATACTGTACATCTTTTTCATATACTGTAGGAAATTTGCTTTCAGTTTACCTTCATCTTTAATTTCTCACTCCATCCAGGCACAAACCGTGGTACCATAGATAAGTGTGGATATTCTAAAACATCAACAATTAAATATGTCTCTGCAGCCGGATATTACATGGCTGCACATCCTCTGGGCAGTCTGTTGGCTAATTATGGTGGTATTCCATTCCATCCATCTATTTTGTAACTACTTCATCCAATTCAGGGTCACAGGGGAGTCAAAAACTTTCCCTCCAAACAACCAGTGCAACTGGTGCAATGCAGAATACACCATTGATAGCACATCAGTCTAGCATAGGACACACGCAGATACACACATACTTACACCAGGGTGGATTAATATACCAGTATGTTTTTGGACTTTTGGAGGAAACTGGAGCTCCTGGGGAAAACCCACATGTACATGAGGATTGAACCTAGGGCTCCAGTGCTGCAAGGCTGCAATGCTAATCACTGAACCATCCTTTATATTATTCTATCCAGTCCTAATCGTCTCAAAAAGCATATTTATTCTGGTTGCTACTTTACTACTTTTACTAAAAACAAAAACAATGCCCAATAGCAGCCTAGGAACAGGGGGCTGTTGTAACCAGCACTATCCATTTTAAAATATGTTCATTTTCTTTGCAATAAATAGTACAGTAGGTTTAGTTTTGGTGTATGTTTATTGTCATTATAACCAAAAAACAAATCCTACCAAAAGTATAGGATGAGGCTGAAAAATTGAAAGCACTCCTAAGAGTTTAGGAAAGCTTTTCTCGTTCCTTAATAGCAGACAAAAGAAGCGCCGGGGTGACAAAATGTTAACTTTTGACACCGTCTGAGGGGTTTTGTAGAAACTAACACATTTGAGAAGCTGTCAAACGAATTTGATTGAGGTTCAGCTGGGAGCGCAAAAACCACTGCTGCAGCAGCTCCACGTGTAAGTCAAGACACGCATATCTCAAAGAGAGAGGGGTGTATCCGGAGGTGCTTGTGTACAAAAATTGAAAAATTAGCTTCCAGAGCAGTCTAGACTTGTTTTTGTATTAAAAAAGAATGTGTGTTTAAAACTAAATCCTATGCCTTAGAGATTGTCAGCATGCCATGCTGGCAGGTAACATGCTTGGGTTCATACTGCAATTTAAAACAGTCATGCTTAACAAGTTAACAGGAGTTAAAAAAAATATTTCTCTCTGATATTTTTCCACTTCATGTAACTCTTGAAGTGGTACTCTCTGGATTGATCTGATGCAGGAAATGTAGGTGGGAAGGTTTCCTGCATCCGATGTATGTAGATACTTTATATAAGCACATATATGTCAAAAAATAAGTTAAGGAGATTTTGCAATTGCAATTAAATGCATTTGGTCCTATAATCAAAACACTTAGGTTCTTATCTTTATTTATTTGTATCCAGATTTTATGTCTTTGGTTCTGTTATTCCCTTTCATGTCAACGATTGTGAGACGATTTGATTTTTATTCTTCCATGCAACCCAAGTGATATGATTACTCATTTGCACAGAGAGAAAAATTTGGATAAAATTAAAACCTCAAATTAAAATTAAAACTTGCTACATTGTTGTCTGGCTGGCATGTTAACATGTACTATGGAATGTTTTGTCTCCTAGGAAACTGACATGAGTGAATGACACAGCTGCAGCTCTGATTAATCGAGCGCCATTATTCACTAATACCTGTATGAAAAACAAATAAGTAATCTGCTAATGGAAACAAATGTTCTAGTAGAATGTAAATCATATTACAAGCCTTTTGTTCTGACATGCCAAAATCACATCAATATTTTGATTTAAATATATAAAATACGATTACAAATGGATGTAAAATAATATAGACATTCTATGTAAAGAAGAGATATATCAATGCAGTAAGGTGTTTCTCTGAAAATATAACTGAAATATTTGGGAACCCTTTCTAATATATGGAAAACCCCCCAATCTATTAACCTTATTTAACCAGTTCTCAGTTTAGGGTCTAGATAAAAATACATACAAAATACAATAAAAATATTTGAAATTTTTTTGGATTAAATTACAAAAACCATAAGGATGAGCTCATTATTATATTCTTATGACAAAGATCTGTAATTTGCTAATTTCACTTCTGCTTTATGAACGCAGAACAGAGACACTAAAATATGTAAGCTGAAAAATAAAGTTTTAGTGCTTCATAACAATGAATCCAGAAAAAAGCAAATCATTACTGATCTTTCACCCTTTTCTATTACACTGTTTGTATTTTAATTTGGAATTTTTAAAACAGGAGATACTTATTACAAAGAGCAACCATTAAGTGCAAAATTGTGCCTCTCTCCTGTAACTAAAGACCCTTACATGACAGATATCTTTCCATGTTTGGGCCAGAACTGATATTCAGTTTGTGTGGATGCAAACTGGTTTATTCTAAAATTTTAAGTGAGTCCTAAATACTTGTAGAATAAACATATACTGTAGATTTATTAGTCACAAAGTAGTGGCTAATTGACTAGACTAATTTGCTATGCTAATGATGTAGAGCCAGGGTAACCTTGATAATCTGGGGTCCATTACAAGTGCTAAATGAGCTATTGACCAACACATGCAATGTTATTTTTGTTCAGTTCACAAACAGAGCTTAGAAGATGAGCAATAGGGATCATGAGGAGACAGAGTTGATTTTTTTTAAAGAAATAAAGTTTACTGAATAAAAGGTGAGCATTTCTAAAAGGTATGCACACTGCACAAGACAGACAATGCTGCAGTACGCTGTTTAACAGCCATTTTGTACTAAGCAACTAATGGTTTGTGACATTCGTATTTTGTTTCATAATAGCTGCAATCCAGGACAGATACTTTTTAGAGAGCCGTGTGTAAACACCAGGTTTCTCTGGGTTACCACATCCACTCCCACCAGAGATAATGCCAACAAAATCATTACTGCATAGTAGCGGGCCACCAGAATCTCCCTGAAAGAGAAAAACATACAATATATAAACCACATAATGGGTCAATATCCATTTCCTAACCACTTACAGGGTTGAGGGGAAAGTCAATGTCCAAAAGCAAATGTACATAAGGCAGGGGTCACACTGAACAGTATGCCAGTCTTTGTGTCACAATGCACATATAGACACAAACACCCTTAGCACAAGGCCAATCTCCACAGAAGCCAATTAACTAATATGTCTTTGGAAAGTGGGAAATAACAAAAGCACCCAGAGGAAACCCATGCAAATAGGGGAGAACATACAAACTCCATGCAGATAGCAGTATTGAACCCAGGGCCCCACTGCTGTGAGATAGCAATGCTATCCACTGCGCCACCATCCTGCCCGTAGGTTTATATACTGTATTTGTACTAATTTTATTTCTAGTTTTCTTAAAGGACAGTGTAATCATATAAACTCACCTGGCATGCATCTTCTTTCTCCTTCTTATTTCCAGCACACAGCATGTTCTCAGTTATGGTAGGGTTTCCTTTATAGTAACGGTTGCAGAGTGCCCTGTCTATAATTATTACATCTGCCACTTGGAGGGTATCTGAGTTTTTCACTATTTTCTCATTTTTTGCTCCCCAGCCTCTGACAGTGCATTGTTTTCCATTTTTAATGTCTTTTTCAGATTTAGGAAGATTCTTAGTACTGATTTTTTTCCCTTTCACTTTCTTCTTCAACTGAAATGTAAAAAGCAACAGTAGAGAGGAATTACAAGCCAGTTCTAGCTCATAATGAATATAATGCTAGAATACAATGCCAAATAATTTGTTGTGTGAACAAAAAATAACGTTATTTCTCTTCATTTTAATGATTTTGTTTTCACTGAACAGTAAGTAAGGCCAAAATAACTTCAGGTTAAGAAAGGATATTTGCAATCTTTTTTTAATTTCTGAACAGAACTGAAAAAGTCAATTTATATTTGAGATATAGGAGATACATGAGAATAAAATTGAAGTGGTATCCTGGCCCTGTCTAGGATGTACAGTATCTCTATTAAGACAAATAATGGGGAAGCAGATGGAACAAAGCAGATATGAATTTACTGAGATCTACAGTATTTTGTCATAAGATTTATTCTCTTCTAACAGTTCAAGTCCATTGCTGATAGACCAAATGCTATCTCTATAATATCTATTATATGCCAATTTAAACCATTAAGAAAGTCATATAAAATTTAAACAAACCAAGTGTTCTGAAAATGTAATGAGAAAGAAAGGGGTACCTTCATTAGCATGATGTCATTCCATTTGGTCTTCCTGTCAAAGTCCGGATGCTTAAAACATTTCTCAATTTCTAAGCGCTGCTTGTATTTTTCCTTCTTAGAGAGAGAGTGTGCTCCAAGGAGGGCTGTTATTTTTCCATTAAAAGACCTATAGCATGATCAGACATATTGTTTTCAGCGACTACTAGGTGCTGTAGAGTGAGCCTATTATCTGTGCATATAAAGTTGTTTTGTAACAGAAGAATGATAAGTTAGGTGCTTGCTCATACAAAAGAGAAATCGACTGAGGAACATAAATGTTTAATTATAATGGAATTGCACCATTGGTGGGATGGGATTAAGCCTTGGAGAGTTGAACAGTTGGGTTATGAGGGGAGGTCAAATGGAAAGGACACCCCCCAAGGCAGCTTGTAGATGGACTCCACAAGGGAAATGAAAGACGAGTGGACCAAGAATAGCCTGGAGGAACACAATGTAAGCACAGGGACACAGGCCTCTCCCTCAGTGAGCCTGAATATGGTGCCAAGGCCTAGCTAGGGGGCATTCAAAAGCCAGCACTTTTTCCTGAATTTGTCTAGTAATAATTGAAATGGAGTTGTCTTATCTGTCATTTATTAGACAGATACACAGAAGATTTAGTTCAAATAGGTAGCTGTGTCAAAATGCGTATGGTGCAATAGAACAAGTAAAGGTTTATACCATGCTGAAAAGAGAAGAAAAGAAACAATGTTTCAGCTGTTGTGTTTCTTTTCTGCTCTTTTCAGCATGTACTAAACCTTTACTTGTTCCTTTACATAAGATTTAGTTTTGTTTCGTGTTTATGGTCAGTATAACACCCACAAACACATCTTGCCCAAGAGTGAAGGATGAGGCTGAGGAGCTGAACGTACAGTACTCCGATAAGTGTCACAATCGTCATCCCTCCTCTAGAGGGTACTCCTACCCTTTATGTATTGGTTTTTAGTTTAGTACATTCACCTGTAACTCATCCCCATCCCCTATATAAGCCCAGTGTTCCTGCAGTTCCGGGCTCAACATCTGGAAGATGGACGTCCAGAAGCCTGCCTACCACCGGGCACAGGAGTGGCCCAAGGGCATAGGCTTCACCACGGCGTCCTGACCTACTGAGTCTGGAGCTCGGAGCACCTTTTCCCGTTAACATTTTAACTTCCATGTTCCTGGTTCCAAGTTCCCTGTTCCTTGTCTTTGTCTCGGATGGACCGGTTCTCGTGACTAAGTTTATGAAAGCTTTTCTGTTTATGTAGTGGTAGACAAAAGAAACTCTACCAACAAAAAATTAACATGACAAAATGTCCATTTAACCATCCATTTGACACTATTTAATGGATGTTGTGGAATTATCTGTTTAGGAGGCCTTAATATATTGTAACGCATAAGGCCATCAGGGTGTGTAAGAGCCGGCTTACCAGAGCGGTGACGTCGCCGCCCTTCCCTGTGATAGCAGGACTACAGCCCCTGGGCTGTAGAGAGATCTGTCTTTGGCTCACCGGGCTGGGTCCCTGTTGAGTGTCGCGGGAGTCCCGGGTTTGTGCCCCCGACGGTGGGGGTCCTACCTAATGTGGCAAGGGCACCTGCCTGAACCCCCGTTGTGTTACAATATGTACATTTTCATTATTTACTTCTTTGATGCTGTAATGTGGTTATGTCTAAAAACTTCCATATGCAGTGTTTTTCAATGGCAACGTATGAATTTTACATCACTTGTAATGCAGTGAGAAACAGTTTTTACTTAAAATATGTAGTTAAAATATGAAAAATCTTTATTGTAAAATATGTTTTATTTTTTTCAAATTCTTATGCAAAGAGACTCCACCTGAACTTTTAGATACACCCTTTTACATGCAATGTTCTCTATGTTCTCTGAATATAATAGTTTAAGTAAAGTACATTAACAATATCTACTGGAAATATTTCATAGAAATAAAGTATAAGCACCTATTTTCTTTATTAAAATCCTGATTTCCTGAGAATAATACTGAAATAAAGTATTATGTTAAAAATGCACTGTATAAAATTAAAGAAAAACTACGATCATTCACATTTCCATATATCCCCTGAATCATTACTGACTTTCTAAAATTTGTATTCACTTTTATTAGTGGCATAATAGTAAACAGTAAAAAGAAGCCTTCCTGATAAAAACACACACAGAGGGAGTATAGAACAAAGAGTTAATACAAACGCTGTCTTGAAGAGCCCCACTAATCACATACTGTACTGTAAGCTGGAAATAGATTAAATTAAGTGGTTTATCTATCCTTTGAAATGAAAGACCTGACACATAGTACCTCTCAACAACCTAATTTGGTTGTTCTTTGCTTTATTGAACTGATTTATTTTTACGTTGATCAAAACTCACTTTTTCCAAATTGGTGATTTAAGGGTAACTCTCCAGAAACAGGATTGGCCATAAACTGATAGCAGTTACAAGAGTTACTTCAGAGGCAAATAAAATGAATATAATTAACATTAAATTTATTTATATTTTCCATCCTTCTTTTACTCTCCTTTAGAGGGTCAGGTTAAGTCAAATCCTAACTTGGCACGTACAGGGTATGCAAACACCTGTTTGCTTTTGACCATTTAAAAGCTTGATTATTGAGATGAATTACTCCTAAATGTGTCAACTTTAGAAATGGAATAGATTAAATAAACGTAGAAATTTAAAGAGAACTCTAAAGAAGTAGGTTGTCTTCCTTTCTGGCATAACATCGTACGTACAGACTTCAGCAGGTAATGGCAAAGAATCCTTTTACTTACAATTCACAATGTGCTGCTGTCAGAACCCACTGGCTCTTAATCAGTGTGCCTCCACAAACATGATTCTCGGATACCTGGATGGACACCATCCAAGGGGAGGAGTGGGCTTTTACTTCTCTACCCCCAACGATCTCAGAGCCAGAACCTGCTGAGCAAAATAGAAATCAGCACACTTCTTTCTTCACACTTCCTTCTGTACCAGAACTACTATAAATACTCGGGGACGTCACACGTGCATATTCACAAATAAAACTGATAAACCAGAAACAAATAACAAATAATGGCCACACCTGTTGCTAGAGAGATCGCTGAAACATACAAAACATCAAGAACAAACTGGCTCCAAGTAAACATTTTGCCAACTGAATTGCTTCTCAGAACCACTTGCATTTTGTAACTTTTTTAAAGCAGGAAATGTCCTCTGAAACATGATATACATGTTTTTTTTTTCACACCTAAACCATACGTGGTTGCATTACTGGCTCTTGAAGTCTGGTACAAAGTTTGTGTGTGTGTGTTGAACACGGAAGATCTGTGTTGGGCTTGGTGTCTCAGATTTTTTCTATATTTGTATTTGTCAGCATTAAAATATATGGAATCTTTGAAATATTTGGAAGGTCTAAGTCCAAGGCTTGGACAAGGGCTAAAACTAGAGTAGCTGTCTTGAAAAAATTGCTCAGTGGTTGTTTGTGGAATAAGGTGAGAGAAATAAGAATACATGACAAAGTCCCTTGAGGCAGGGTCAGAGAGCATCTGGCATGCGATATCTTCTCAGAACTCTTTTTTCTCTGATATAGATATTCCACCCATTTTACTGTTTCCGTAGTAAATGAAGAAGCTGAAACTTGTGTTTTTAGGTAACACTAATGAAAAGCTAAGAATTATTACAACCTCAATAGACCACTTGGACAATTTTTAGCCCTAATTTACTTTATAAGTCACAGCTAAATCTAGCAGGTTTAGGCCACATTGTTTCATAGCAATTGTACAGTACCTTGATGATAGATCACTTGAAAATGGAAGGTCTTATGGTTTCTTGGAAAAGTGCACTGGTTTGTTACTTTCTTTTGTTTGAAAAAAATTTATATCCAAAAATTAAATGAAACAACGGTTAGTATAAACCATGATTTAACATTGTTCAAAAACCTTTTTAACCCTCATCTTGAATAATTCAAAATAATTGGTCATCTTTGCATGTCAATTGTACAAAACAATAAAACATATTCCTCATTTTAAGAAAAATGAATTAAAAGGTTGGTGCATTACTGCGAATCTGAATGCTTCAAGCTTTGGTTTCTCATTAAAGGTAGTGGAGCTATGAGGTGTCCCACTGACACCAATGAGTCAACATATACTGTACTGTAGATAAGAATTTCAATGAATTATGCGTCTGTTTTTTAATTTAAACGTTCTTTTCAAAACAAAAGAAAGCTTGAATAATGCACGTCAGCTTCATATTCCTTGTAGTTAAAGGAGCACATCAACACCTTCCCAGAATAACTACATCAAGTGACCGAGTTAAAGATGTTGATGCAGGAAAAGTTTTTGAAGAAGGTGGAATATTGTTGTGTACCTTATTTTATATTTTTAGCTACCACCACCTGCTTTGAACGTACACTATATTATTCTTCATTATTTTTCTGAAATTAATATTGGTAATGACATCCAGATACGTTATCATACTTTTTTGCTACCAAAATTTCCCTTTAGTTACATTATTCCATATTAATATTCTCTATTAAGTGGTGTAGCTGCGTATGTATCTTCCACCATAATTTCACAGAAAAGTGAATCAGGAAGTGTTATACAGTAAGCACTTCAGACTTAAACAGTATCCAATTTTGGAATGAAATAAAGCTGAAAAATCCCTCATTCGCCCTTGTATGAATTGTATGAATGTCATGTATACTATGTATTGCACTAGAATAAGATAAAGTGTACTGTATTAAGAAAACAAAAGCTTTCAGGATTTTCAACTTGTCTTCTTTTTGACAGGAAGAAAGTCATATAGTGTGCCACATCCACCTTAAAATAGCACAAAGCTCAATTTTATGCACCTTGTATCTTTAGATAGGTACAATAGTTTTGTACATTATAAATTACTCCAATGGTGATAAACATCAGCGGTTGATAGTTATTTTTTACATTTTACATACCGATATGGAAGAGCAAGAAAAAACACTACAAAGGGGGGCATCTAAGATGTGAAGAGGTTTCTCAGAAATGAAGCATTTCCTGTTGAGTCATTTAACACCTCTTCTGCAGTATTATCTCTTGGTATACTGATTCTCGACTGGTAACTGTCCTTGTGATGACTGCAAATAAAACAGCATCAGAAACAAATTTTGTATGCTGGTTATAAGTAAACTAGCATGGCATTATTCCATACACCGTTAAGCGTTCTTGTCAACACTTTGTTTATAACAAACATGAGGTGGTCAGGTACTAGCAGAGTCACTGCAAATTTATTGTTATTTAATTATTAAATTTGTGCAGAACCATATATTATAGTTAAACATGACTCCATCAAAGATTACTATATAGGGTGAGAGTGATCCAATCCATTTCAACCAGATTCTGTCTTGAAAAAAAAAAGTTTCAAATTGTGCCCCATTTCTCTAAATGTTTCTGGTCTGTATGTTTGAAAATATTGTTTTATGTCATTTTACTTACCTTATAATGAAGGCTGGAACTTCAAATAAAAGTAAAAAAAATAAAACTGAAATTTTAAGTCCAACCACCTGCTGTTGTGTGCTGATTGTCAGCAGCAGGAGATGATGAAGCAATGCTCTTCTGATGATGATGAAGCAAGGTTAACACAAAGTTCCCAAGAAGCATTTAACAAAAATGAGTTTAGACATATCAGTTTTTCAAGAGACAGCTATTCATGGTGTTGAAGTTCTGTACAGCATATGATGAATTAAACCTTGATGATTTTGTTCTCTGGAGATGAACTTCCATGTCAATAAAAATGGAGTTCATATGAATTATATAATTAAAGAGTCTTTTAATGTTTGAGTTTAATGCTCAGTAGCAGATGTACTGTACCCTTAATTAGAATTAAGCTGCAATTTTCTTGTGAAATGTTACCAAGGATAACAGTGTTTATTGTTTAGGGGTATGTGACTGGTGGAATGTCTTCATACAAACCTTTTGTCTGGATCTAGATGGTTTTGCACTACTTCGGATTCTAACTTTGAATTTAGTAGTTATGGCCATGATGAGCAATATGTTGCTTGATAGTATCTGACAGTTTCCTGGGGGGCATATTTAGGGAAAAGGTCTCCAGGGACCTGCTCCTCACATTTACGATGAATCATGCACCTAAATCTCCAGTCACCTCTATTTCACCAGAAAAGTCAGTACTTTAAACTGTCAAGAGCATATAAACGTACTGAGGCAGACAGACATAAATTGGTACCTTACTGTCAGTTCTAGTACTTCCAGATTACACATTGAGGCAAATCATTCTTAATTTTAAAATTGTTTCAGTTCTGTCAAAGGAAATATAAAGGATTTGTTTTTTATAGTTTATATTTAAATGGCTACCTTTTCTCAAGGGGAAAAACGATAACAATTTTATTTCACTTGTATTTTTCTTTATAATGCCCTTAAAAGTAGCTTTGCAAAGCACTTTACAGTAAGAAAAAAATAACAGATAGGAGATAGAAAATACATCAATTAAAGACAAGGGTTTAGAAAGCAAGGTGCAAGCAGAAGACAGACAGCAATTAAATTAAAGCCTTTCTGAAAAAGATGTTTTTGAAGAAGGATTTAAAAATGCTCAGGAAGGTGACACTCTGATATCCTTGGGGATAGAATTCCAGAACTTTGGGGTGCAGCAACAGAAGGCACGTCTAGTATA
The DNA here is from genome assembly GCF_059453375.1 of Lepisosteus platostomus. Lineage (NCBI taxonomy): Eukaryota > Metazoa > Chordata > Actinopteri > Semionotiformes > Lepisosteidae > Lepisosteus > Lepisosteus platostomus. Next base: position 16,938,182 of record NC_142614.1, on the reverse strand, counting down.
TCGATAAGTTTGGGGTACAAATAGGAGACCAGAGTCAGGTGAACAAAGTTCCAAGGTGGGGAGTAGGAAGATAATAAGTCAGATAAGTACTGAGGTGCCAAGCCATATAGAGCCATATAAATGATCATGATGATTCTGAAGTTGACAAAAACCTGACATGAAGCCAGTGCAAAAACCCTAGGATAAGAGTAAAATGATTATGGCTGCCAAATTCTGGACATACTTAAGTTTGTTCAGTGTGGATTTCCTGAATTCACTATATTTAGATGTAGCGAATCGGGTATTGCAGTAATTAATGCTGGAAAAATGAATGTGTTGATCAGCTCCTTGGCTACCGTCAGAGACAACATAGGACACAGTCTGGTGATATTTCTGAGATGAATGAAGAATGATGGAAAAACAATGATTTGTTAAGTCTTGGTACTGTAGCCTCAGTTGTAAAACATACAGTATTAACTCAGAGACAACCTGATGATACTTTTTTCAAAACAAAGTACTCTGTCACAGACACACAGTAAGATATTCTGAGGCAGTGGTTTTTCATAAAACGTACAAGTCTTATTTTGCCATTAAATGGGATACATTTACATTTTCCCCATGTGTATGTTAGAGTGTGATTAGTTTCTGCATTTAACAGCCTGGTTCATCCTAAATTACACTAAAAGAGTAGCTGCAAGTTATTATCAGTATAGGGGAATGTTACTTTACTGGTAGAAATTACAGTTTTAGGTGTAAGGAATTATTTTTACATTAGTTACAGTACAGTGATCTATGTAGTCTGTATATACTTACTAAGTAAAATATCACATGATGTCTTAAAAACAATTTCTCTCACCATTTCAATTTTAAAAGGTAATTCCTTACACAAGTAACCTTTGCCTGAAAATGTGTAACTTACCTGTAACTTGTAAGTACCAATCATTTTAATCTATAAATGTCTGGCTATAGCTATGAAAAAAATGGAGCTGTGCTGTACTGTCACAATGTGTGTCAGAAGATGGATGGTTCAGTCAATTCGTGCACAGTCATAATCTTCCACATTTTTTTGGATGGTTAAATGGCCCACTGCAGTGAAAAGAATTTAAAAAAATGCTGATTTATATAAATATAATAAATTTATATAAAGTCAGTTACACTTTAGCTTCCTGTTTTAAGAGATACGGGCTTTGACCACATTATTTATCAATGTTATTATTTTATCTACAGATGATATACAGGTAAGTGCAAATTACAGCTTTTTAATTTTAATTAAATACTGTTGTTAATGTCCATCTGGTAGGAAGACATTGCTTTGATTCTAACTGACCCTTTTCTAAAATGTAAAAGCACCTTAAAGCATCAGAAAAAGGTTTCCTATATTTCTTTGGACTAATAAAAGTCTATAAGACTACAATTTTCCAGTTAGGCTATAAACAGTATTTGTACATTTTAATGTTTAAAATTAAGTACTTTAGGTCCAAATATTGAGGATATTACCTACTACACTATTAATTTGAGCTTCATTTTGCAGTTATGTGCCTTATGTCAAATTGGTAAACCAAAACAAGAATCAATGGGGCAAATACAGTGCAATGTCAAACCTCTTGGGAACACCAATAAATGCAGAGCAGCAGACTTCACCCAGTACAAATACCAAGACAACATTTATTTTAAAAAACAGCAGATGTAACATTGGTCAAGGCATTTACAGTGTTTATAAAGTAACACTGTATAAAGGCAGGAGTGGTGATGACCTGCAACACCTCATGAGAGCACCACTGTCTAATAGCACCATTGAATAAAAGACGCAGAAAAAACAAGCAGGTTAAATTCAGATTCTCTCCCAATTCTCTGATGTTAATCATCCAGTACAATACAATATACATCAGTTTTGTATCATGCACTGTATTTTTTGTGCGGATGATTTAGTTTTATTTTATTCAAAAATATTTAAAAAATGAAAATATTTCAATACTTAAGATCTCCCCACACATACACTCAAAGAACATGTGTGACTTCACCTGTAATCATTGCAATGAATAAAAAAGGTGTAATTTTATTCTTTCTTAAAATGTATTAACTTCTTGTTGTTCTATTTACTTGTTCTATGTCCAGATAATGTCAATGAGGCCCTGATGTTTTAAAATCACACAAACAACATTACTGTATGTATATTAATACACATGGTCTCATGATAATATGTGGTCTTCTTGTACGCTGTGCTAAGCAAATTTGTTTCATAGATGATCAAATACAAGATCAACGAGTATGGATACATACTGCGTAACTATGAAATTACCATAAATTGCTTCCATCAGTGAGTCTGAATTATTGCTGTCCATAGTCATTACAGTTTGCTGTAGACCTATGACAATATTATATTATAACACCTGTTGTGTATGTTGCTATTGAATTTAACTGCCAATAGTGAAAAGAAAACAGAATTGGCCTGAACATCAGTTGTATGAATTTGCCATTTTCCTGTAAAAGTAAATGTAAACAGAGAAACTGATGTATTGGCATTATAAAAAAAGTGTTTTCAAGCATTTTAATTAACTCTAGAAGTTATGTTAAAAAAGTGGAAAATGATGGAAAAGTGACAGTAAAAAAAACAAAAACAGGTTATGATTTTATTCAGTGTCTGAAGTGTGGCTTAGTCCACTCAATTTTTGGGACTACGTCCCATATCCTGGAGGAAAGAAGTTGAATGGGGCTCTATGCCAAACACTGATAGTCTTCTACTGTAGAGGAATCACTTTGTGTAGAAATAACTAAAACAAATACTCTTCATAAGTACATAAAACAACAGGATGCACATTATTAGTAATATCCATCATGTTCCCTTCACACATAGCATTATTTCCAAGGCTACAAAAGCTGCTAAAAACCTCCCTGATGATGCTGATATAGCTAGAGGTTAAAAAGTGTTTTGGGTCAGTTTTGCGACAGCTGCAAACAAAAGCATTTTAGAGTCTAATTCTGGGAAGTGTGTCAGCTAAAATCATTCCATGCTGTGGAAGCAACCTTCTCTCTTTGCTCTGTTAAGACTTTACCATGTTCATTGCCCCTTTAATCTTTTGCATATGTATCATGCATTCCTATAAATAAAAGTGATGGTGTGGGAACAGCTTAAAGGTGTCTTGCCCGAAGATTTAAGTGCACGCCACCTGCTTTCTAGAGAGACGTGATGGAGGAGATCAGCTGGATGACGCAAGTCAAGGTCAGAAATCATGCTTGTTATAAGGTTGCTGTCACACACTTACTGTACCATGACACACATTTACCTTCACACCGGTGGCTGCCTCTTTGGTAACTAATTGCTGAATCAAAGGAAAACAGCTTGTGTGTACTACATCCAGGAGGAAAAAGAAGATCACAAAAAAATTCAAGTAGCAATCCTTATTCAGAATTATAAGAAAATGTCCTTTGAAATTCAGATGCTAGAAACCATGTTGTCTGTAATCCGAGAGGTGACATCAGGCAGCACAGGTGGAGCAGCACTGCTTCCTTATTGAACTCACTGAGCAGCGGCCAAGCAACTTTAGTTTTTCACAGAATCGAGTGGACATGTGGTTTTTGCCGCAGGACAGCTCTAAATGGGGAAAAAAAAAACATTAGCAAAAATGTGTAAGAAAAACACAAAATCCAGCTAGAATATTTAATCAAATAGTTCAGGTGGGTAGCTGCGTCAGCATGTGTAGTCTGCAAAATAAAACGTAATAGGTTTATTCCATGCTGAAAAGAGAAGAGAGAAAACACAACGTTTCGGCTGTGAAACGTTCTTCAGGTGTGAGGGAGAATATTTAATCAAATGTTTTTAGTTGTGTGCACAAAACATTCAGCAATGTCATAGAAAAATAAATCAACCCTTCATTGTTAATTTGAGAAAAAAAGCAAAATTGTAAAATTGTAAAATAATTGTAAATTGTAAAATAGTCCTTTGATGGACTATAGGAATTTACAGACTATTATGTCAATGCTGATCTCTTCACGAACACAGCTTGCAATTACACTACTGTATATTACATTAACTCAATATGAAAAACGTCAGTGGCCTAAATCTACAGCACATACAATATAAAGCTGATAATTATATTGTTCTATGCATTAGAATAAATCATTACTTCAAATAGTTTTAATGTACATTTTGGCAATTTGAACAGTTTAGCTAAAGCAAAATTAAATAATACCATAGAGAATCATTGCTCTGTCAAGGGAATCTTACAATTTTTACCATTCTATTATTAGGCTGAAGTTAACACATTACATTTTCAACACATTGGACACATACTGTAACATAACAGAGCACACATACCATTGTCATACCACTGGACTGAAATAAGAAAGAAACTGAATATACTGTAAATAACATGGTGGCTATGATGGAAAAGTATCAGCATATACCAGGCTAATAAATTAAGTGCTTTTTTCCAGTATCTTCAAGTTACAGTATGCACAGTAAACATCAATGAAAACTCCAGCAAACTAATAAGATTGGTTTTCAGGTAAATGCATTTGGTTCTGAAAGTAGACATCCATTTAATACAACCTATTTTACCTCTAGCTCTTATAAAAAGCATTTCAATTAGATCCAAGAGGAATATAATGTAAAAAATGAATAAAAATGTCAATACCAGCCATATTACCTTTTCCTGTTAAGAAGGAAAACATGAAGGAGTCACATGGTTTAATTCACTTCACTTTTCTCTGTTCAGTTTCTTTTCTTGGAACAGAAATGGCAGAAGGAAAAAAAACCTTCAAAAACTCTTCAAAGAACACTGTCAAAGTAATTGCATTATAACTCTTTTTGTTTAATTTATGTTCATACAAAACTGTAAGGAGGCAGTAAAGAAGAAACATCCATTTGGAAACATACTGTACTTAAAAGCTGGCAAATTCAACAATATATTTGTTGGTAATGTTATGGTGAAAAATGAAATCTTCAATACATGTGAAAAGTCCAGATTATTGTATGCCATATTGTATCGCACTTTAAGTTCTCACTTATTTAAGCAAGAGTCTCTGCTGCATGTACAGTATACTGTACAAGTGATCATTGCCAAGCTAAAGAAGAGATGGAGATTATCTGGAAGTTTATAAGAGATGGTGGATGGATTTAAGAGGCCCTACAACTCCACAGGATCATGTTGTATTTTGTTTTCCTGCTTTTGGGCATCAACACATTGAGTGTGTCAAGTGACTGAATAAAATACTGTCATTGACTCATCAGCAATCTGGAGGATGTAGAGAGCTCTGGCTTCCCTAGAAAACAGGACACAGGAGGTGACATTGAGGCCCAACTCTTCAGAGGCTTTGTGTGTTGCGTGCATAAAGTATATTATACTGAAAAGGACATAAATCACAGGCTATGTCTTTTTAATGAAGATTGTGATGAGGCAGTCCTAAAAAAAAAAAAAAACTCCCATGTCTACATGGGAATCCTGGCTGATTTGAAAGAAACCTTTCTGGTGTCAAATCAACACACCTATGTCAGCAGCAGCCCTTGTTTCAGTAAATATTAACTTCTGAAATTATGCATTGTTCTCTTCAGTAATCTCTCTCTCTCTGACAGAGGGCCAGGATCGTACATCGTTGGGCAAATGCACAGGACAGTGCCAAATTGCATTTAACAGGCCTGAGAAAGAAGCTCTTAAGATAAATGCTGGCCCTGTGCCTTCATCTCAGCAAAAACAGTTGCACCCTCAGTCTTTCCAGTTCACAGTACAACATAAGAAAAACAGAGGAATAAATTAACATATTGACTTTAGCCCGTGAAGTGATGGATGACTGTCTACAGTATGCCAGAACCACTTAAGAATTAAATTTGTTTTTAACTTAGCTATTTTTCTATTTTGACAGCTTGATTTTGTTCATGGACTCAGGCAACATGATCGATTTCTTTAGGACAGGCTTTTTTACCACTGTATTATATTCAATAGCCTTCATGGAGGTGAAGAAGGGATTCATGTGTTCAAAGTAAACACCTGCCCAAATCTGAAAAATTCTCTCTTCCTACAGGCTTCACTTTTTTCCAACATTATAAATTGATATTTAGCTTTTCTCTGGACTACAAAAAACAACTAAATTCAATCAATAAATTATAAATTTGAATTATTTATAAGATTTCTTCAGAAAGGTATCATTCTTTAAATATTTCACTGCCTTTTGGTATATTGTTTATTACTTCCAGAACAACGTTGAACATTACCCTTGTGGCACTAAAAACACAAGTGTCTGACAAAGTCATTTTTTTTACCATTAAGCATTTATGTTTAGATTTGTGTACTTGAGAAGAGATTCCATGTATCACACTGTACATTACCAAATACTGTATTTCATCTTAATATAAATACATTAAGACAAGAATTTAGAGCGTCATTTAAACTTCAATAAGTAATATATTGATGTAAAATAATTGATTCTGTACTATCCAGTTTTTGTAACAAGTTGATAAGTTAATTTAGGCTACTTTGTAAAGGTGTCCATAAAAGCAGTTTGCACAGTTATCTAAAATTACTTGAAAGTAATATTGTGTGATCTGCTAATACAGCGAGAAATAAGGAACATACGAAAAGTTACTGAGAAGAGGAGGCCTTACTCTTTGGTTAACTGTAACTTATTGAAATGAGGAGACTATTACCAACTGAAAGAGGTAAGCTTGGTAACAACAACATTTCATCTAAAGCAGTATCTGCTTTTTGTTCATTCTAAAAGACTATTCTCCTACTACAGCCTTGGAAAAGACAAAATTAAAAATAATTTCAAATCACTACTAGTATAAGTTTTGGGATTTTCCCTATGAAAGTTAATTTCTCATTTGTACTGAGTAAAAAATGTTGAAAACCATCATATAATGTTTAATCACACAGTAGAAACACTGACATCCTCTTTTTTGTTAATTGTGTGAAAGAAAAAAAATGTACCCTGGATACATTTCTGTAACAATTGGCAGGTAGGAGGTATGGATCCTGTGCAGGACTCAGGAGAGAGAGAGAGAGAACACCAATCCTAATCACTTAGCAAAACCTATACCAGGAAGCAAGCAAGGAGGTCAGGAAACAAGAAAGACAACCAGAGAGCAACAATCCAAAACACAAGGCAAAGTCAAAAACGAGAGGCAGGGTAGAAGATCCAAAACTGAAAGTAAACTAGTAATAATATAACGCGCATTTGTGGATTCTCTTAGAACTCAGAGCATACTGTATATCATATCACAAAGGAAAACTAGAAAACCAGACAGGAACTGTTTATTTAGTGAAGACCTTACGGTCTCAGCAAACTATTTTTCTGAGGATATAACCTAAAATTGTATATAAATGAACAGATGTATTAGAAGGTTTTAAAATTTGAAATATGTTAAAAACTTTTACAATTCATTCTTCCAAATGCAGTGCATAGCAGCAACTTATACGTCTTGTTAAAATTATTTTTTCTGCAATTATCTAAGTAGTTTTTTTAAACATGGAAAATGTATATTGTGCAAGTGATAGCATTTACTCAAGTACCAAATTAGCTCTATTTTTGCCATCATATACTGTAGAAAATAACATAACATAAGTTTAACAACCAGAAATGGGTTCTGGTGTTTTGATAAATCCAACTGTTTAAACAATTATCTCTCCTAATGAAGATATTTAACCTGAACAGCTGTATGCATAACTATATTATAATGTATATACAGTATATAGCTTGTAAAAATCAAAAGGAATATAATTATAAAGTTGTAGGTACATCTCATAATGTACTGAATATGATTTCAAATTAAACATAAGTTTCTAAGTTATATAAGTACAAACAACTGCACATGTCTTTAAAATATAAACGTGGAATATAAACACCTGCACAGCAAACTTACAGCATAGCCCAGGATGTTTGCTTGTAAAGAGTGGAACCCTTGGTGATATCTATTCAAATATTCGCAAAGGCACGGAAGAGCTAAGGAAACAGTCAATCTAAGATGTGATTGGTAATTTAGCTCAGTTGAAAGAAAGATAATTTAATCAATATAGCACTTGAGGAATACCCAGCTGTGGAATTATGAGAAGGACGCCAACAGTTACAGTATTCAGTATGACTTCTGTATCAAGCTCCCACATTTTATAATAGCAACCTCACATGTACAATAACATGTACCTTTATTAGAACATCTCACGGTATAACACGTATTGAACATTGCACACACACTCAGATGTATTATTTTACTGTAGAAGGAATTAGTGATTATTTTTTCAAACTATTCTTAAACATCTAAATTTATTTGTGAAGCAATTTTTCACTTTTCAACCTTAACTACTGTTTAGTGGTTCTGCTGTGGCAGATGGCTTCCATACTAAGCCCAAGTGGGTTCTTAGGAATGAAAAGCGCTATATTAAATTCAATAAATTATTATTACTACAAACCTAACGACACTTTGTCTTGGAAAAATGTTAATTGCTGTAGTACACCTAATAATGATTCTCTTAATTTTGTAATGACAGCCAAAACCAATTTTCTTAAGAGTCACTTAAAAGTTTTCACCACTTGTGCCTTCTTGTTGAATAATCCGAATTCTGACACGTTTTCAGCTATTTCTGTGCTATTTAAAATGCATAAGATCAATTCTACAGGAGCCATGGTGTGTTCCAGTACAATTGCCCTCTATTATGAAGTAATTTAGAAATACCACATTTGTGACTGAATCAAGAAACATAAAGCACTGCTATCCGAAAACACCAGAACCGTGGTTTTCAATACATACAATGAAAAGTTTCTGTTCTAACAACTTTGATATTTTAGGTTCTTTGAGTGTACAATTTTCTCAGTGAGAAGCCAAAGGGATACTTCAACTGATCAGTTTTGTGTGATTTTAATTATGTACTGTGGATGGGCTTTAAGTAATCAGTTTGATTGCTGTGCTGTCCCTAATGTGTGATGACTGTTACAATAAAAATGCAATAACATTTCCACCATAATAACATCTGTTTTGTATTTCTTTAACAACAAAGTTTTTTTAAAAAAAGACCAGTCTTTCGACAAATTAAGCAATCAACATGGAGAACCTGATAAGCTGTCAACATGGGAACTCAGCAGGAGGCAGGAGATCAAATACTAATGTGCGGAGCAAACCAGAGAAGGGAGGAGAGGGAACAGGTGCAGAGAGATCTCGTTAGCAGCTCTTGGACCACACAAGGCTAAAAATATGTTGCCTTAAAAAAACTTCCCTTAAAAAAGGGCTTTTATTTTCTCTCATACCAAGCTAGCCCTACAGTTGTCTTGCACAGGTCATGGGACTGGCTTTTAATTATCTCCATGGCTAAAACATTCCTACTGGCACAGTATGTATTCTTTATGTGCACCACCCACTCCCTGGCATCCACAAACTCCACCCCAGGTTCACAAAGGCACCAAGAGCAGCAGATGTAGAGATGAAACTGGGTAGTTGGTGAAAATCTGGGAATGAAATCCCATCGTTTTATGATATACAGTAAGACCCTCATATCATTTCAGCTTAGCACTCTGCTTATCAAACACAAAGCACATCAGTGAAAACAAACACAACACATTCATAAATGTATTTCTATTTTTTATTTCTTTATGGCTTGTCACTCTGACGTTTTATCAAACCCATAAAAATAAGCTATATGAGCTAAGATGTTATTTTGCACTTTTACTTTTAAAAAGCATTTAATAAAGAAGATAATTTCCTCCATGTTATTCAATGAGTGGATGCCGAAAAAATGATAGGCATTTCTAAAAAGAAATCTGATGCTTGGTTTTCCTTTATTTTATAATCATTAGGAACAAATATGGATGCTATAAACAGCTTTTCATTCATGACTACAAATGTTTAAGAAACATGTGTTTATTTTTTATGTTTTATAAAGACTAGGGGCTTATTGACACTCTGTAAGCATTCTTTTGAGGAAAGGAAATGATTCACAAGCTTAAGAAAGACAGTGATGGATGACTTATTGGAGCTGCATCTCTTGCAGATGAATCATAGGTACTTTTTCTATTACTGTGAAGCCAGAAAGATGCTTCTTTTCTTCATTTAATTTTTCATATTCTCTGACTATAGCTACAAACTTGGAATTATTCTTTGCAAAAAACTTAGACAAAGTGTTACTGTAAACTTGAATGACCCATGATATTATGATATAACTGGAAGGGAGGGAATAATTAATTTAATTGAAGCCCACAAAACATTTATTAAATTGTTTAGGTTTTCCTAAATCTATTTATTTCTGGATTGTATTGCATCATTCCTTTTCCTAATAATAAATTTAATTTCTCTGCTTACATAACTAGATGCCAGACATTTTATGTAACTATAGATTACAAATTAATTATTATATTTTTGAAGTATATTATTATATTATTTATATATAGATAAATATTATTATATTATATATTATGTATTATTTCATTTACAGTATTTTCACATTAAAAAAAATATATATATATTTGCTCTGTTCTGGAATCAGAGAAGAGTCCAGATACATTCGAAACCTCAATGGAGTGTCCTACATTGATGAGCTAAAAGAACTGACTTTTTCCAGTCTTGAGCAGACAAGACTACGAGGGGACCTTCAAGTCTCATTTACAGTCCATTGACAGTTTTTGAATAACTGATTGAGTACTGCTTGTAATTGTTTTCAGTTCTTTTAGCCTGTCAGTGTAGGATATTCCTTTGAGCTCCTCACTGAACTCATTCCATAGCACCACTTTCTTGTATCTTGGTGACCTACTGTACCGTATATTCTAGACAATATTTAAATTCTATGCTTTTGACTATACATCCTAACATTATTTTGCTTTCCCACATTGTCTTGGAGATGTAATTGATGCGTCAACACCTATATCTTTTTATAAATAGCCTTCTCAAGTTCAGTGTTTTCCATTTTATATTTGTAGGTTATGTTTTTGCTTCCTATGTAATAGAACTGAGGCTCTCATCCAGCCATTTCTTGAAAGAAGTTATAGTTCCAGATTTCCTCAATTCTTTATGTAAAGTAATTCTTCCTGTTCTCCATTTTATATACTCCCCCATAGGGAGTGAAACAGAGGACCCAAATGTGTAAGCTAAGGGGAAGCACTTTAAAAACTGGTACTTTTAAAGCTGAACAATTTAAACAAAATTCTTTACACAAAGGGTTGTGTAGGTGTGAAAAAATACACCCAGCAATGTTGTGAAAGCCATTATTCTGGCTTCTTTCAAGCAATGGCCAGATGAGATGTTTAGATCAATTATGTTTAACTTAATTTGCATGCTTTCTTATTTTCCTATTGGGTATATCACACTCATTTTCAATCACATCATTATAAAATAGAACGATATCACTTTATACATAAAGTTCAAAGGGGTAAGAATCAGAAGTAACAAATAATATCAAATGGTCTCCCCTTCTTTGTAATATCTCTCTGTGCTCTTTTGTTTCTACCTTATTGCCATCAACCTATGAAAACTCCAGCTGATATTGGCCATGAAGTTGAAACATATATGTTATGTCTGATGCCTTGATATCTGTTTTTAGTTCTAACATATTTTGTCTACAAAGAGAGTCAATAAGTTATGAAAGAGCTGAAAGAATAAGAACTTTAAAAAATGTCTTATTGAGTGGCAAATAAATATCCTTCCTGAGATACGGATCTTTAAAAAATCAACTAGCCTGCTCACCAACTCTTGTAGGCCTTTGCTGCAGCTCAGAAAAGAATATCAGTTTCATTTCAGTACAGTATGCTGATGTTTATACAGTATCAATCAATTCTTGGCCTGCACCATTTTTTTTTACTTTAAAAGCTATTATTTTATTAACTTCATTAGCTGATTGCTGATTGATTCCCAGCATTTCAAAATCCCCAGCCAAACAAATGACAGCTCCTGAAATCAGCTCCGTCCTGGGTCTGGTATCACCTGTTCTTCACCAATAGCTCAGAAAAAAGTAATGGTTTTGCTTCGGTCTCCAGCCAACAGAACTGGCCCTAGTGCTGCTGTGGTCCCAAGGCTATTTCTGTTATTCTTCAGTTGGCCCAGTTTTACCTCTGCAGTAAATACTCTTTGCCTAAACACTGGGCCCCAGGCTGCTTTCCCACTTCCTTCCTCAGTTCTCTGGGTTTTCTCTAGTCCTTGGGTAAGGACCATATGGGGCTGATTTTAAATGTACCCAAACAGTTCATGTAGCATTAATTACAAGCCTTATGGGAATTCTGACTCCATATTCCAAATTGTTTTATGTTGTTGCTATTTGTTTTCTTAAGCAGTAATCCTGGGGCTTCCTGCTGTATTGATTTTCTCAGTGCAATGAGTCTGTTTCTACTTCTCAGCAGCAGATTTTCCTTTTGTCTCTGCTTCCTCTTGCTCCTCATCTGGAACTCCAGTGAACCAACAAGATTTTTGTACAGGTGTGTTTAAGCACATGCACACAATCAGCTTTCTGCCTGAAATGCTGGAAACATTGCCTGGCATGTTTTGTTTGTTCCTATTTTTTGTAATTTTGAAGTGAAGACCATTGTGAATGATCAATGACAGAAAAAAAAGTCTGAAGTGCTCATTTTCATGGCTTCAGCATTATGATTTCAAACATAAGGCTGAAAAACTAAGGGCAAATATATATATTTTTATTAATTACTAGTACAGACAAAAATAACAGCTTGGCACATTTAAGACAGAGCCAAGCACACAGAAAAGCCAATGTCTACAGGCAAAAACAGCATCTGATAACATTTAAATTAAAAATATATATTATTCTGTTTTAACATAATTTTAAAACCCATTTCCACCTTTTACAGAACTTATTGATGTAAACAGTATATATATATTTTTTATTAAATATACTTACTGCTCCAGGATCTAACAGGCACATCCTCAAATACAAATCAGCAGAGAGTTACCAGAGCCCCTCTGCTTGACCTGGAGCAGATAAGCCTCAGCAAAAGCTCTTAAAACAGCACAGATCTCTCCAAGAATTCTTTGTTGCCTAAAAAGCAGGAGGAGATCTTCTATGCACTTTAGCATAAAATAAAAACTTAATCTGCTTCGCGCAGTTTAAAGGCTGAGTTTGAAGTCTCAGAAAATCACTCCACCTCCTACTACATTCTTAACCCTTGTTTATTAATTGTACTTACTTTAACTCTTCTCTTTGTAAACCCCTTCTTATTGTAAACTGCTCTGAGAAGCTACTTTTAAAGACATTATAAAGTTTATTAGTAGTAGTAATATCTAACTGATGTTTATAATTGAACATTGAATTGGTGGTATCATTTGGTGGATCACACAGTGCAAGGGTACCTGTGCTTTTAAAAACGTGGGTGGATATTTTTTTGTGAAATGAGTTGCAAATTGAAAGCTGTTTTTTAATGAAGTGACTTTTTTATATGAATAGATTTTATTATTCGTTGCAGTACATTAACGGAGCTCACCAATAAAAAAAGAAAATCATCCAACTAACACCAATATAATAAACTGGTTGAGAGTTTTGTTGGCCTTATTTATCAAATATTCTCTTGCTACAACTAAAAATGTTTGCACTGGAAAAGGAATTTTCAAGTTTACTTTCACATTGGAATATAAGCAAAAGTAATATTCTAGTATGTCTTATTTTTACTACTCAACATGGTATAAGAAAACAAATATATGAAACAATATCCTTCTTTCAAAACCTGTATCACATAAATGTATTTATTACAATATAATGTAAATGTGTCCTTCATTTAGTGTAAATACCTTAAGAAACTATTTTTCCCCATGACTGCCCCATCTTTTCTATACAATCTTTTCTATTTATAGAATGATTCCCATATAATCTTCTAAAAGTAGATACAAGTAGTGAAAAGGGGGCTAATATTATTTTTATAGTAACTTTATTAAACTGTTGAGCAAATTGTGTAAAAATGCTCTGTAAATAAACCATTTTAAAGAAATTTGGTTGCAAACTTGGTCTTGAACATACACAGCTTATCCTCTATTAGCTGTAATGTCTTTCCTCCCAGCAATGAAGAGCTACGAGTCACATAAATTTAATCAAGCACTAGAGGTCCAATGAATGAAAAGAGGAGAGTGACCTGTTACATTCCCTAACTTAAAGGGATGTCTTACTCTGATAGGTTCATACAACTGGATCTTTTTAGTCTTGATGAAAGATGACTGTAAGTGAGACATTTGATATAAAATTATCAAGGACTCTGACAAAATGTCTAAGTGGTTCATTAGAATTAAACAGTTTTATTCTTATGTGGCATTTTGTTTATTTCATCCTGCCAACTCAGAATCCCATAGTATTGTGTTCAAGTGTTTAAGCTGTATTCAATGTAGCAAACAGAGGTGAAAGACTTAATTGGAATGGAGTTTTAATTGCTCTCAATTATACATTTTATAAAGCAATATAAAACAGGTCCCTATACACCAAATAAAGTTTAACATTATATTTATTTGAGCATATCATATTTGCTTTTAAACATTATCCAGAGTGATAGCCATAACATAAACCTACTGCAGTCCCAGCAGAGTAATAGTAAAAACAAAAATTAATTAATTAACAATTCATTTTCCTTTTCAGACTACAGCTTAATCCCTCCCAGTGTACATCCCAGACCGCTGTGAGTTCTGATTTTGCTTATACATATTAGTTTTATGCTCTGAAAGAAAGTAAATACTTCTCCTTTATAATAACAACCATAATAATAATAATAATAATAATAATAATAATAATAATAATAATAATTATTATTATTATTATTATTATTATAATACTTTATTATATATAGCAATGAACAAAAATAGTAATAAAGGATAAAAACAATGAGCACAAACAAACTCAAATGATTAGAAATGTAGTAGAAAATGCAAAGAGCACACAGACATAAATTACATAAAACAACAAGTTTGAAAAATAAGGTTTTGAGTTTGGATCTGAATGTGCTCAGCGGTAGGTGATATATCTGATTGATATATTGCTCCTTGGGTAAAGAATTCCATAGCTTTGGGGCATAGCAAGAAAAGTCCCAGCTCTCATAGAATGTAGGTGAGTTTGGGAGACAAACAGGAACCCAGAATTAGATGAACGAAGATTGCTAGGTGGGGAGTAGGAATATAATGAGTGAATAGGCACTGAGGTGCCAACACATGTAGAACCTTAAAGGTGAGCATGAGGATTTTAAAGTCAACATGAAATTAACAGGAAGCCAGTGTAAGGACTCCAAGACAGGAGTAATGTGATCACTTGCGTGCAAATCTGATTCTGGCTGCTGATTTTTGCATATACTGTACTAAACTTTGTTTAGTGTGGATTTTCATATCCCAGCATTGCAGAAATCAACTCTGGCTTTAGATAGCCGAAGGGAGGTGCTGGATCTTGTTGCAGTTTAAAAGAAGAAGTCATCCTGGATTTTATGTCAGAGATGCAACGAGAGAGTGCAGAAAAAGTTGCTTTAGTGTCAGGTTTAGTTTGGGCATTTAGTAGATTTGAGTATCATCAGCATAAAAATGATAATTCCACCCATGTTATTTTAATAACTGTTCAAGTGGGAATATATACATGTTGAATAGTAGGGGAGCCCAGTACTGAGCGCTGAGGAACACCAAAGTGTTGGTGAGCAGTAAAGAGTTGAACCATTTAAGAGCAATGTCAGAGACTCCAAACACAGTCTCAAGACAAGTTACTAAGATGTCATGATTAAGAGCGTCAAAAACAGGGATAGGGATAGATGGAGAACTGAAAGCAGCAGCAATAAACAATAACTCGTTAGCAAATTTAACAAAGGCGTTTCAGTGTTGTGTAATTGTCTGAAACCAGATTGGAGGGGTTCGAAGAGCTTGTTTTCAACATGCCCTCGAGAGACTTCTGTAGTAGTTGGTATGCAAACTGGTATTTGGCAATAGCAGCAGAAATTGCTATGCTGCATTGATTTTATTTTTTTCCACAATAACTGAAAATGAAAAACAGCACCTCACAGTTGGAAACTTTTATATTGAGATTTCCATCTGAATGTTCATTATGCTCACGCCATACAGCAACCAGCCCACATAAAAAATGCACTCATTGATTTACTTATTTAATATATATTTTGAGATGGGCTATTCTGATGTTATAGCAAAATAACACTTGTTGGTGTTGTTTATAAGGAATTCCAGAGTGTGCTGTTTTGCTTTGGAACATGCCATTTCTATTATGCAAAAAGGAGCCCCAGCATAATGCAGTCTCTGCCAAAATCAATTAATATCCTCTGAAGGTTGTATGCTGGGATACTATTTGCATAAAAAAGTACATCAATTAGGTCTATGTTAATTGTAAATGCAAAAAAGATGTAATATTTTCCATACAATTTACTGTAACCACATACAAGACCCTCTGAGATTCAAAACAATACGAGTCAGAATTTCAAAAGTTGTATTAAAACTTATAATAAAAGTTGCAGAAATTGTCTATATTACTGAGACTTGTTTATACTGGTGGCCTACTAGGTAATTCCTGTAAAACAGATGAATTGCCCCAAACGCGAAGCCCCGATTGTCTTGAAGGTTCCATATCAGTGAGTGTTGCAGTTCTTGCAAAGAAATCACAACAATCCATGAACAATAATGGCAACATCTCAAAACACTTCATACCATAACAGACAATAGATCATGTGATTGGTATACCTGAATAAAATGTTAAGCATTCAAAAATTTTCTAGTGGTTTGAAAGAGTTTTATTATTTTTTCCCCTTACTAGGGGGAAATTTTTGCTCTTTGTGTCATGGTTTGAGAGTCTTGAATTTGAATCCCCTCTCTCCCTTCGGTTGTTTTTTCGAGAATGGGGCTTCCAATTCTAACTGTGTCTGGGTTGTTGTGGGGGTGTGTGGTGATACATTATTAAGGCTGAGGATGTGATTTCTGGTTTTTGCAATCGTTGATATTCTGTGCTTCTCTTTCACCTAGTAACGACTGTGTATGCTTTATCCACTCAAAACATTATTTCTCATTGACACTGAATTAAGTCTCTTTTAGTGATGACTAATATTGGTAGTCTGTCCTGAAAATGAATTCCACTTCCAAATGTGTCTACTGTTTAGATGTTTAATGAAATTTAAAAAATGAATGTCAATAGTGAAATCTATATATATTATATATATATATTTGCAAATGTGCTAATTAGGATTATGTGCTAGTCTCTTCTCTGAAGAGAAGTAAAGAAAGGCTGTTTAAACCTAAGGGTTTATTGCAAAGGACTGTAGGGTAATAAACTAGGAAGACTTTCTTCTTCTGTCTCAGCTTATACCCTTGTGATATTAAAACCACATTTCTGGAATCTCTAAACCAAACCCCTGCTTGAATGTGCTGAGATTAATGTGATGCTGGATGCTGATACAGTATGCTACTGTTGTGAATCAGACCAAAATTAAATGATGGAAATACGTGGCCTCTTGCATTTGTAGAAATAAATCTAATCTTTGTAAAATTAGTAAACTACGTTTGGTTTTCTATAACAAGCTCACCAACTCACTGATTCTGATCCCACTACAATGGAAAACAAACTTGTATGAAAATAACTGAATTTGTTGCTTGAACATCGTACCAAATTCCTTAGATGTTTATTTAAGCAGAATTATTACTTTAATGGAAGTCAACCCAGCCCCTGACTAACTTTTACAGTGCTGCAGTGAAAACCATTTTCTGTTGCACATTATTGCAGATACAGTATTTCTAACATGAGATCAGCACAATAGGTTACTGTTGTCATGTTATAATGTGCAGTTAAACTGCTCATTTGACCTTCTTTATCTGAATTTATAAATATCAGACATTCTGTGTGATCAGGGAAACTTTATGAATTTCCTATCTTGTCCTGTTTTTGAATTTTTTTAATTAATAGAAACCCGTGCAAAAGAAGGAATTGTTTAATAAGAAACCAATATTCAGTATGGAAATAAAAATGCAGCAGGACACAGTAACCTAGAAACATAAGAACATGGCCAATTAAATGAAAGGGAAAGTAATAACTGAATATGATGCACACAAAGTAATCAGTGATAGTCTTTCTTCAAAGGGAAAACAGAAAAACAGGAAAGAATACATTCTTGTACATTTTAATTTAAACAAATCCCAGTTTAAGGGTTAACAAAGCAAAACATGTTAGAAACAGGCTTCTAAATTGATTTAAATACTATATTATATATAGGTGATACTATACTGCATATATAATATACTGTCTTTTAACTCTGGGTTTGATAAGATCACAAAAATATCAAATGGTATCTTTGGGATATATCAAGTGAATAAATTTGATACCTTCTGACTTAATGAAATTGCTCATTTACAATTAGATCAAAAAGTTGAAAAAATATCCACACTAATTATTTGTTGAAGATTTTTTTTTCATGCAGATTTAAATTATGCTTTTGAGATTTTTGTTGAATCAATGCTCCTAGCAAACCATCAAAGAGAACATGGGAATTAGTGTTTTAATAGCCTAGAATCTTTCGTCTTATAAATCTCAACTAGAGAGTACTGAGAAATTGCATCATCACCTTTTAAAAGTCTAAGAATAGTGCCTTGAGATAAAAAAAAACAAGAAAAATGAAAAGAGCCAATTTGCAAGCCATTCACTGGTTAGCATTATAAGGCCTTAGCATTTATTCTGTCCACCTACAACTTTTAGGAGTGACAAATGCAACCCTGTTAATAATACTGCATTAAATGTCTTTTAAGTGCCTCTTTTCAGCTAATACCCTAAACATTACAAAAGGAATTTGTTCACATACAGTACTGTAGTACATTTCAGGCCAGGTCAGGGTTAGGGTTAAAAGAACCATCCAGTTTTGAAGCCATTTCTATATCTGCTTCCACATTAAATGACAAAATCGAAAGAGTTGACCTAATGAAGGAGTGTTCTTCACACTTGCAATACGACTCATTTTTTAAATACACATCCTGAAATGTGCAACATAATTGAAGCGGCCAAAACTATCCAAAACAAAAATGGGAAGATGGGAGAAAAATATCACTCTTCCGGAAGTTAACTCAGGCTCCAAAATACAACCTTGAGGTTAAAAAATGTAAAACTAGTGAGGGACTGTTAACTCTAACCCTAGGCGGGCTTTAATTCAGCAATACTGCAATCTGTCTCTGAAGCTTTCCATTCATCAGATTTGAAAATGTTCCTCAATCCCAAAAACATGAGCCTAAAACAATCAAATCCAGTCATAAAGGTTCTCGTACATTTCTCTTCGTTAAAAATGTATCTTCAATAGGGAGGTTTTCAATGAGTTTAAAAATTTTGTTAATACAGTATTTTAATGAGCATATCTGTATTTTGTCAGCGATCTAATGTGTCTGTCTTCATACATGTACTTGGTAGGATGAATTTAAAAGACTCCACTTACTTCTTTATCTGTGGTTTAATTTTTAATAGTCTCCTTCATGGGTCTAGATAATTTATAAGACATTTCACGGGTGACTACACCATAGACAAGAACCCCAAAGATGCTGTCAGAAATAACAAGGTTAACAAAAAGCTTTATAGTGTCTTTTTGCACTCTGAAAGCTAGTCCACTCATCTTTGTTGGTGGTGGTGGTCTTCCATCCACCTTAAAATAAACTTACAGTATCAGATAGGTTAAGTAACACAATAACACAGCATCTAAAATGAGTATGAAAAAAGAGATAAACCATGCACAGAAAATGCTGACATTATAACCAGTGTCACGGTTTACTTCCTAGAAAAAAAAAAAACTGCATTAAATAGATTAGACTGTCCAGAGAATAATGTAAATTTAGAAAGCATTTTCTTGTCATTATAAAACTTAAAAATTAATAAAGAGGAACAACTTGATTTGCTGCAAGTAAGTGATTGCAATTGTGGTGTTCACTTTGCACCCACAGCCTGACAGTCCATACAGTGTGTAGATGTTGTCCATACCAGCTCTGGAGCATCAATATCATACCAGCTGCAATGTCATTAGTGTTTGCAAGTACTGACTGTAGCGCTGGTGCAGGAATATAACACTGTAATATGAGCAAAAGTTTGTTTTAAAAGGTTTTGCATTCTTCTTGTACCAGTTCTTTCCAGGTTGTGAATGACTTATTTATGGCTCTGGAGGTCAAGGAAAGTCATCTTGGTTTTGTTGAAGGTTTGTGCAACACTTTAAGACAACTGTAGATTAAGCTGGTGAATTAATAATGAAATAAACCTTGCTCACTTATTAGGTTTAATCAATTAAGCTGCTTTTATTTAGCCAAAATCTGACAATTAGTCTGCAAAAATGCAGAATCATGTACAAGGATTTCAAGAAGGAGATGTTTATATCCCGGACAGAACAATTTCTATTTTATTTTTGGGAAAAGACTGTATGATGCTTTTCTGAGGAGAGGTATAAAAACAACAAAAATAATTTGCATTTTGAATTCTGGAATTGGACTTCATTGACATCTAGAGATATTACACTAGTGAGCTCTTGCCTTTCCCTTAGCTTTGTCTCCAGGAACTGTGGTGAGCCTGACACAGGGCCTGCTTCCGTGTCTCACTGTAGCATTTTAGCTGCCAGTAGGGCTTTCATGCCAAACTTCTGCAAAACTGATTACAGATAACAGTCTCTCTAACACGCCCTACAGTTCCTAGTCATTTGTGTCCCCCGCAATGCAAACACCTGCAGATAATTCCTATCTGCTCTCCTCAGAGACCATGATTCTTGTTCACAGGCAAGAACAAAAGCCAGATATGCACCTTATACAGTACATACAGTACTGACCTGCATAATTCTCTAAATGTTAAATTAAATGGCAAAGAAGCTCAGATTAAATCAAGGAAAAGAAAGAAAGGCTACCATAGAAAACTACCATAGAGTGACATTGTTGAACTTCTGTTATTAGCTGATGGTTAGCATTTTGACAGAATCTGTATTGACGAGGTCATGAATTGAACGAACTGCTGTATACAAAACAAATACATGACCGTGACAGTTTAGGATACTTCAACAACTGACTGGACAGCTTTTAGTGATCCATTAACTACTGTATTAGGATCTTAAGTAGGATGATCTGACTGCTTTGTTAAGTTGTTATCCTATGACTTTAACCTATGAAGTTATATGTCCTATGACTATATTCTCAGATACAATGCACACGTGGATTTTGCCAACAGTCCCAAGTCTGTCCAAGAAAAAGAGTTTAAACAAATGTCCAGATCCTAAATTGCAGCCCAATGTCATACTGTATTTACCTTATTTCCATATAGATGGATTTTGTGCCAGCAATTGAGTGATGCAATGAACACTCCCGGCTACAGCATGTGGGTTAGAACACTTTAATCTTTCCAGGCAAAACTGACACCCCCTCATTTTATGAAACAAAAAAAGCAGCAGAATTCTTTTCTCAGAAAAAGAGCTGTCAAATTTTCCCAAGTCAAATAACCACCTCCTCCACACTTTCCATGCAAGTTTAGCATAATATTTAAATGTCGACTGAAACTAGCCTTTGTCGATTATGAGTGATTTCTTTGTGGTGACATTTCACTAAACAGAGCTACATGAAAATGTCTCTTTGAAAATTCAAATAGTTCTTCAAGGAGAGGGGAAAAATGGTTATTGAGTTTGAATAAAATTAACCGGCTCTGGTGAAAGAATAATACTGTATCAAAAAAACTTCTAACACATTACGATGTAACAAGTGCTATAAAGTGTCCCTAATCAGAAGGAAAATGCAGAGAAATACAGAACTACAGTGTAGAAAGTAGTAACAAGTAAACTCCAAGTGCAGGAAAAATTTTACACTTTGAAATTTCTTTTCAATTAATATTTAATATCTAGTTCCAAATTAATTATCTGCAACAATATGCATTCTAGGGCAGCATGGTGGCGCAGTTGTTAGCATTGCTGCCTTACTGTCCTGGGGCCCTAGGTTTAATTTCCTGCGGTGCTACAGTATGTATATGGCCTTTATATCTTCTCTGCATGTTCGCGTTGTAGTTGACTAGTTGACTTTCAGCTGGGATTTAAACTAACTCAGTTATTTGCATTGTTAAGCGCCTTGGGGCAACCTTGTTGTGAAAGGCGCAATATAAAAATAAATTGAATTGAATTTAAGATGGCAGACTTCAGAGAAAATGCACATGACCAATTCAGGTCAATCTTCTGTTGGCTTAAAGCTTTCATTTACTGTCTGAATACTGGAGGTTCATATCTTCACGTAATTAAAGGACTACAACATTCACTTTTCAAGGCAGCAAATGTTGTTTTAACTTATAAAAAAAACAAGGTTTTTCATTAATTGGGGTACTTGAAAAACGTCTGTGACAATACAATTAATCAACACTCCCTACTGTACCATATAATTTAACTTAATTAAATACGTGAGGCATGTCAAGAGCTGAGTAGGGCATGTAAAGTGAAAAGACAATCAACACCAACTCACGCAGCTGCACCTATGATGAAATAATAAAGCAGCATGAATCAGTATAATTTTACCCCTCCACTCCAATAAATCTGAGTCCCTGGGAGAATGAGACATGTGCATTTCCAGCTACAGGGAACTGATGATAAATATAAACATGCCATCTGATTTGACATGTAGAAAAAGCACACTTGTACCTCAGGCACTGAAATCTCTGCCAAATTATTCCTTTACTTTTAGAGTAAATGTGAATTGCATTTGTAAATGGCAATACATTCTTTTGTCTTTGCTGATTATTTGTAAAGTAGTTCAAAGTAATGACAAAACAATAGTTAAGTTTTAAAAGTACAGATTCCTTGAGAGTTAACCTGTATGTACTGTATTTTTTACTGTATAGTTCAGTACAGAAAATGTTTTTTTAATTAAATATACCAGCAGTAAAATATGACAAAAGCAAAGGTTATCTGTCAATAATTAAGCAATGATTTCATTTAATCAGCTGACTTTTGTCAAAAAAGAGAAAAATACACAACTCTTCACTTTCTTTCAATTAATACTGTACTTAGCCTATGAGTTTGTAGATAAGATCTGGAGTTAACCAAGCACCTGCAGAATCCTGCGTCATAGGCATCACCAACAAATGATCTGACTTCAAGGGCATTTTCCCTACAGCAAACCTGAAAAATGTGAACGCACCAGAAACACTAAAAATGACAAGTGGTCCGGAGTTTGGGTAGTCATTGCAATGTATCAATGTCAGTACAGACAAATTCTGGTGACGGACAGTGGCAGGTGTTATTGAAGTGTGGTAACAAAAGGTACATTTGTTTTGCACAGAGCTGCAACGTACCATCCTGATGCCAGAATAGTATTGATAGAACCCCTGCAATTCTCTTGAATCATGGGCATGCTGCAACTAGCACAACAGAGAGGCCAAACTGGCAATACCAAACGAATGGCAGTAAACCAAAGGTACCATACCTTAAAAGTCTTCAACAGTAACCGCTGTCATTTTCCACCACCTGGTTTGGCCTGTTCGCTAGCAATTTTAGTCTGTACAGTAATGCTAGAACTGAACAGCTTCAAGTAAAGTATGTATTTTATAATTTCCTGCCTTTCTTTCTTCCCGATACCACACACAAGACATAGCATGTGTGGTGTCAGACTGGTGGCTAAGAAGGTCCATCTTTGCGTTTGATATACCTGTCTTTTGGCAGCCCAGCCTTGCTACTTATCAACCGCTATTCTGCATGTGAATTATGATATCATAATTGCATAACCCTCTTTAAAAGACAATCAAAAAACACTACTTGACAATAAATGGCCTTTGAGATTTTTAACCAGAATAAGCAACATCTTCCACTACTAGACACCACTCCTTAAAGACATTTCTCCCTATTCACTTTTGTAAGATATTCACAAATGAGAGTTTTTCTTTCCTTTTGACAGTGTCTCTCTGCACAAAGAAAGCAAAAACTGAAGTAGCTTTTTCCTGACTTGCTGCTAAGCTGCAAATATTGTCAATGAGGAACACTGAGTGGCCCAGCTACATCTACACACTTCTAGCATGTTATCCACCTGACGACTGCAATAAAAAGACTGAGAAAATATAGATTAGAGACAGCTGGAAAAATTTGAAAATTTTGAACGAATTACCCAGATGTCCAGGGAAGGTATAGCCTGCAAAATGCCTCACATGAAGTAGATACGCATGTTATGCTATCTGCGGTACAGTCACAGTCCCATCTTTCATCCGGTGTTTATCAGGTTAGGCCCGTGTTCATTTCAACCTCCTAAGGATAAAGCTGTTCCTGAAACTGGAAGAAGGGACTGAAGACACTGTTTGCATATTACGAAATTCTTCCAATAAATGAACAAGGTCTCACTCAGCATTACACAATATATTTATCACAGGTCTGCTATATTAGTTTTTTAAACTTGTACAGTATCTTGTCTCAGCTTATGTTCAGCCTCATCAAACCTCTCAAAGAACTTAGAGTTCTAAGTCCTTTTACTAAAGCCACCTACATGGAAAAAAAAATATATTTCTTACCCTTGCTTTTTTCACACTCCTGGAGATGACACTTCTGAAAGCTGTCTGGTCTGGTTGTCTTCTCACATAGGCTGTTGTTTTCTACATTCTTGGTTTCCTCATTCACACAATTCACAACCCTATGCTGAACCCCTCCACCACAGGTAACAGTGCACTGATATTAAAAGAAAAACAAGAAAACAAACATTTTGCTTTCTTGCTCGCAAGAATCAAAATCTTCTAGATATACACAGCTGAACCTCATTGCAATGCTTACTTGTATTTATAATCAAGGGTCAAAAGAGCTACGGAGCAATCATTCTTCACATGAACAATAAACATTTTGACACTAATCGAACATTTAAAATTATATGCCTTCTTTAATTAGATCTTAAGGCTAAGAGTTATTTTTTTAACCTCCGCATGTCCTCAGGCTTTGCATTTTTTGCATTTTTAAAATGATTTTTTTTTCTTCCCAATGCTCTGAAGAGGAAGCTTTCAAAAATGATTCAAATCCACCTCCAAGAAAAAGTGACATCAGGATAACTCAACCTGTTTCAGGACACACACAATGTAGTTGGTATCAGGTAACGTCTTAACATATTTGTTTTCCTCTGTCCTTCACAGTCAGCAACAGAAACTTAAAGACTACTTTTATAATATAGAATTTTTGCCTAAATCCCCTGGAGCTATAAAATAAATCTGAATCTCATTGCTAATTTCTTTCTTTTTGTCCTGAATTGATTTTCTTTATCAGACAAATTACAAGAGTTGGTTCTCTCTTCAATAAAAGACATCATTTTGTCTCAAAATACTCTTCATACAACACTAAAATTTTCATAGGAATGCTTTTATTTGAAAGTCATAATGTAGCTTTGTAAAGGATTTATGTTTGTGTATACATTTGCACTAAAAAATCTTTGAAATTGTTATTTGGACATAGGAGATAGTATAGCATACTTTTCACTGGAACACAACTGCTTTGAAAATCATCCTGTATGCATAGCAATTAATCATGCCATAGTCTATGCAATAATTGACCACAGTAATGATTTTTTTACTTTATATCCAGTAATGAATGGCTTCTGTTCACCTTTAATTGACTTTTTTTGAATTGACAGCGATTTGGCTTCCTGACAGACTAAGCACACTCACTCATTCACACTAAGAGTTTGCACCGACTTTATAAGCAGTGTTTTTGACTTTTCACTTTTTATAAATAAAAAAAAATTCACATTACTTACTGAATAGCAAGTAAGATCAATAATATTTAAATTGCTACAGACATGAAATAAGAACTAGAGACTTAAGGACTGCTTTCAGGCATTTCAGCTCAGCCCAAATCCCATTAACATCAGATGTACAAGGAAATTACAGCAGTAACAAACGTCTGCCCCATCAGTGCCCATGTTTGAGCTGAGGGGCAGATTTCGTCACAGCTTTTTAATGAGAAGCACAAAATAGTGTCAGAAAACATTATGGGGTTTGCGCTGACAGTGTATATAACTTTGATTTTGCACAATAGTCTAAACAAAGCATTTATTTGTTGAAAGAAAGTTAAGTTCAGCAAAGACTATAATAATGTATAATGTTGCTTTCTTAGCCCTATCCAATTTCTTGCATTAGGAATTCATCTTTTCGCATACCCCAGCTTGCTCTCCATGAGACACAGACACACAGACAGGGAGAGAAGCTTGGGGTCAGAGCGCAGGGTCAAACATTGTACAGCACCACTGGAGCAGTTGGGTTAAGGGCCTTGCTCAGGGGCCCAACGGAGTAGGATTCCTCTGCCAGCCACAGGATACGAACCAGCAACCTTCCAGTCAAGGCACAGATCCTTAGCTACAGAGCCACCACTCCGCCCATGTACAGTGGGTAAGCTGTCTGTCTGCTAGGCAATAATGGGCATGTTCAGATTAAATACATAGATTAGTGACTGAATAAGAACTGAATTTACCCTGTTTTCTATCTCTGTGTTTTTTGTTGTAATTTGTGGGTAATTCTTGTGCGTGTATTAATATAATAAACTATTAAACTGTTTTTGATATTAGTAGCCCCTCATTAATATTTAATTGCCTCACAATAGCTAGCACTGGTACTGGTATGGAAAAAAATCAATATTTGAACAATATTTGTTAAGTTGATAATGGTAGGTTCATAATGCACATACTGTAGCACTTTGGTATTATTTCTGTTTAAAAAGGGAGTACATTTACTAAATGAAACTTATTAATTGTATATTGTGTACACTCAAAAAGGTTACCCCATTTGATAAAGAGTAGCTAATTGAACCAAGGATCTTATCTGGCGGTGTCTTGAAAGAATCTAGGGTATCAGCTTCAAGGACATGGATGGGTAACACTGTGTTAAAAGTGCCTTCTATTCTCTTCTCTTCCTTATTGTCTTCACTGATGTCCTCTAGTTTGTGTGTCACTGTTCATTCTGAAGAAATCTTCTGGGTTAAACTGGGTTAACTCATCCTCATATTTCTGAACATTTTTAATACTTGTTCTATATCTTGGCACTGAATGACTTTTCCTTAAGCTGAGGAATACAGTATATCTGATTGCTCTTCTCTTGACTGATTCCAGAGCAGTAATACAGTATATTTTCTATAATGCGGCTATCTAAATTGTACACTATATTCTAAATGAGGTCTCACTAGTTAATTGTACAATTTTTACATATCATCCCTTGAATTAAATTATACAGTTTTACCTATATATTCTAAAATTTTGTTTGCCTTTTTAATCGCAATTTCGAAATCGAAATTTTAATTTCCATATTGTCTAAAAGATGAACAGTAAATGACCAGCCAACATAAACACCTAGTCTTTTTAATAAGTAACCTCTTATAATTGTTTTCCATTTTACATTTATAGTTTTCATTTTCATTAATACCTTCATGCAAAACCCTGCACTTCTTGAGTTTCATTTGATGCATTAACATTTTGTAATCCTCCCAATTTGGTAGCTTCTGCAAATTTGAGTAGATTACTATTCCAGAATATTGATCATTGATATATACTGTAATAGTGAGAACAGTAGTCGTAGTACAGATTCCTACTCCATAATTATATCACCCCATTTTGAATAGTCACACCTTATTGATACTCTCCGCTTTCTATTTATTAACAAATTCTCAATTGTAAACACGTATGTTTCCCTGAATGCCTGCTACTTGCAATTTTGCAATTTGAGAATTGATCTTTTATGGTTAACTTTATCAAAAACCTTCTGAAAATCTAAATACACTATAGCATATGCTCTGTGAATTATTAATACATTGGTTAGGGAAGGACTACGATTTCTTAATCCATATTAACTACCCCCCAAGATACTATTTCCATATAGGTGATCCTTTAATATTAGTTTAGATCTAATAATTATTTCCATAGAATTATTTATCCATCAGTTAGAGAAGCAGTGATTCACTAGGGTAGGGAAAAGACAATTCACCTAGTTTGTGGCCAATTCACCAACATACATTTATAGCCAACATAAAATAAACATAGAATCAATAAATGTTCAAAGTCCAAGTTACAATGCTAAATTATTGACATCTTTACAGAAGAGCACAGCCCATGCATGCACAAGGAGTTCTGTGTGTATGCTTTTCATGTACAGACTAGCTTTCAATCAAGCCTTGTGCTTCCACCCCAAAAAAAGAGCTGCTCTTGTTTCCACAGTCCCACTTTGAACAAGGGAAAACAATATCAATTATCAATGGAGATTATCTAACTTCCTGCACACGTGGGACCAGCCTTACCACATGCAGGTGCTGGGAGTTAGGTAAACCCCAGCCTGACTAGCACTCTTCACAGCTGCTAGGGAAACACTCTGCTCTGTGTGTAAATTACCTCTTCCCAGGCATCAGCAACCCACTTGGTACAGAGACGTTCACTGCAAGGCTCAGTGCTACTCGGTCTTTCTTTCAAGTTGCAGTGATTGTACTCGGGGCAGTATACAAGGCGTTCTCGCAGGCCAGGTCCACAGCTCTTGGAGCACTAAAAGACATTAAAAAATTCACAGAATAAATGTGTATTTTGTGTCAAACAAGCCAGCAGCTCTTCAGCTGAATAGTAAACTGGTGTCTGATCTTTTTTCCTCTGAGTTATAAAGCTCTACATTTTAAATTGTTTTATTTTGAAGACGATATTGATATTGATTTTAACAGGATTCATACTGTACATTAAACCTCTCAAAGATTTTGGTCAATAGAGAACTTGAAAGAATATTAGTTCTCAAATCCTGACATATTTTGGAAGCATCAGCCACAGCCATTGTTATTGTTAGCAGGGGAGGCATTTCCTTTTTTCCTGAATCAAAGAGAACTTAAATTAAGTTCTGCTTCACAGAGTTTATTACAGAACAATGTAAGCCTTTGATGTTATATGACACAAACACAGGAGGTAGATGCTTAACTACATAATCCACATCCTTAGTATACCACAAGCCTTTTTCTTTACATTTTCTCACATGATAAAGATTAAATTGACATCAAAAAGCATCCCTTGACTCAAACAGTCCTGATAAATATAAGCTTAAATTAAGTTGTTCATTTATGAAGGACTGCGAGGCAATTTTTAACAAAGGCACCGTGGGGAAAATCCTTTTCATTGTGGAATATAGCCTATGACCATCAACAATTTAGGAAACTAAAGCAATGAATAATTTAACAAATAACAGTTCGATAACCGTGAATTCATCCATCTGTCAAAACAGGCAGGAAATGCTAATGGAGTCATTTATCCTCAGTATGCGCTATTTTTGGTACAGTTCAAACACTGGAAGTGCAGGGACTGCGGCTAGTGAAAGGATAAATGGCAGCAGTACCTTGCTCCATGGTGACAGGCGCCATTCCAAGCAGCGCTGATGGTTACAAGGAACAGATACAGAGGGCTTGAAAGCCAGGGCTTGGCAGTGGAAAGGGCGCAGCTGTCGCTTGCTCTGAGTGTCTATGCACTGCACGTCACGAACTTTTGTGGCCTCTGTGCAGCCTTCTGAACACTGCAAGGAACATAAGAGAGCTTATAAACAAGAGGAAGGCCTCCGGTCCATCTCGCCCATGTAGAAGTTAGTTGTCATCCAGCGGTTTTCTGAAGGATGCCAAGGTATTGGCTTTAAGAACATGGCTGGGCAGCTTGTTCCACACTACCCCAAACCTTTGGGTAAAGCAACACCTCCTGTTCTCAGTTTCAAATGGACTTCCACGTAGTGGAAATGAACAGAAAGGAATGGGGGGTGGAGAGGTTCTCACTATTCTCAGCACAAGTCACAAAATCAACATAAAACACTTTTTGATGTTATAAATGCATATACTATCCATTTTAAAGCTGATAATATAACAAAAAAAAGAACAGGTACCCATTGTGTATCATAAATTCAAACAAATTGGTCTAGGAAGTAACACACATATGTAAAACGTCTTCATTTCAAACTTTGAAAAAACGTTTGCTTAGGAACCATGGATAGGGCCCATAATGTACAAAAAATATTAATCATAAACACAAGTGATACAGACTTAGAAACATAGTTGTTTATAATAATTCCAGTAGTTTATTAGTAAACTATTAAATACTGTTATGTACTTTCTGAAAAACAACTTGCCTGGGAATGACCTGTGAAACCGAAGGGTACACTTGAAAAACAGAGTTTACACCAGACACCTTTTTATATTTTCAAAGTGGTTTTATTGAAATTCACAGAGTATCAGGAGGTGGCTATAGGGGACCGAACAAGTGCAATGCAGCTAATTGAATTTGTGTTGCTCCGGCTGGCCTCTCTGTGGACAGATTACCCGTCAGGCAAAGCCTCTCTCACCTTACTCCACTCTCCACTTTTCCAGGCAGCACATGGGCGGAGATGACACCTTCTGGCTGGGTCAGGCCTTTTGATGTTTTCACAGTCTGAATCCTTATTAGTGCTGCACACAACTGTTCTCCAGACTGCACCCAGTCCACAGGTCGTGGAACACTATCAGAGGAACAAGGTACTCTTTATCAAAGCTAGTCTTCCCAGTTTGGCAAAGCAGTTGTGGCTCATTTTGAAGAAATGTGTTATGAGTCAAGAGAACTGTGTTTCCTTTGCTGTTTGTTTCCCATATACATGTGTGCAAAATGGAGATTTCAAGACTTGAGTGAATAACAATAGTCAAGCTGAATGAGGACATCAACAAGGATACAAATACAATGAGCAAAAGAAAAACAGTAGCAGAATAGAAAGAAAAGTTGTATGTATGATTGAAACAGAAGTACATAAACAAAAGAAAACTCACAAGTCTTGTTATATTTAGAAATAATGCAAAATTATTTCATAATGAAAAACTAAACTCGTTTTTCATTATATAACTAAACAAAGCCAGTCCTGTAACCCTGTCTGTAGATGGCTCTGTACTTGAGCTTCAATCAAAATTGAAAAACCTTGGGGTTATATTCGATTCTGGCTTAACATTCGACCCACATGTACAGCATACTGTCAAAACATCTTTTTTTCACCTTAGAAATATCGCAAGACTACACCCTATGCTATCATTAACTGTGGCTGAAAAGCTGATCAACATATTTGTATTCTCTCGAATTGACTACTGCAATGCTCTACTCCCTGGGGTATCTAAATCTACTCTGAACAAGCTGCAGTATGTCCAAAATTCAGCAGCCAGAATCCTGACCAGGTCTAGTGCAAGTGTTCACATTACTCCTATCCTGGAGTTCTTGCACTGGCTTCCGGTCAAATTCCGCGTAGACTTTAAAATCCTCATGCTCACCTATAAGGCTTTACATGGCTTGGCACCTCAATACCTGTCTGAACTTTTATCGCCCTACTCCCCACCTCGCAACCTCCACTCTTCAAATTCTGCCCTCCTTACTGTCCCCCAAGCCCGTCTACATTGTATGGGCGACAGGGCCTTCTCCTGCTATGCCCCCAAGCTCTGGAACTCTTTGCCCAAGGATATTAGAGAGTCACCTTCTCTAAACTCCTTCAAATCTAGACTCAAAACCTTCTTCTTCAGAAAAGCCTTTACTTAACTGGTTCCATTCTTCACCCCTTTGCTCTTCTTAATACCACCTTCCACAGTCTCCTCTATTGTTATTGTTGTATTGTTGTAATTATAATTGTGTCCTATCTTGTGAAATCTTCTTATTTATTGTTGTAGTCTTCTTATTTATTGTTATTGTCATCCTGTAAAGCGCTTTGAGAAGCCACCTTTAAAGGCGCTATATAAAATAAAGTTTATTATTATTATATTATTATAAACTTTCAAGTTGTTTTATCATCATATGAAGGCAATGTTTCAATATCCTAGAATCTCCTGAAGACTAAAGTGTGAACAAATGCTTACCTTTCTCCTTCATTCTCTTCATTCTCTGAGGCCCCATCCAACCACAACAGTCTGAAAGCCAAAGAAAGGAAATGAAATATGAAAACTCACCTCACTCCAGTTTCCAATGACCCAGTGAGCATTCCTGCTAATGTGAGGTTTGCCGTGGATGTTTTCATAGTTTCCTGTAAAGCTGAGGAAATGTCCATCTCTAGAGCCATAGACTTCTGGAGCTGCAGTGGCATTTCTCGTTGCCCATGGATCAGATGCCTTCTTAAAGTGCTCTTTCAAGACTTTAATTGTTGGATAAACAGTGACAGCTGTATGAATCTTTTCTGTTTCTGAGTGAGGCATCCAAGATGTAGTGGGAGTTGTCAGTTTTGTCTTATATCTAATGGGTGACATGGTCGCTGTCCTTGTCCTTGTCAACCATTTGTTACTTGGTTTAATATGGGTTTTGCCCGTTGAAACAGTTCTGTGATATGGAAGCGTGGTCCTGGCCAAAGGTCTCTGACTGGTATAAGGTGTTGGAGCAGTAGTTCTGTAATGATCCCTGGAAGAGTTTATGCCTTTGTGTGGGCTTCCTTCATTTGCATCTTTTCGGGTTAAAGTGGAATCATCCGTTACATAGTCATATCCAGGAGTATATCTCACATGCTTATCTGCAAATATGATGTCAGGGGTACTCCCATGATCCTCGTCCAGACCATTATTTGGCTCAGGGTCCTTGCGATTGGTGATACTATCTGGAGAGATCTTAGGAATGCCCTTTGTGCTTCCATTTTTTACTACAATAAAGTTGAAATAGTAATCCTCACTGTCGACAGTATCTTCTGCAATAGGATTTGCCCATGTGGAGAAAGAAAGGACGCTGGTCACAACAGATGGACTGGTGATAGTCATAGCTGTTGTAGTCCATGTAGAGGTTGGGGTGGTTGTCATTGGATCTGGCTGGAGAGTTGTTGAACTTGGCTTACGAGTTCCATTGTTGGGGGAGCTCTTTGTGAAGATTTTCCGGAATTTCAGAAATGAAGGGGGGAATGTCCTCCGGCTTGAGGGGCAGCTCTGTAGGCTGCACAGAAGCTTGGAATGGGGCTTCTTTGATGGGTCACACTTTTCTGTGGCCACTGCGACACAGCTAACTGATCTAGACCTCACACCTCCCCCACAGGAGACAGAGCACTAAGAATAAAAAAGGAAAAGTCAATATTAATGAAGAAAAATGTATTTTGCAAATTAGTTATAAATCTGTTGATGTTTACAATATTGACTTTATTAATAGTTGTTAATATGAATATTATAATATATATATATATTTAATTAATTTATCTACCATGCCTGCTTCACGTTTGTCAAAGCCTACCTGTAGGGGTCTCCTCTGTGCTGTTTAGTGACTGGGAATCATTCATTTCAAGATATATTTGGAATGGCAAAAAAATAAGACTAAGATTTAGATCAACTCAACTGCCAAGGGCTTGGTTTTTAAAAGATTTTTAAAAGCAAAAAACAGTCATGTTATCTTTGTGAAGGTAAAAATACAGTATGAGCAGCAGTTTTATAAACTACTGTAGCTAACTGAGAATTCGGATAACCATTACTGTGGCACTTTGAAAAAGACTGCTCTTCAGGCCCCTGCCTTATTCTCCTTGCATCCCTCTGAAAGACAGGGTCAAGGAGATGGCAGGGAGTGAATAACAGCTGGGATTTGAACAATAGCTTGTGAACCCGTGCAAAACAGAGTGGTAACAGTACCATAGATGAAAGTCTGTGACTTACTTGTTGTTTTTGCACATTGCAATATTTGCGATACCCTTGCATATAAAATGCAACAACTAAACAAAAATTCACATGTAGTGGGTGTGGGCTGGTCATGCTCTGTGAAAATCAAAGACTGATGACGAACAAGAAGCTGCCTTCTGGAATTCTCAGGGTTAAACAAAAAGGGTCATGGCAGATGTGTGTTTGCAAAATAGTCAGTGGGTAGGTGAAAACCAGCGGAGGATGACTGTATGCAACCCATAGTAAGCAAAAGTAAAACATATTTTACCAAGGAGATCTAATACGACAATTTCAATAGAATCTGATAAGACCTGCACATATAGACAGTGACAAAGTTTTATCAGCCATCCACAGTTATGTTTTACTTATCTTTTTGTGTCTTATAGCAAAATTGATATTTCTCAGCTATTATACTTTTTTTTTACTTTTAGTTTTATAGTGTGACCTTTTCTAGCAAAACATATAGCCAGACAACAGTTTTAACAATTGTTTAAAAAAAAGCTTATTACCAGCACAAATTGGAGTCCAGCAATTTCTAAGAAAAGACCTTATAAAGGTCAGAGCAAACAATAAATCCACTGAGGGTTTATTTCGCTTGAAATAATACGATAGCTGAACTTTCAGCAGTTGGATGCTGAGACTGGCTTACTTTCTCACAACACACAGACAGCTCAGAGGGGGTCGGTACGTGCCTTGCTCCAGTTCCCCACAGCCCATTCGGAGCCACAGAGCACTTCTCTGTTGCACGGCACAAGGGACTTGGGCTTCAGGAGGTGTTTGCATTCTGTAAGAGGGAGAACACGCTCTTCTTCTCCAACAGTGCGCACACACAGCACAGTGCGTTTCTTCACACCAGACGGCCCACACGTTGCAGAGCACAGCTGCCAGCTTCCAACCCACCACCTGGAAGTAACAAGGTGAGGGGATTTTCAAAATGATTTATTTCCATTGTGTATCACTTTCAACTCCTGATTCACATGTCTTAAAGTTCAGAACAAACCAAGGAATCAACCTAATAATAATAATAATAATAATAATAATAATAAATGAATGCGTTACAATTAATTCTTCAGGCTTGCCTTTGCACTCACAAACCTATGCATGAGTACAATTAATCCATTACTGACTTCCTGACTACTGCGAAACAACACATTTCATTTGTATAAATCTAACATTAATGATAATATAAATGTTTAAGACAGCAATTATCTGGCGCTATATATTAACCAATATGCAGGATCTTCACCTCTGACAGACAGAACCCCCAATAAGAAATTCTGCAGCTGAGTTTGGATCTGTGTGACTCTTTCCTTTGAGAAAAGGCAATGTGCTGTTTTGCCTTCGGTAATGAATTAAAATGTATGTTTGAGAAAGCAGTCTTTACACTGAACACTGATACACAGCAATTGTATTGCTATTTTTTCTAGAGAACTTTCAACAAGTCATGTGCCTTGGGAATGTAATACCTAGCTTAAGACTTACGAATTCAGAGTCATTTTCTTTCTAAAATTTGTAATCTATAATTATTTTGAGTTATTTTTTCATCATCCAATTTGAAATGACCCCCACACATGGGTAACTTGTACCACCACAGGAAGGAAAAGAAAAAAAACTGTGTGCTTTCCTCTGGGACCTGCAGTTTTCAGCAAATCCATTTTGCATTCACATCACCAGCCCTGCAGTGCTCACAGAAGACATTGACTGGAGGAGCACTGTAGTTTCCACTGATGGCAGTGGGAATGTTTACAAGGACTGCTATCCCACTGGCAATTTGAGAACTCCTAGCTGAGTCAAGCCCACCCTGCCCAATTGTACACTACCACATGGGCATTCCTGGTCATAGTCACTTAAAGACACAGCTCAGATTCAAAACACCAGTAGCTGGAACACAGGTTAGAGCCCACACTCTTTGACCATATTTGTTGATTAAAAAGAGCTTAACAGAGAGTTGCTTAGCGGAGAGCTGACAGTATACTTTGTTTTACGATTTACAGTATACCTTGCCGGACAGTCCATAGTCTTGCATTTTCTCTGCCTGTCTAATGGTCTTGTGTCTGGATCACAAAGCGTCTCCTCTACAACTCCAGTCTCTGTCTCAAAGCATCGCACAGGCTGCCGCTGAAAGCCTAACAGGAAACAAGCAAAATGAAGCAAAAACACAGACAATATCTTGCAATTAACACATTTCCTTCAGGGATCTTGTTGTTTCAGTTGAAGTCTGACTTGTTCAAATACCTATATTAATCCTTATTATTGTAGGGTGTGTCTCAATTAATGATTCAGCAATATAAGTTATAATACGTATCTCTATGAATGATAAAATGCACAGTCATTCATTTTAAGAAATGCAAAGTGTTAATATTATACCACAGAATGCACTACAGTATTCAGTTCATTTAATGCTGTTTCCTATATGTTACAGAAAAGATCACTTCAGTAAAAACCTACCTGGACTAAAATATGTTTGTCAAAAGATTAGATCCCAGTCTTCACCATTCACTACTCTTTTGACAGTGTTTCTATTAAGTTTACCATTTAATGTGGTGAGTCACAAAATCCTGCACCTAAGAAATTCTATTTTTCTCTGGTTTTCTTTGCCTCAGCCACTTTAACTTTTCCACTCATCAAAAGTTCCCTTCCTTATAGCATCCAGTGTACAAGCAGAATCGCTGAAATTCTGGTTGTGAATTGCCATCTTCATCTGGCCAGGGTCTCTATAAGCCTGATCCTCAACAACAACATCCAGGAGGTTCTAATGATGATTAACAACCCAAACTAGCCCATTTATAGCTTACTTGGACCAACATAAACATCCTAAACTGTTTGCGATATAAAGAGTCCTACAAAATACACAGGGCAATGGCCTCTAAGAATTAGAGTTGTTGAGTCCTGCAGCCAACATCAAAGAGGAACATAGTCTGAGTATTTCAAATCGCCTTGGATTTACCTGTCCCACATGTGGCACTGCAGTCAGTCCAGGCACCATACTTCCATTTATACTCTAGAACACTGATGTCATTTCCTTTCACACGACTGTTTCTTATCGTGTACTCATACTCTATCCCAGGGTTTTGTTCTTGGAACAGCAGCTAGAAAACAAAACTGATTGATTGTTGATTGTCTTACACACAGCATAGGTTTCCAAGGGTTACCTGCTGTAGCTTTCCTGCTAACCAAACCACTGGTACCAGCATGCTGAAGTGCTCACAGTTAAAAGCACTGTGTATCTAAGCAGGAGCAGTATTTGATTGGATTACTGTAGTACCAAACCAACAGACTGTGGAAATAAGTTATTGATACCTTTTACCATCTACTTTACATACAAAATATTAGGTTTAGCTTACCTTTAGTTGCTTAAGAGAATCACAGCTAGCCACCCAAATTCTATAGAACATACCAGAAATTAACTTATTTTTCAAATTTTTGCTGACTTAGCTATTTTTCTTCTCACAATGTTGGCATTCCTGAAGTGGCTATCTATCAAATACCCAAGTTGTAGATATAACACTCGCCATTCAGAAGTAATAGTTCTACCCGACAAAGACACTTCTCAAACCATCATATGCATAGTCACCACACAAACCTAAAACACCACAAGACAGAGACTCCAGTCTAAAGAGGAGTGTGGTAGGTGATGATTTCATCTTCCCAATTCAAAAACAGAGCAATTTAGCTGTAAGAATTCAAACAGGTGAACATTTTAATTATCAGTAAACAAGCAACAATGTGCAACAAATTCCTTTTATCACTCAAGGACCAGTGTTTCCTTAACTAGCAAATTTCCTGCTTATTTAACCAATCACACAAATATTTCCAATCTTTAGAGACAGGGGCTTAAGGGTGAGGTATAAGACTAACTGGATTGGAGACCTCTGGTCTGAAAGCCCAGTATGCTCAGCAAATGAGGAACCTGGCTGCTTGAGGCACTTGCAAGCCCCAGAACCACAAGGTCTTCATGCTCCCCCAGTTTTACCTGTAACCACACAGGCTCTCGTGTTGGGCCAGGGGAGGTGAGATTCTCCAGGTTCCCTTTTCTCTCATAGTAAAATGTCGTTCCTCCCGCCAGGTACTCTCCATTCCACTGGATGATGAAATTGCCGTTTAGGTAATACTTCTCCGGATCTTCACTCCTCAGAACCAGAAAATTCCCAGCTTCCTCCACTTCTTTCACTACAATATCCCTTGCACCCTCTGGGATCACGCCCACATCCACATAACCTACAGGTTATGAAAAAATGAATATCACAAAGTCATAATGTTGACAAAGCACCTCATAATCAAGGTTTCATTTTCAGGATAGACTGTAAGGACTGATAATACTGACGTGCTCAACAATTACCCAGGCAGCTCAAATCAAATCCTCACCATAATCTGACCACATGTTTAATAAACTCAATACACCTCCAAAGCCCTGAAAATAAGGCATTTCGAAGAATTTCTAGCAGTTATCACATCACTCCGATTTGCATGATCCTATTGCAAAGTTAAAAAAAACACTGTTTTACATGCTAGTCGGCATGTAAACCACACTGAATTATATATTTGACAAATATGAACTGACTGTACATTGAAAAGAAAATGTACAAAATGAAATGTATAAGTTGCATAAGCGTTTACTGTAGATGCTGAGGTAGACATTGTTGGCTTTAGGTGGCATCCCTAACCAGTTTCCTGCCTGTTCGACTGCTTGGTTTGGGATGGTGACCTTATACAAATGGTGTCTGTGCCTCTCTATCACTGTATTTCTGACTTATTTGGTCTTCAAGACTACTTTGTTGGATTACTGTGTGAGTTGCAGTTTGAAAGTCTTTATATACTGTACCTGAGGGAAATTATTTACAAGTTAAACCACTTTGATTATGCCTAGGTGGAAATTTTAAATATCTAAAATAGATTACTATTTTAGTAATCCCGTGACCTTTCAAAAAAATAATTTGCCCTTGAGCTGATTTAGGCCTGCTGTACTAAAAGTGCTGAATATTTATGCAAATAAGAATTGTCTGTTTTTCTCTGATAATCTTGCTTATTTATATTCTAAATGCATTCCTAGGTTTATCTATGTTGAGATTCTACATAGAAATTCTAATTGAAAGCACTGTAAAGCGACAAAATGTGAAACAATTTGCAGTAGTTGAAGGTGTCTGCAGATCACTGCATAGAGAAGCCAGGTTCTTATATGGATAAATATTCTCATAAAGGCATAATTATTTCCAGTCTCACACAGTCATTTTTCTAAGAGAGTTCATTTATTGTCTCATTTATTCACAAATGTAGAAATGCCTCTAATTGTGAATTAAAGAAATACTATGATTATGTGTAAAAGCAAAATAAAAAAAAGTCTGCTATCTGTTGTTCTTTCATACATAGCTTTGTGTTCTGCACATGATCATTTCTAAGTGTGCATAGAGCCCTCCTCTGTTTGTGAGTACTGTTTGTGAATACCAAACTCTCTGACAAAAACAAACAGCCGTGGAGCTGCTGAAAAATGATTGGCACTCCTTGGCAAGTTTATTTGACAAACTTCTGCTCAAAGCACTTTATAGACCTACATGCCGAAATCTCCTCAATCCCCCCAAAAAAACAAGGAGTCCCTTTACACCCTGTGCACAATTTTATCTACCATTTGCCAAACCATCACTATACCATTCTTTGATCACTGACATCACTGACAAAACCTGACAGGGTCAGAGAATAAATCAATCAAATATTGTATGTGCTGTGGTATACGTAAACATGACAACTTTGTAAAGATTTAAATTCCACATATATTTATATATGTCAAAATAGTGTTGACAAATATATTTGACATATACAGTATATGGAAAAAGGAGTAGAATTTAAGTCCACGGGATGTTATGTTATGCTGTACAATGTATTTAGAATACTGTGTTCAGTTTTATTCACCATAACGTCATATTATACATATTAAACAGTTCATAGAAGAGTAAGAAGAATAATTGAAGAACTTTGGGAGATTATTGTACTAATGCAGGCTAAGGGAGCTAAATTTCTTCACAGGATGACAAAGACGATGGGGAGGGGTTAGTGTCCAAGAAAATCCTAAGGGATGTGGTCAAACAAGGAAAATTATTTCACACTTGCAAGCCAGGGGATTGCCTAGACAAATGTTTTTTTTTAACTTATTGATTACTGAACGAGCAGGCCCCCTCACACTTGTAACCTCTCTTAGATTCTTGTAACTGTTATTCTTTATTTCTCAAGTGGAGATTTGTCTCTGAGTTGTCCTCTGTAGCTGGAACATTAAACTAAAAATTATTCTATTAGACTCCAAGAATGCCAAGAAGGTTCTTCCTTTGATTAACAAAATGGGTGCACACACACAGTTCATCCTCCATATTGCCTCACTATCACGAGTGTAAAGAGGATCATTAAGTTTTAATGTAAAATAAAGTGCATTCTCTCTTCACCCTCTGGAATTTATGAAACACGGGCAACAATGCCACCTATCGGCCACTGAGTACCACTATTATATGTAAAATGGTTTCCCCTGGAGACCCCCCTCACACTAAAATACCTGACCCTGCTATCCTTTAACTCCTGGAAATCACACTTTAAAGTGGCTTCAATAATAGAGGAAGCATGTTACACAATAACAAAATAATGCTGCTGTCAGAGTGTTTCAAGCCAACAAGTCATCAATTGGAAATTAAAGGGAGAAAACTAAAAAAGTCCTTTTTCTGCAGAAAACACTTGCAGCCAGTGGGATTATATGGTTATGCCTAAACCTTTCAATCTGTCAATAGAAA
This sequence comes from Lepisosteus platostomus, assembly GCF_059453375.1. Classification (NCBI taxonomy): domain Eukaryota; kingdom Metazoa; phylum Chordata; class Actinopteri; order Semionotiformes; family Lepisosteidae; genus Lepisosteus; species Lepisosteus platostomus. Next base: position 16,897,962 of record NC_142614.1, on the reverse strand, counting down.
AATGGAGCAAAATGGATGACAGATGCGTCTTTCAATGCCTTCACATCTCAAATGATGCCATATTCATCACAAGTTGATAAAGTAACAAAACACATGTTGCAAGCCAAACTGGATAACATTTATCTTGTTATTAATAAGAATAATAAACACCTTATATTTACAAAAAAAGCAAAAGATCATTTCATAGACTTAATCAATAAATACATTAATTTTTAAAAGACTCTACTAGTAATGATGTTTATTTGAAGTACAGTTTGAGTCCTGTGCTTGAACAGAAGCACAGTTTCACATTGGACCATTATTGGGAATATTATCCCGAGTGCAGGTGCCACTAGATAAATTACACTGGTGTTAGGTGTTCTTGAGATCCCTGGATATCCTTGTCCCATTTGTAACAATGATCCCTATGAACTCACAGTGAGAGCTGCACATCTTCTCAAACTGATGCAATATGCAGCTCATAGTATACGAATAAAAACAACAAAAGATCTCAAATTACAGGAGCCTATATGACCTGGATGTGAGAGAGAATATTAATCTTCAATCTCAGACACCTGAGAGGATCAACCAGTCAAGACTCATTTGGAGGGAAGTTGGTTCCCTATATTCTAGAAGCTGCACACCTGAATCTGGTCCAAGCGTGCACCTTTGAACGTGCACTATTATTCCTAAGACCTACATCAGCCCGTGTTTCTGATTCTGAGCTGTGCTGTCTGGGGTGTAGGCTTCCAGTGTGTAAGATGTGGACCATCTGACAGGTCTCTTCAGAGGACTCACGTGCATCTTGCATTCATCGCTCCAGTGTTGGTACAAAGGTTTCAAGCTAAATTCATTTACAGATAGGGTTTCCAAATCAAGGTAGGAGTATAAAATAAAATATAAACTGTTGATTCTAAACTAAGAAATAAAATCTATCCTGGGCACAAAAACAAATGAAAAAGAAAATGTCCATTAATCAGGTCAGTTTCAACCAAAGTGCCCTTATTAATAGATACCACTAAGAATTAAATATAGGAAATAATATATTAATTTGTTGTTGTTCTTTCTTTGGTTCCTTCTGATTATTAATAGTAACGTTATAGTATTAGTGGTGGTGTAGCAATGATTAAATGCCAAGTTGAGAATTGTGAACAGCCCTGATTATGAAATGAAAAGGAAATACACAAATAAGGAAAAACTGCAAAAGTCAAATAACAATTAAGCAGCAAGTTGAATAGCCTCAATACGAGTAAGCCGCTTCCCTTTGTCCCTATACTGTACACTCACAGCACATACTGTACTAGTGTTTATTCACTCCTGAGGTGTATCTGGCCAGGCACATGGCCAATGATTTCATTAGCCCCAGTCAGGCAAAAAGACTCACTTTCCCTGGTGGTCTCATAAAAGTTCAGCTAGCAAAGGACTGTAGAGTATTTCCCTGATTAAAAATCAGACTGAATGTCAATGCACATGTTAACTGATGTGGAGTTCATGCAACAGTCTCATATCGAGTACTCTAAAAAGCTTTTCAAACCCTACCACAAATAAAAAAATAAATTTAGTGCAGAGATACCCTGAAATGCTTTAAAACATTTGTCTAACATCTTTAAAAATGCAGTTGTTGCCAAGCAAAAAATCAGTTTGAAATCAAACTACAACAACACTTGCACTTATAGATGCAGTATATTTATAGACTTTAACTAGTGGGGAGGGGGGTTATGTAGGATGAATATATGTATAAATTCTGTAACATTTCCACCACTGCATTTAAGGCCTTTGAATTTCCACCACTGAATTTAAGTCAAAGTGGATGTTAGAAACAGACTGAATAATGCAGTCTTCACACCAAAGTGAAGGGACATAATCTCTGTTCTCCACCTGGACTTCAAGCAATGTCTCAGACAAGGAATGTTAATTTTCTCCTTTTTACCTGTAAAAGTATTTTTTCTAGCCTTTACTGGCAAGAAATTACACCTCATCATTTTGGCCTAGGGTAATTTTAATGACTAGCTTTGTAGGTGAAATTATGGTTTACAGTGACACTGCACTTGGACAGATTTAGTCAGATGAGTCACATTTCACCTCAAATCAGATTTGCTACAGAATAATGTAAGCAAAGTGAGATAAATCCCCTATGGAAATGAGCAAATGAGCTTGAAATAAGTGAAACTGGTGCATTTAAAGGTCTATTCAAAATAGACTGGTGAAGCAATATGCTTGTTAATCAAAGATATTAAATGAAATTTTCTATTAGGTTTTGGAAAGCCTACACTTTCTAAAAAAAGAGAACTGATTTAATCTACATGTAAGAGTAGGAACAGTCATGCATCATGGATCATAGAGGACTTTTTGTGATCTCTAGTTCAGACACAACCAATCTTATTATATACAGTAGGAATCTAGAAAAAAGGTAACACGTTCCACAATGACAAGCAACAACTACAGAGTACCGACCTGTACACAACTAGATAGACTGTACTAAAGTCTTCAATTATTTCCTCTAATGCCTTGAGGAACCCCAGTTTTCATTCCACCTGTGAACTTAATTGGCTAATTGAACAAATTAGATCTGAGATCAGAAGGCACTTTGCCTGTTGTTAAGTCTTAATCTGTTGCTGATTGAGATGGGAGGACACTGGAGCACCTGAGGAAACCTGCACAATAAGAACATACAAATACAGATACACATCTGAGGCCAACGTTGAACCCAGGACCATAGAGCTGTGAGGCAGCAGTGATAAACGTCACACCACTGTACTATTTCTATGCAGCATTAAGAAGCTTGAATACACACAAAAGACACTTTTTCCAAGGTTAAACAGTTATACAAAGCTATAATTATCATTTAATATTAGAAATCACTAATATTTATCTGTAAGCTCTTCTGGTTAGGTGTGTTTCACTAGCAAATACTTAGTTTTCTTGGTGATGTTTTTTTATATCATAAGTATGATACAATGAGTCTATTGCATTCAAGAATGTGTATCTTTTGCAAACCACAGACAGAAATGCAAAGATTTTCAGAGACCACACTTGATGTGTGTTTATGTATCAGTTCATAGAAGTGAAGCTCATTAGTAAACAGTTTTCTCATCAGGAGTGCAATAAAGCAAGCATAAAACAAGAACTTAAGCTTAATGAGGCTGCAGAAGGAGACTGTACAGAGCCCTGACTGCTGCAACAAAAACAAGGTAAAATCTAAACTGCGGTTCCAATCTACGAAATAAGAGGTCTTGAAAATTAAGATCCATTGATCTAAAATTGGTGTTATAAAATCCCTTTAGATTTGAACTGAGAAAACTATTAGGGGATATGAATCAGGAATTCAAACACCTCAGACCCATTGTTTAAGCCAACCCAGTGGACTTCTTTATGGTGAACAACACGAACCAGAGGCCACAAGCAGATACTAAGAAGAAATGCATTTAATACAGAATGTTTACAGTGGGATCCTTAAAATGACTTAAAATGAATGAGTTCCTTATCTACTAGCAAGCAAACGAACTAGATGGATCCAATGATCTAATTTCAGACCTTCCTTGTACTATTTTCAAAAATGAATATGGACCTTTTAGAAGAAGAAAAAAATAGAAATAGTCCTGTCTAATAAAAAAATACAAAGTTGGAACAAATAAGCAATAATGAACAAAGTGCAAGTTATGGAAGTTAGACTTATAATAAATTAAAGATAACAGTCTAAATTTAAAATGCATACAAGTACAAAAAAGCTAAAACTGCCTTCTTCAGACGATGACTGTGATATGTTTTGGCTCTTTGGGACAAGCAGTTAATCTGTTCCAAGGCTGGAGAAGACAAATGCAGGCAGCTAAGTGGGACGTGAGTGACAGATATTGTGGAACTCAACCACTGCAGAACAGCAGGAGAATTTCAAAGCAAATGAAACAGGAAGCAAGTCAAGGTTACATGGGAAAGAGAAAGATATGATCAGATTGAATTCTCTCGATAACATAGGGGTCGATAAATTTGGAACAGATTGCAGACACAATAATAAATAACTGGGAAGATCAGTCTGAAATCTGTTATAGTAATATATCCTTGACATGTAAAAAGACAAATAGCATATAAGATAAGAAGGTAGTTTGGGACTGCTGCAAAGACAATATAATTTCTGCAATTGCCATCTATAATAGGGAATGATAGAAAAAAAAATGACAGCAAGATTACTAACCAGCCTCCTAAATCTGGCTCCAATATATCCAATATAAATCGACACACTCTCTGTCTTATCAGTACTTAATTTTAACAGGCTGCAAACTGGCCTATCGACATCCTCAGTAATGTCCACAGTATTTCAACCTAAAACCACACGAAATAATAGACAGAATGAAATTCATTACTTAAGGAACCCCAGTCTTCTTTAAATCTTATAATTACACTGGATGCTATTGCTGCTGTGTTCATGTTAATTTACTCTAAAAACTTTAGATTTCACAATAATTTGCTAGTTAACTTAACATGGTAACGACACAATCAGAAATTATTTACAATAAGTTTAAACATACCACAGTTAGGTATATCTAAAGATGCAGGCATTTAATTGTGTAACATTTGTATTGTAATCTGTTTGAGTATATAATCTATTTCCCATGAATATTGATATACTGAAGCACATCAGAGATAATGTGATGCCAGACAATATTAAAATTAATTCAGTAGGTTCAGACAAACTCCATATGGGGGCTTCTGCATAATCCAGTGGATAAGCAAGTTGAAATACAAATCTGGCACTTGCGTGTCTGCTTGAGGTTATCAGAGCTCCCTCACAATAAGCTATCAGCCAAGGAGCAAGGACAATAACAGGGATAAGGTAGAGATGTGAATTAATAATTGGAAAGGCTAGCAAGCACTGGAAAATAAATTAATGGAACCAGTAGCAAGTCCTTGTTTATCATGATGTGTGCCATTTGAAAACAGCTGAGGATAGTCTCAGAATTACTGTGTAGAAAGGTTACTTTAAAAAAAAACAAATCTATTACTTGTGTAATGGACTAATTTTTAAAATTATTTAAAATTATTAAAATGTTTCCAAAAAATATGTCTTCTCTTACACAAAAAGCTTGCAAATGTAATGGATTTCTTTTAAAAACTGTTCACAATAGTACTTACTCCAGCAGTGTGGGATCACAGTGAAACACAAGGCAAAAACACAAGTGGAAACCATGTTTAAGCACATTTAAAATTGAAAAAAGAGACATGTCTTTACCCAAAGGGTGGTAAAGAGTATAGAACAAGCTATCCAGCCATGTAGTTGAAGCTGATGTGCTGGCTTCTTTCAAGAAACACATGACTAAGATCTTCAGATTAATTAACTACTAACTACCAAACAGGCTAGAATGGTCTCTCATTAGTAAACAATTTTGGTTAAAAAAGCAGCAGCACAAAAAATGAATACAATACAGCCTTACCTGAGCCTTCCTTCGCATCAAAAGTCTTCCTAACTGTGTGGCAAGAAGATCCGTCTCCCAAGCAGATACCACAGCGATCTTCTACTGCGTTGGAATCAATGGCGTAGTCGCATCCCACAGCCTGAGGGAGCACATCACCCAACTCTGAATCACAGGCCAACAACTGCTCACTCCAAGAGTGAGTTTGAAAAATGGGGGGAGTGATTTTCCCGTAATTGTGAAATTGCATAGCTGAACACCTTCAAGGCCTCAAAAAACCTGGCTGATCAACTAATACACTATAAAATGATTCGAAATGTTAATGCAACCCCTTATATACAGTTCTGCTCAAGAATCAGCAAATACTTGTCTTTTAATATCCGCAATATACTGTAGATGTGTCTGGTACTTTTCTTCATATGCTTTGGAACTGTTCTGTCACTGCAACATTTTGGAAACACTTGGCTAGTATATTATCTGTTTTTACTAGAGTGTGAGTTGAGACAATTTTCATATTTATTTCTACTGTTCTTAATGAAGATTCACTGAAAGGTTTAATTGCAATGCAATGGAAAACTTGACTGGCGACTTTAAAAGCTGCAAAGAAAATTATTCTTAGACTCTGCATTGAGTCTGTTATGGTCACATTACATTACAGTCTATTTGCATTAAGGGATATACTCAATTTTGAGCGATCCAACTGCCAGACTGCAGACTTGAGTATATTAGAAGCAGGAACCTGAGCTCGGCTTTCCTGGTTAAGCATCTGATGGAGTTAGTTAACACTAATTTTAGATTTACTTTATTAATTCACTATGTACCTGAGCTCCTTATATAAAATTATGTTGTCTATTGTTTTCATGTTTCCTTTCCTTTTCCAAAAAATAATAAACTGTTGATTGCAAATAAAATGGGTGGGGGAGCAAAGGTTTTCAAGACTTGTTTGCTTATTAGTCATTCATTTGCTTCACGTCTATTCAGTGCTATACATAAGGCTAGCATGTAGCAAACTCATGTGAGAAACATCTGAAAAGCAGGTCATGAAGACATTTATTATAGCGCAGAAGCTGCAATATTTGGTTGACATTTGTTTTTTCCACTGCAAAAACATGCTTGCTAGTGTGGAAGAATGAACTCTTGATTTAAAAAATGAAAACTACTTACAGGACTTGTAGAAAACATACTGAAAAATTAACGTTTATTTTTAAATTCTAGTTTTATAAATGAAGCAGGCTAGTAAAGCTGTTCTATGGGCATACAGCCCAAAGATTAGTCATTGTGCAACTCAGGGACATGCACTGCTCAAAAAAATGTTCTACACAAGAACAGGTGATGAAACTGAAAATTTAAATAGGAAGTAGAAGGTTGATCTAGGAAAATGCAACTCATTTCCTTGGAAAAAAAAAAACTAGCTTTTGTACTTTAGGAATGACACTTGCAAATAATCAGTATGGATTGTTCAAGAAAGAGCAATAAGAAAAGCTTAAAATTTAAATTAGCTTCTTTATTTATTGGAGTTATTATATAATTACAAAAACCTAGCATGATGCATAAATGAATGTGACTGGACTGGAAAGCAAAATTAAAACAAAAATACAGTGTATCACAAGTTTACTAGGAATCATTGAGAAAAGACAGGCAGTTTGGTTTTTCTTTACGTTAGCACGACACAGATAGGAAGATATTTCGAATTTTACATCAAATGCAAAACCTGATGTTTTTGTCACTGAAAACAAAGTTGAACTAAAATTCTGCACTTGACAAATGTACATTCCTTATGTTATAAAGCCACTGAAAACAAATGTTAACACAGCATGTTGCCACTAAATATTTTAGACAAGCTGTGATTTGATACCATCTACAGTACATGGAAAGTTAAAACTTGTTGCAATCAGCTGGCAATTTTACATGCAAGTTTCTCATGAGTGTGGCTGTTGTAACTAAAGCAAGCAGAGAAAACTGAAAGTGCAAAGAAAATCGTCTATTTTCTATTTTCCAGGTACGATTCCAAATCTCAATCTGAGACATACAGAGACCACTCTTTCCCAAACCAGAGGAAAAAAGAAACCAGGTGTTTGGGCTCCTTCATATCACATGTTATCAAATGACCTCCTCTTGTCTGTAATGCTTTTATGTTCAGTGTGTGGTAGAGATTATCTGATTGTTGCCTCTTTAAGTTGTTGAATCGTAGTACTTTAATCCAACCAGCACTGCGCTTCTGTAACTGATAAGTGGCAGTATTAATACAAACAAGAGCTGTAGCCTAAGGGGTTTCAAGATTATAGACAGGATCGAATAAAAAATTAGGTTTTAACCGATAACCTGGCTCCTTTCAAGGAAAAAGCTTCTTCAGGCTGGAAGACACCCTCTGCTCAAATAGCTATTAACTATCAAACGGGCAACCAAATGGCCTCCTCTCATTTGTAACCTTTTTTATGTTCTTACAATATCAGTCCACCTGCCTGTGGAAACTCAATTTTACTGAGCTTGGAATGTGCGATTCTTAGATGGCTCACAGTTCTCAATTTTCTAGCCCAGTAAAGCTATAAGATGTCAGGTAAGCATATACAGCAGTACATATAATTACATAAAAAAGAGAACATGATTACCAGTTCTCTCACTGTACCTTTCGTGCTATAATTGTCAAGGATGGCGTTAGGAGCACCTGGTTGGACCCTATGCGGCACTGAGACTGTAGGTAGTAGCTAGTGATTGGCATCCAGATCCCAAAGGCAAATGTCGTAGTCGAGGTAGAAGAGCTAGGTCAGGTATCACAAGAGTCATGTCGAGAGTATCCAAATCCAAAACGAGAGACGAGACAAAGTCGAAGCAGGAGGAAACAAGGTCGGGTAGCCAGAAATCAGGTCGAGAGTAGTTTACGCACCAAGGGTTATTCTCAATAGTGAGCGGGGACTGAGTGGAGTGAGAGGGTATAAATAGGGAAGAGCGTGAGGAATGACAATTGATTAATTAGTGCGTGGGTGTTAGCGGTGAGAGGCGCTCGTAGGAATGCAGTTCCTGACAATAATTCTCTTTTGGCAACAGGATTTTGCTATGAAATTAAAAACATGCACCCCGAAAAATAAGGGGTTAAGTTATAAGTGTTTAAAAGTCATTTTAATCAAAACCCTGAGTCCAAGCTCTCAGAGTATAGTACATCTACAGTACATATAGCAGGAGGAATAGATTATTTGTGTGTATGCCATATTTTAATTAAATATTTTAAGATATCTCTCTGAACTCCTCCTGACTGCTGGCACATTCAATTTAATATCTTGGAGTACAAATCAATAAAACACCGCACAAAAAGCTCCCTAGGAGACCAATTAATTAAAGCTCAGAAAAAAAAATTCAGATCATTACTATAGACAGCGATAGAAATGGAGGGCTAACACATTTTTCAGATGTAAAAAATATATTGAATTTATTGAACAATGAGTCCTGAAACCTCAATAGTGTTCTACAAGCATACAATCACTGTAGGAAGCGTAAAAAAACAATGCATAATTGCAAAGCAGTGGTAGCCATTGAGACTGTTCTGAGATCTCAGATATCCTATGACAAATGTGAAGAGCTTCTGTTTCTAGACTTACAGTACCATTAACCTACAAAGCAGAGTGGTAAGAACCTGGTTGCCAAATGAGGGGGCTAGGACCATGCAAATACAACTGTGGGGTAGCTGCCAAGGTGATGGTACTAAAAGAATGGCATCAGGATTCCAGGGTGAAATGTTGTTGGAGAGTAGGCAATGATTTATGATAAACTGTCTGTGCAGACAGGTGCAAATGGGCTAATTCTTTCTCTGCTTCCAAGTTCTTCTGATTCCAAGTTCCTATTGTGACATTGTGGTATTGTGCACTGCTAACTGGCATGATGTGAGTCTACTTGAGTTTGTGAAAAGGAAAACCACTGTGATTTTTTTGTAACCATGCAGTTTTCATGATGTTACAAAAAATAGAACAACAGAAGCAAAAGTTGGCATTTGCTAGGAATACCAAACAGATTTCCCATTTCTGTTTACTGGATGACATTTTGAAATATAAATAAAAAATCAAAATTTTCTTTTACAGACAGCTTTGTGATACATCGGATGTACAGTACAGTATGTGCAGTTTGTTCACTGCTATAATTACAGTTATACTTAGGGAAGGAAACTGTAGGCCTGGGAAATGCAAAAATACTCCCTTAAACATCAATCAATGGAAAAGCTTCAGATACCTAATGGGATTTTAAATGTATTTTTAATTATTGATATTTAAGTGATTACATGCCTCAAGGTTATCAAAAACTCACCAACATTCCTCAGGATGCTTAAAACCAAATATATTCTGACCCTTTTAGAAATGAAACCAAACCAGATAACAGGGGAATCTGACAGGAGGTTATAAAAAATAGTCACTTCAAAATCACTTTCATACATTAAACTGTAATATACTTTAATTGCAGAAAAATCTGATTCATTTTTTTAATTTAAACTCCAGTATTCAAAGGGGTAGCCTAAAAAATCAAGCATTTGAATATTATTCACTTAACATACAGTACATGTTGACTTATTGTTGAGATTTAAATTCAAACAGGGAAGAATTACTGTAACACATATGAATCCTAAAAGCATTTTTAGAAGACATAATCTGAAGAGCTCAATAACTGCAGAAGAAGAATCTGAAATTGCTTTCCAGCTGGAATGTGTGAAAAGGCCATTTTCCTTTACAAAATGAGAGCTCAAATCACACTTCTTTTGTAAGTCTGCTTTTCTAAATTAATCCAAGGTTTTTTTCAAGCTGAACCCTACAGAATGTCTGAGAAAGGCGTTCAGGAATAGTGTTTTGTGGTGTATAAAACAATATATTACTAAGTTTTAATATGAATAAAAGTAGAACAAAAAATCCTTCAGGTTGAACAATGCAGACAAGATTTTATTAAAGTATTCACTGTGCAAAATACATTTTGTATTTAATCTTTTCCATTTACCACATAAAAGCATGTGAGTCAATGCCTTTCCATAAAAGCTGTCATACTGAGTTATAAAGACAAGGAAATCAGCACAGTAGATCTTAGTGAGAAAAATTAATGCCAAGATATGTGGTAATAAAAGTTTCTCATGAATACAGTATTTGAGAAAGAAACATACCCAACACTACCTTGCATACACCATTGATACAGATGTTCCTGCTGCTGTTGTTCATAAAGCAGGGTGTCCCATCAGTTACCGCATCCAGCATTTTCTCTGAGAACTGTTCATCAACAGGGCGACAGTTAAGCTCACAAGGGTTTACTGTAACAAAATGAGCGGAGAAGAAATTTAAATTCCCGTTATTAAAGCCCTGTTAAATATTTATGTTGAAACAGTGAGCAATATTTGTTAAACTCCAGTAGTTTTTGACTTTATGATCTGTAAAAGTTATTAACGGAGAAAAGTGTTTTCTTTTCTCCAAGTTGACTATATAGTAAACTAATATACAGTATACTACACTACAGTACCATTCAGGGGGCAGTCATGTAGGGTTAAAGCTACAGAAACCAAGATAAGCTCTGTCCCAGTGACCTACTGGGCCTGAGTAAGAACCTAGTTAATAATGGCTACAGACTCAGATGCACCATTTGCATCATTGAAAAGCAGCTATTCATTTTCAAGGCTGGACTGAGAGATGCCAAAAAGGTTAATGTTCTGTGAAACTCAATGTTATCTTTGTTAATCAGTCTTGTAAGCACATTCAGTTTTGTCAAGGGTAGTAACTCAGAGAGCTGTGTCCATTGTGCATAGAACAGTGAACCATCAAAAAAACAAAGGAAACAAAGAAAAATGTGCAAGACAACAACCTGGGACCCACAGAAAGATTCTTTAGGCCTGTCTTAACCTTAGAGTCCTGTACTAATAAAACACTTTGACTGGGCATTTAAGTGTACTGTATCATACTCTCTTCTGGTCCTCTAGTATGACTCGTAACTGCATAACCACTGTTTGTTTCTTTACAGAAAACTAAAGCAAAAAACAGACGTGCATGATTTTGACACTGCAGGCAGGATGGCAACAATATGAAAATGTGAATTAGACAGCAAGATTATTTAAAAATCCATATACAGTATCAACACACTTAAAAAGAAAATGCAACCTGACATGCAACACATGTTATGCATTGGGACAGATGATAATGAGATATAATGGGGGAAAAAAGGCTTCAGGGTTTCCTCTCCCAAGAAGGGCACAATACGTACCAAGATTAGCCACTGGAATCCACTCATACAGCTCATTTTTGTAGGGAACAGTATCAAATTCACTACACTGCATTTCACGGAAGGTGGGCCTGTCTTTGGGACAGGCTTTAGTGTTGCATATGCGGTATCTCTTGCGTTCTCCAGTGCAGTACTTCCCCCCATACTCTGGCCTGCAAAACACAAAATAATTTTATATATATATTCATTACAACCCTGTGGCAATTAATGAAAAAATGTAATCATTTTCAGGAGTAGCAACCCTGGTTTAAAAATCTCTAAAGAGCCTAGTATATTTTATTTTTGAAACAGGTAATAAACAAATCAGCAGCAGAGCCTGTGTGTGATATTCCCATAATCTCTTGCCACTTCTGCCAGCGGGAAGTAGATCATTATCATTGTATGTGCCCAAGTAAGGGGGCATCATAGTGGGGTAATTATTGCTATCACACCTGACAGGTTGTGGTTTGTGTTCTTGCTGCAGACACTGCTATTGTGCATTAAATTAGATATTTTACCCCAATCATTTCAGTTCACCCACCTGTAAAAGTGGGTACCAGCAACAGAACTAAAACCAGCATGAACTCTGGCTCGATGAGCTACAGTACTTTGGTCTGGAATATATCCTTTAACCTGTAAGGCAAGCAACCAACACCTTCAGTCTGAAAATGTCAACTATGGCCATTCTAAAAAAAAAGATTCCGATAGTTCAAATTGGCTTTTCTCTTAGAAATATTTTCAAGACCAAAGTGCTTTGTTGTGAATAGGTTGAGGGAGATAAATGTGGGCTTCCCTGAGGGTGAGCTAAAGGCACAGTTTATACTCTAAGTTACAACAGCTAGAATGCAGTCTGAAAGATTAAGTGAAACTTCTTATTTTATTGACTCTGCAGACTATCAAAATAGGCAATTGTGGATTACATACTTCTTCAGCATAAAGCTGTACTTCTGGCAGCAACTGAAAATAGACACTTTCACTGAAAGTATTCTGAGAACATCTGGAATAGATTTATAAATTAATGAGATGACTTCTCCCCTCAAAACCTCTTTAGTCCAGATGTGTTAAGTATTTTGCTGATCTTTAGCGAAAATTCAAATATATTAAGCAATTTTATTTAAAAACTGTTAATCATATTTTGCATATGGGCATATACTGTATTTGTTTTCAGCAGTTCTGCACAGAAGGGGTATGTAGTTAATTAAAAAGGAATTTCATTATCTTCTCACTCAAGCCCTTATATTTATGAACCAGACATGCAATTAAAATAATTCAAAATATAGTGAATTTATCTAGAATCACCACACTGTATCACATCCAAATGACCCACAGGGCTAGTATCAGACATGAGAGACATCTTCCACTTTAACAAATACAAAGTAGTGTATTTCTAATGAGGAGTTGACTTGCTGCTTAGGGAAGCAAAGACGTTTAGTAAGTCAGAGGTCCCAGTCAAATGTGCTCATTAATTCTCACTTTTTCCTCAGAAACTATATTCAGAATGAAGTGAAGAGTAGCGCATGTGAGGCATAACAGAAGTCAATTTGGTTGACAAATGCCAGTTTTTATCAAAGTCAATGCGGACAAACTTGTTTCTTAACAGAGAGGCATTGAAAAGCCTGAAAGTATTAAAGTAAATCTTTGTTTTGACTTGAATAAGGAAGTCACTCTCCATTTTTCCTGGTCACTAACTAGCAAATACCACATCAAACACAGTCACTTACAGAACATAACAATAGTACAAGAGAGACTTTTTAGAGCGAAAGCTATAAGGAGAAAAACAGGAAGGGGAAAGAGAGGTGTGTGTGTCAGCTAATTGTAAAATAGGCCAAGAAGCCAAAAACAGCTAAAAGGTGACGACCCTGCCTTAGTGCAGCAAGACAAAGAGTTATGCTTTTTATAGACTTATGGCATACATAGCCTCGGGTGTTCAGTTATTTCTGACAAATGTTTAGTTATTTCAGTGAGGTAGCATGTTGATTTGAGATTTTATATGGAGCTCTCTGACAAGCAGCACTAAGTACTTTTTAATTGTGAAAGTGCTACTAAATTTAGCTGCTTCCTGCCAACCCCCCACTGAAGATGGAAGAGTTAGTAACAGCCACATAAGTAATATGATAAAAAATATTACTCTGAAACTTCTAATTCCAATTATTGATTTAGCTGCTCCTTTTTTACGGGCTGTGTGTAATTACTACTTTTAAAGAACAATCTCCCACTAGACAATACAGATGCAAACAAAGCACAATGAAATAGATGTTTACCCTCTGAGCAACGATTCAATATTCATTTTTCTGATTCACAAAAAACAATATTGGTCTGGTGAAGCCATCATCTTTTCCCAAAGAACTAATGAAAATGCTAAAAAAACAGTAAAGACTTTGGTTGCAATTACTGTATGTTATACAATAATACAATAGAGGAAAGCCTGCAATCTATTAGCAGACCTAAGAGGTAGTTACTGATTGATTCATGAGCCGATTCCATCTGGGCAACCAGCAAGCTAATGATGAGTAAACTTTATTTTTCTGCAGCAAAAGTCTTCATTGGCAGCACACTCAACAAAAGCCTTAAATACCAGGAGCAACACCAACAAGTACTTTCCTAAAACTCTTTTTTTTTCACAAATCTAACCAGACTCATGTAGGGCGCAGATAAAGACTCTTCACACTGCCTCTTTGTTCTTGTTTACTTTATGGCAGAATAGTCCTCTGCTCTATGGGCACACAACATACTGTAGATACTAAACAGCTCAACTACTACTATTATAGATGACATTATGCAGATAATCACCAGAATACCAAAGTCCACAACTCTTCCACAGCTTCATGTGGATGAACTACTGCCTTGATCAAACTCTGTGGGCTCCATCAGTTTCTACAACAGATGTACTGTACAAAGAAGATCCCATCCACATTCCAAAATTCCCCGAAATCTCTCTGGATCCTATCCAACAAAGGCAAACATATCAGGATTTGACACCACTGAAAACTGGAGAATCATGTGGAACTGCATGGACCTTCATATAAACACCTCTTACAGAATCCAGAGATGAAATCAAATGCTTCAGCCTGCCACAGAAACAATCCAGATGACATACGCAAGATATGGTCATCAGCTCTGTTACTGGAAAATGAAAGAGTCAAACAACTGAGACTGTGGAGACATGATCAAACCATGGAGTGTACAGGTAATTAACAAGAGCTACAGTACAGAGTTTCCCTGGCAGCATTCATGAGTAACACAGTACTGTAAAACTCTGGAGGAACACCTTGACTTACATAATAATTGTTATTTATGCCCCTTACAAAAGAAGAAATGACTGACAAAACGATTAATTGGGATTACATTATTTAAGTTCTAAATTATTGAAAATGTACGACAGTAATTTCCAGAAAAACAGAAAGCCTTTTCTCCTTCTACTTAATTTGCGGTTATCATTCTATTATGCAATTGAACACCCTTCAAAATGCACCCTCATAGCAGTTTGCTACAGCGGAAAATTACTACAAAGCAGAAAAATACTACAAAGGTCAAACTGACTCCTACTATCCTTCAAAATTGTTTGGCAACATAAACTGGAAAACGTGCTTGAGTGTGTTAATGAATAAGTTCCATGAACACTTTTTAGTTAAAATTAAGTAGGTTTTTTTTTAATGAGGAAAAATGTTGAACAGTGAAAAGATAATTACTGTCATCATTTCAAATGTAAGCAATCAAGCCAATCAGAAGCATCAATCACTCGGTTGGTATGGAGGCATGGATTCGACTTGTTTTGAAGAGAGAAACCGCTTTCTGTATCCAGACCTCTGAGGCCATATGTATTATTCAAGGGTGTGTATGTCCAGTAAATACCAGCTTAGTCATAATCATATTGTACTCTTGAGCAAAAAAAAAACACAGCATCTTAGTGATATATGATATAGGACATACAGTAGGACATAGGATATAGGATATAGGATATACTGTATGACATATGATTAAGATGCTGTGTTTTATTTTGTTCAAAAGTATGATATTGTATGATATCATATATCTTTAATCAAGATATGGATTAAAAGAGCTTTTGTAAATTGTTCAAATATTATCAATCCACTAAAGCTAAGCAGGTTTGAGTACCTGGAAGGGAGACCTCCTGGGAAAGCTAAGGTTGCTGTTGGAAAAGTGGGACAAGTACTGTATGGAGTGCTCACCCTGTGGCCTACGTGGGTCCTTAAGCCCCAGTATTGTGATGGATACAGTATACTTTAAAAAAGGCGCCACCATTAAGATGTAAAACAGAGGTCCTGACTCTCCGTGGTCATTAAAAATCCAGGGTGTTTCTCAAAACGAGTAGGGGTGTTACCCTAATGTCATGGCCAAATTTCCCCCAGCCTTCACCAGTCATGCCCTCCTAATAATCCTCACTTATTTATTGGCTTCATCACTTCATATTGGTGCATACTGCTGTCGAATCATCCAGGTGGGGAGTATACATTGGTGGTGGTGGAGGAGAATGCCCATTGCCTGTGAAGCTCTTTGAGAGTGCTATATACTGTAAATGTTAGGAATTATTATTATAAAACAACAACAAATTACTTCATGTAAATTTCTAAATTTAATTAGAAGAATTTATGACATTTCTACCAGCATTTAAACTGCAAAATGTGCTCATTAAAAATAAAAAGTTTTGTTCAGAAAAGTTTTCCCTGGCCTCAGAGAGTTTCTCTTTTTAAAAAGATTCAATAATTAAATATTAGCTGTAGAAATTATAGATACAGTAGATCAATAATGCTTTGTAATGGTTCAAATGAGAATAAAATGTTTTATTGAGATTTTTGTTTCAACAATTTGCAAGCAAGATAGGGATTTACATCTGGGAAATGCTGCATAACAATAAAAATTAAATGAACACAGATTAAGTCAACAAATGTTACAGCTCCACTAGGATTCCCTCAAACTGTCTGTTTATAAAGTCTCCATTCCCACTGCAGACAAGAACTAAAATATTTCCACATCAGGCAATTAATAGCTTTTTCACTTACTTAAAAGCTAAAGTAGCTTCTCATTATAGATTAAAACATTATGACAATCAATTATTTCACTAAAGTTATTTGTCACGCCCTCTGCAGCCAGAGGGCGCTCCTTCTCTGTCCTGTCTATTGTTTCCGGTGCTTTGCTGTCCTTCCGGTGTTTCTCTCTCTCTGGGGCTATATATTTCTGGGTCTTATATTTGCCTTGGCTCAATATTGACGTTCAGATGTCCTGAGACCCGCCTAGCTCCAGGTTGCCCCACGTCCGCTACCTGAGGGCATTGGTTTCTACTGTATACGTAATTTCCTGAACAGCTGAGCCTGGGCTAACCCTCCAGTTTTGCCGCTACGCATAGGGTCTTTTACGCTCTCCCGCCATTCCACGGTTCGTCCTTTCCGACATCCGTGACATTATGTGCCTTGCCTGATAAATATGTCTTTTGAATTTAAGAATCTTGAAATCTGGACAAAAAAACATAAAGACTTTGGTTTTCTTGGACCAGTTTGTTTTTTAGTGTGATGTTCAAAATGTTTGTATATCCATCTGTCTAGCCACCTAAGGCTGTGGTTCCCAAATCTGGTCAGTGGAAGACCACTGTGTCTGTTTTTTGTGATACTGTAATTGATGACTTAATCTGATTGCCTGTTTAGATTTTTGGTTTCTTTTTTTTCTGTGCTCAGTCCTGAGTTTTAAAAATACCCAACTTCAAGGCCACCGATTCCACTGAAGTTTTGAAAGGAACACCTTGACATAAAGGCCATCTTTTGACTTCCTATTTTACTATTGTTTTACTAAAAATTACTTCCTAAATTTACTTATACAGTAGGTAATATTAATATGGAATCATGTAGCTAAAGAAATTTTGGGAGCTAAAACTATCAATTGTGGATGTTGTGGAAACATTTTGAGATTCATTTTAAATTTTGCTGTCCTTATAGCTGTAATGGACAATGAAACATTCATAGACTCTAATGTAGTGCATTGCGCCCAAGTGGCAGTTTAGTACAACAATGGTCTCAAGGAGCTCAGCATTGACTGGGATTCGAAACCAGGAGTTTTCTGGCGATAACTCAAATGATTCACCATGCCACATTAAGGATTCTCTGCAGCACCTGGAAGTTGTACAAAGTAGTGAAGTCCCACAACAGAATATTGTTAGAATAGTGCATTCTGAATGGCTGGATCTGTACGATTCCATATTAATACTACCTTTTAAGTGATATTAAACCAACACTACAACTTTTGTACAACTATAACAACAGCAAATACAGTGTTCTTTTTATATATTCTTAGAAAAGTATAAAACATTATAGCTTTTTATGAAGTATATAAACTTTACATAGTTAGAACAAGAACTTTGTCCAAAATAACAACCATATGTTACTGAAGACTAATGTGAAAGACTTTGATGCATGAAATGTTTATGTTTAATGTTTAATTTGTTTTTTATATTTAGCTGCCACTACCATTCACTGTATGTACTGTAATAGGTTTATGTTATGTGTTAGACCATATGACTTTAAAGACACTACAGTACAGTACAGTATGTGTGAAATATATTTTTCATAATCAAAATTTAAAGTTAAATTGTTTCCTAATTACTTGTTGCTGAAATTTTCATTAAATTAGGTATATATTACATGTACTTATATACTTATTTTCAGCTTCCCATTAGTTGGAAAATTCCATATTAATATTCCATTAAGTGGATTTAAACTTACACAGCAGAGAAACAGATTAAATGAAGCAATTGTTTCACTAACATCTAACAGACCACAAGTGCCACCTATCAATCGTCTTTGGCGAGTAAATTACACAACGCAATGTGCAATGTGCCGCTTCACAGGTAACACGTTTAAAAGAAATACCTTGCGTTCTGAGTGGATGCATCTGTAAATATGGAATTAAGTTTTGTGAATCCTCAGCACCCATGTCTTTGTGCTGTTCATGCTTTCTGTAGATATAAGGGTGTGTCACTATGAGCAAGTGGATCAGATTGAATATATAAAAATTATATATACAGTATACAGTAAGCTACAGTATGTTCCTCTACTCAATACAGTAGTATGTTAAAAGTGGCAAGGTGATATGTTCTTCTCATGCTTAAATGTTTTTTTTTTCTCAAAAAGATGCTATGTAGCCTAAATTGTGATGGGCACCTTGAACCATCAATGCAAAAATGACATAGACACTACAGATGTACCGATTTAGTATTTGTAGTGAAAGAAGTAAAAGAAAAACATTAATTCATTGGCACACGAACCAGATGTACAGTAAAGAAAGAGCATATCAAGCTAGATCATTTACTGGAGTGCTGATGCCCCACAGCTCTTAAGTTCTGGGTTCGAATCCAGGCTGGTTTGCCAACTGTTTGGCTATTGAATGTCCCCTAGTATCCTTCCACTTCACAAAGACATACGAGTGAGGTTCGATAGGTAACTCTTCAGTGTAACTCCCAGGCCAGGTTACTACCAGGCCAAGTGAACAGGGCAGAACTTGCCAATTCCCAGTCACACATTGGTGTATCCAAGAAGAATAAAAGGAAAACTAAATTGATTCAACAAAGAAGAGGAAGACCTCTTGCATTATAGGAAGACAAACCTACTACGCTAATTGGCATTCAAAGATTGAGATTTGTGAAAGAAAAGTGTGAAAGGCGAAGATGAAGGGCATTGCTGATCACAGCAGATGTATCAGTGTGTATATACTGTACATTGGACAAGTTGTTCAGCAGTTTGAAGCTGTAAAATGTTCATATTTTTAGTCCCTTTTACCAGTTTCCTGTTAGTATCCTTCTCTACAATGCTGAGTAAATCCCAAAACACTTGAGTTCACTTGAGCACAATTTTCCACATATCAATAACATTAGCAGGGGACTTCTGAAAATGATCCATTCTGGGTATTACAAAAAGTTGTACTGCTCATCTCCCCCAAGTGTAAATTTGTGTATAAACATTGTAACTACCAAATCACTGACAAGTAAAGAGAGGTGAAGTAAATAAATCTACTTGAAAAGGTTGCATTTGTCATTTTAGTAAAATATGTACCTTGTTACCTACAATAATAGTGTCTTGTTAAGAAAGTCTGCTCTTTGTTTTTAAACATCCATTAATTAATCACAAATGTCTTTTGAATCAATAGCTTCACAGCACACCAGCACTTGTGATAATGTTGACTTTAGCTTTGATATAACTGAGGAATTTTTCCGGTAAAACACATTTTATGCCATGTACCTCAGTCCAATTTAATGTTAAACCAAAAGGCATGAGGCACTGAGAACCTGAACAATGAACAGCCATTATGTAGCTGTAGACAGACAAACTTGTGGTTTATTGATCTGAGAAGAATCTGACCTCAGATTCTGATTTCAGATTCAAGCCAGGAATCAAGCCACACTTTATACCTATTACTGTAGTTAAAGCCTATACCCTTGCTTCTTTCAAGAAACAGCTTAAAAGAAGAACAGTATGAAATGTATATTTCAAGCTATAAGTCAGAATTATTTGGTTGGTTACTGGGTTGGTTATCATCACATTCAGTCTGCTCTATTGATACATTCTATTTATGAAATATTGATAAATTTGCAATAATTTCCAATTAATGATACTGAAATGCATCGTAAATGGGAACTGCAGTCCCGTTTTCTTAGACTATTAAATCTTTGTAACAAAATAAATTCATTCACGGTATAGAAGAATTCGACAACTTTTGAATTAAGCACAAAATAATGAATTTTGTGAAAGTACTGTATGTTGTCATGTTTTTGAAAACCCTTAGCCTCGCCACGCACAAGAGCAAGCACTCCCACAATAGTGATGTGATGCAACCCCTTTCCTGCTCGCTAATTACCATAATGACTATTGTAATGCTGATATACGAACAAATTAAATACAGGCTATGCAGCAGATACTCCAGTAGAAGGTTTCCAATGTTATCTGTGTACAGAGTTAACAAATTAAGCTCCATTTATTGGCGAAACCATCTTGTAGAGAGCAATATTTCTATTGGATTAAAGAAATAGATTCACAAGCCTGCTTGTTTACATTGTAATAGGGCCACTTCATGTCACTGGAATTTTTGTCGCCTCGTTCCGAATATCAGAAAATGATGCTGCACATACTGTACCTGGAAATTTAATTTATTTTTGTGATGTAAATTGAAGGTTCTACATATTACCATGTACATTTTACTTTTACTGTGGTCTGAAATGCAATGATTCTTTCTAACCCTGAAATGTAAAAATAGCATTGCAGTTCCCCTTTAAGTCATATCTTAAAAGATGGAAGGAATCCTTCTCACTTTGGGTTGTTACACTCCCTCTCCGCGCTCTGAACTCCTGCCCCACACGTCCGCGTGCAGTGAGACCAGCGGCTCCACACTCCCCATCCGCCATTCACCGTTTCAGGAAGCTTTCCCACAATCACGCACTCTCCGGAGATACACCACTATGAAGAAGAAAAAAACAGTTAGACTTGTGTGCATTCCCTCATTAATTATCTACAGGTGTTGGATTCTAGAATTTTAAGTGATTCATTCATTCTATCACCCCTAGAATCTACTAATGGGTTGGCGCACCGGAGTACCTGGAAGAAACCCAAGACAACACAGGGAGAACATTTAAACACTACAGATAGGACCCAAGGAATTGAACCAAGGGCCCCAGTGCTGCAAGGCAGAGTTTCATATTGATTTTAAACATTTTTGACTGTCAGGCCTTGGAGGTTATATCGTTGATATTTTATAATATTATATGCAGAGATGTAATGTTTTATGCACTGCAAATGGCAACAATTGCAATTGAAAGCATGCTATAAAAGAAATAAAGAATTACCATGTTTTTACCACCCTCTCTTTCTGCAGTACTGGTGTAGTATTATTGTCTCTGTTGTAATTTATTAGCATGATAACCTGTTAGTATGTTTGTCAGTTGTTGGTTTTTCTGACTTATTACCATGTTATCTAGAATCTTGAACAAGCTCTTGAGCCTTGCCGTTGAAACCAACATTTTGTTTTCCTTTCAAGAAACAGTTGAATGAGATCCTGACATCAATTAACTACCAAACAGTCTACATGGGATGAATCCCTTTCTCATTTTTATCAATGTTCTTACATTATTCAGATTAACATTTCAAAATGACATTAGAGATAAGATATTAAAGTCCAGGGAGCTCCTATGTCAAGATCTTGCCAGGAACCAAAAAGGACGTTTGACTGAAAAGATCTTTCTTGTTAGTATTTTCTCTGGATCTTCACTGAAATCATTTGATGTTTTTTAATCTTTATAGGAATATTGCTTGGATGATTTTCTGTCTCAATCTTTTATTAAACTAAATCTGGAACTTAAACAAAAAATGCTAAATTACACTTTTTCAGTACTCAGAAATGTTGGGAGATTTCAAGATTCTGTTCTGTAACCAAGAACCAAAGCTCTTGTAAAGTCAAACAAGACCACGGTGAAAGAACACAGCCTAGTCATTTACACTCAGAAAGATTTATGGTTTTATCATATTCTTGTCACATTTAAATCAGCCAAGCAAAATTGTGCTATTAATTTTTACAACACAATATTTGACAAGCTTTTTTACTTTTTAAAAATGAAACAGCTGGGAATAATTATACTAGATTTCCTTCTGTAGTACAGTATATCCTTACTCTCAGACATGCTTTACTGATTTAGATAAATTCATCTATTTTGTGTTCTGTATACAACAGCCCAACTGTCATGTGTAATTTCCCGTAACCACATTTTCTTTTTTACTTTAAAGCAATGCTTCATAACATTAATTAAAGTACTTAAGAAATAATGGAATTTATTTCCTTCATTATAAAAATAACCCCATGTCCCAGCATTTTAAAGGAAAGGTAATTGAAAACACAGAACAATTGTTTCACGTGAAACATTATTACTCTGTAGACATCCAATAAAACTATAACTAAATGCTTCAATTACTACAAATTATTTATGGATATTGTAATGTTAAACAGCTGAGGAATTGGCTTAAATCTGGAACAATAGTGATTACAATACCAAGGAACCTAAACAGACAGCTACAGTGAACCTCTCTGGATCTCAAACATTTAAAGTAGAAAGAATAACAATAGCTCTTGAAATGAATTCACTGCCTTCATCAGTCCTTCCCCATGGGAAGGAGTTATTATATTAAAATGTACGGTATGAAAACACAATGTGATCCCTATCAAACCCACATTTATTAAAGTTGACCTGGAATAAAATGAAATTACAATTCAAATAGTCACAAATTATACATCTACTTTAAAATGAGGTCCTACTGTTTACATATAATCACAGAAGTACAAGAAATGCAATTAAGATGCTACAAATAATCACATATTGTATTACATGTGCACTGGAAGTCCAATGTACAGTATGTTACCATTGTCAAATCCTGTGTATTCAAATATTCAGTGAAACTCTTAAGTTATCCACTTAAAAAACTTTCTAGGACTATTTTACTCTCCAATGTCAACCTTATGATTAAGAACATATGATAGTTACATGCAACTACCAAAATTAACACGATTTTAACACTACCTTAAGCCTTCCTTAGACAAGACTTGTGAATGCATTGAGGGACATAGAAGCAGGTGGACCACCACCAATTCTGCCAGCTAGTTTGAGTTAATCTCACTGTGACCTGGAACATAATAAACAACAGCAACTCCCCATCTCACATAAATTCTACTCTATGTGAAGAGTTTTCAGAGAGTACAGAAATAACAAAAAATATCGAGATGACAAAATTTCTACAGTAATTAGCAACGGAGCAAAAGGCTGCCATCTTGTGCCATCAATCAGAATCCTCATCCTTGTTGCTCACTGCCTTGTGTGCAGTTTGTCTGTTACGTGTGCAATGTTTGGAATCATTCCTGCTGTGTGCTTGCAGTGTTACCCTTTTAGGCATGGCAGAAATGCATTCTAGTAGATAGAAAGCTGCAATTTTGTATTATTACAATGTGAATGTACTATATATGAGTATGGATTTCAGCTTACGTAAGGTTTCGTGGTGAGCAGTTTTGAATGCTAACCCAAATGCGAATGAGTGTCATACCTAGCAGTAGGCGTGCTAACACTTCTTTAGTAGGCACCCATGTTTCAGAGGGGACTAAAGACCCACAAGGCAAGAAAAGGGAAAGACTTTGCAAGAGGCCCTTGTTTCTAACCTGTTGCCTACGAGAACTTTGAAGTTCCAAGACTCGTGTCTGTTCACTGTGCCTAAAACCTTTAAAAAAAGGCCGACAACAGAATATTTTAATATGCATTTCACATGAAAGGCTAAACATGGCTGCTTTCAAAGCACTTTAGGTAAAAATAAAATAATTATATAACCAGTGTGAAATTAAATTGTGAGGACTGTCTTATCATATCAGAAAGGAAGATCTTTACATCTCTTCCTCCTTTAACTTTTTTTTGTCAAAAATGTGATTTTATGATTAATCAGGTTTCCCCAAGAAACTATGAAGCCAATTTAGATGAAGAAAAATCTTCAGCTGCCTTACTTCTCCCTGAAGCTGGTTAAGTAGTTATAGTAACTTATTCTTATTCATCTTTCATTCCTAGTCATATATTATACATTATACTCGCCTTGTAGTAGAAGTTTTAAACATTCATACACCTCATAATTATATATCTAAATAGTATAATGTTGTAAAATTATTTCTATTCACAAACATATACTATGGGTCGAATGGTCTCTTCTCATTTGTAACCTTCTTATATTCTTATTTATGTTTTAAACTTAAGTTTATAGCCTAGTACAGGACTATAAATAAGGTGACTGATGTTTAAATGACTTGATAAAAGTCTACTTCAGATTGTGACACAATTAATTGCAGCGCAATTTTTCAAGCAAGAAGGGATTAGAATTTCTATCTAAGCTCAACCTGGGGACACACTGGGAAGTGGGAATAAATGGCACAAAACTGGAAGGTGTGTTTGTTATCCATTGACGATTAAAGGAGACCTAGGTACAGACATGTCTTTCTTACATTTGAAAATTCCACTCAGGCAAAGTTAACTTTTCCTCTTCATCAACTCTGCTTGCTGCTGCACAGTTGGTATCTGCCTAGGCAATGAAGACCACAAATGCTTTACTCCAAATCACACACCTGAGACCTACAGTTGCTGTACTGGCAAAACCTGGCACAAATCCTGAGGCTCTAAAAAGTAGATCCAAGTGCCTGCAGGGTATGTACTGTATTTATTTTAAATGAAAAAAGACTAAATACTTGGATACATATTTTATAGCAAAATTTGTGCAGATTAAGGAATATACTTTACTACAATTATACTGATGCATAAACGATGTGTAACACTTATATCTGAATTTTGGAAAATGAATATCTACATTAATTCAGATGAGTTCTGACATGGATTATATTCTTGATCTCAAAAACTAAACAAAGAAATCAAACATATCTGCAGCATCTCCTTTGTCTGAAATTATTTTAAAAAATACTTAAACATCAAAATGATAGCACATTCTTGACTGCATATTTTATGTCTACCACTTTCAAACATTTTTAAGTTTGTAAAGCAGAATCATTGTAGTGCACAGTAGAAACAAAGAAGAATTATTCTTGTAAACCAAAAACACATTATATCTTTTATCTGAAGTGTTTCACCATCTGTTCTTCAGGAGTTATTTAAGCTACAGATACTCCTTGCTTACTGCTACATATCTTAGTATATCTTAGAAAAGGCAGATGGACTCCTAGGGATTGTATAAATGAACATAGGAGGACAACTACAACATCAGATTTGGAAAAAAAGCAGAACACTAGGTTTGTCATTCACATACAAAACATAACTTAGAGTAAATTACTTGAAATTCGAGGCTAATGAGAAAGTTGACAAGAACATTAGAGGAAGTAACTTGGATGGAATATTGTTACATAAAGAAGCACAACTATATTGTTACACCTAATAGACTAAATGAGGAATTGTCCTTCTTAAATTTTGCAATGCTGAATTTGTGTGACTCATCACCCCACATAAAGACTAAAAAAAATATACATTTTCTCTTTCTTGATCAATTGCCATGAAAACTGATTGAAAATAAGATTGAGTCAAAATATATTAGAGATGTAACTACCCACTATATTGCTAAACAAAATTTTCCACATATTGGCTTTTCAGTGCGTCACATTCAGTATCCTTTGTTCCTGAGGATAATGCATATTCATAGCCTAATGAACATTTAATGAATAACAGTTAATGAACTGTTAAGGATAGTTAAGAAAAAAAAATTGCTGCTGAGGTTTTTCCGCTTCAAACTATTTGTTGTTATTTGCTCATAAATATATCACCAGCTTTTTCCTAGAAGTGTATTTCTGTCCTAGAAAATGTATTTTCATCTTTATATCATGAAGCAAAAGAAGTTAAAAATCAATAAACTGGTATTTGAAAGTAAAAAAAGAGTATTTACACTGAATAACTTGAAAGTGGAACACTTAAAACTTTCTGCTTGTGGAATCACTATAATTGAAGTACAGTATAACACTTAAAAGAAGAAAAATGTTTCTTTTGAACTTTCATTATACTAGAAGAATCAGGTACTGAAGGGTCATTACCCCACCTAAATACACAGTTAAGTGTAAGGTACAGATATAATGTAATAGGGAGGCAGAAATGTGGGTGAGAGTAGGATAACTCATGGAAATCATTCTCACTAATGAGAACTGCATGTACAGAAACCTCTGGAGTAATGCTAAATAATACTGTTAACATAAGATACTGTATATAGAAGTGGGCCCACCAGAATTTAGCCAGGACACCGGGGATAATGATCAAGTTGTCAGGGCTTTAAGGTAATATGTCTCCCTAAAGCATAATGTCCCCAGTTGCCATGTTGGGACTTTGGTTTGAAAATTTTGGTCTGGGGGCAAGAGTGCCACCTTCTGGTTCATCAGTACCACTGATGAGATCAAGCTAGATAATTCATGTGTTAAAAAAAAAATAATAATAATAATAATAATAATAAAAATAATAATAATAATAATAATTAAAATAATAATAATAAGAATAATAATAATAATAATAATTCTTAATGAATAAATAATATAACTAAATCTAAAAATAAAAGTTCATTTTGAAAATAAATTATCTGATAAAACTGATTTTTTAGAAAAATCTAAAAGTTTGAAAAAAAAACATTTTAAAGTGAACTACACAACATATCTCTTGTTAGTTTTTGACAACACTTACTGTATGTCCCTACATACTACAAAAAGAATGTAATAAGTTGTTTTAAATAACAACCATCAAAAGATAATGATACAGGGGTTTACAGGACAGCATGAGTATAATTATTCTCTTCCAGCTGCCCTTTCTACAATTTCTCCTTGTTTAGGATTTTTGTTTTTGTGCACTGATTACGAGCTACTCACTTCCTGCAGAAATCTGACTGAACACTACCAAATCAAAAATGCATTTCCTGCGCTGGTGCCGAAAAGGCATTCACAATGCAAAAGTGGCATGCACAAAAGAAGACAAGGCCCAATATCCCTCTGGACAGTGATCCAGTCCAATATAGGAGCATGGAGACATTCATGTTTATTCGTATGACATGTTTATCCAAAACAAGTTACATTTACACCCATTTATACAGCTGAGTACTTAACTGAAACAGTACGGGTGAAGTACCTTGCTGTAGGGTAGAGTACAACTGCACTCTCTCGCCCTGGATTTATAAATTACCTGGGACTTACAGGAATCATTCAGACCTAATCAGTCTGTCTTTCAGAGGTGGGTTGTACACTGCAGTATCCAGGGAAAACTGCCACAGAGGGAGAATAATACAAACTCTACGAAAACTGACACCAAAGGAGTCAAATCCAAGAGCTATGAGACAGCAGACTTAACTTCCATGTCAACTCCCAAAACCTCAAAAAGGATATTGAAAATTTTTACTGAAAATGAATAATCTGAATGCAGATCAGGATAAACTGAATGGCAGGCAGAACTAATATGTGAATAGGCAAATAAATACCTTATCTTCTCCACATCTGGTTCCATCTGCAGGTGAGTCCAACTTGGAACGGCATGAACCATTCACTGAACACCAAAGAGTTTGGCAAACATTCTGTAATTGCACACAAAAAAAAAAGTTCCATTAAAGACTGCAATCTAAAGTATTTTATTACAACTTTGCTGGTATCATGCTAAGCCAATTAGTTTCCTAAAGCTCAGTAAAAATGTACATTCTTAAGCATGAATTCTGTATCTGAGTAGAGAACAGTAAATTGAGTGACTTGATAGTGAGGTAAGTCTCCCTCTATTTGTACATTGAGACTTCTTATCATATGTTATCCTTTTTAATATTTAATTTCCATTATGAAATTTAATTAGTGTCACAAAATATGAATTGGACACATCTGCTATAACAATTGTTTGACAAACACTTTTTAGTAGCTACAGTAGATCTCATTTGCTGACTGGAAGGAATTTGATTCGACCAATCTGAATAGCAATCAAAATTTAAAATCTGACATTGAATGGAAGGTAACCTGAATTGAAATTGAAAGAAGTGGTTAGAAAATGCATGGAAGACTCTTTATTGGAAGAGTCAGGATGTCAACATATGGCGGCAGGAAGAGCAACAGATGATGTCCCATGCCTAGACTTTAATGTAGAGCAATGTAGTCAGATTGCCATAAATCATTACAAGTCTTGCATGCTACTCAGACCATCACACCTTAATCTCCACTCTGATGTTGCTGTTCCATATTTTATATTTTATAGAAGCAATTCCCCAAAGATTTTCTTTCTTTACGTTTTATGAATAATACTATTTCAACCTGGATACACAGTGTATCCAAGGTTTTCGTTATTCCTGAACCCCTCAGACATTAAAAATTAATTTGTCTTCCAAATTTCTAATGAAAACACGAATAAGAAATAAAGGTTTCTTTTTAGTCTATAGGTATTTCAGTAAAAAAACTAAAAAAAACAGGGCAACTTTATTCTTTTAACCAAATGAGAATTGATAAAGAAGATGAATAAATGTGTGTATATGCAATGTCTAAGACACAGGTCTTGTGTAGAACTCACAATAGACCTGTGTCTAGAGTAATGAGGTATGTCTACAATGAAGCCGTTTTACTGCACTTGTACCTGAAGTGCAAAATAATGCA
Source organism: Lepisosteus platostomus (assembly GCF_059453375.1). Taxonomy (NCBI): domain Eukaryota; kingdom Metazoa; phylum Chordata; class Actinopteri; order Semionotiformes; family Lepisosteidae; genus Lepisosteus; species Lepisosteus platostomus. The sequence goes on along the minus strand of NC_142614.1, from coordinate 16,869,202 downwards.
TTATTTTATTTTATATTCACTTGTTGGATCTCAGTGTATACTAACAAAATGTGTACAATTACAAATACAATGCACATTATATTATAATCACTGAGATGATTCTTCCATTTCTATCTCTCTTCTAAAAAAGCAATAAATTCAATAATGCAATAAAATGCAATACCTTCAGTCTATGAAGTTCACCAAATTAATGGAGAGAGAACAGGTGAGGACATTTTATCTTTCTGCATAATCTGTATTCATGTTATGCTGCTTCACCTTTTATAATGGCATATTCTTAAGAAAAACTCACTGACTGCCAATGGTTTCAAAAAGAAGATTTAAACAAGTTTTACATGAACTTTTGACTTTTATATTATTATAACCACACAAACACAAAGAAGGGCTGTGGGACAAAAAGGAAGATTTATTTGATGATAATGCAGCACTTCTCTCTGAGCAGTTACTTTTGAGTAGGAGTACAGTACAGTATATAGAAGGACAAGCGTTGCTTCCTTTATTGTAATTAGCCCAATCAATAAACAGAAAGTGTGGGCTTAGCTTACTGGGAGCACAATGACTTTGAATGGTGTTCACTTTTTCCTAAAGTAATACTGTTTAACACGGTGTGTCTTGGAGAAGCTTGAGTTTATTACAGTTAAATACAAAGTAGCCAGCCAAATCCATTTACCACTCCGGAAATGTTTTTATGCCATCATACTACACAATCTGGGGTCCATTAATCTTATTATACAACTGCTTTCAGGAAAATAAAGACACACCAAATATATATTTCTACAATAAGATTTTAAACGTTCACTAATACAAGATGTCACACTGCATTGAGTGTAGTTCTGAAATAAATGTACAAAGGCCTTCCATAGAAAGACACCATTGTCTCTCAGAGATGAACTCTAAATACCTATCCCTGCAAGAGTTTCCCTACAAATGTACTGACTGCTTTTCTTGCATGCAGGAACTATGTTTATCTGAATTCTGCAAATGTTTTACTATAATAATCTTAAAATACACCCACCTCTTGATTTAGGAACACCTTGTTTACAAATTGTTTGCTGTAACTCCCACAGCACAGTACAGTAGTTCTGAGTGCTTGTGCTCTTTACCTTCTCTGTTTAACTTTTTAACTGCTATACTAGGATACATACGGTAGGGCTATTTACATAAACAGTGTTCTTTCACAATTCACATATAAAGTAATGGGATTTTTTTTTGATTTTCCAAATTTTTACCTTATAAACAGCTTTAGAATTACATTGGTGAATCCAGGAATGGGTATATTCTAAAATGGAAAGCCAGAAAAGTGTTGGTCTGGAGGTGGTGGCGTGCTGAGGTTCTTTTGCTTTACCTGATCTATAGAAGATATACAGAAGTACAAAGGTCAAATGTAATGTTTCCATTAAGATTTTATTCCATCTTCTGTTTTATGAAGTTATGAAAAAACTGAGTAAAGAAAACTTGCACTAAGACAAGAAATGTCTTCATTTCCCAGACTTTGTGAACAGATGTGGTCGTATACAATGGAGAGGCCTTCAGAGAAAGAAGTCTTATAAGTACAACTTGAAGGCAGTTTTATACATGTACAATAGAGTACACATATTTGACAGATGATGTTTAAAGTTGGATGTTTAGGTATACCAGTACATCCACAATGTCTTAAATGTATTAATTCCCTGTATGTACTATTTGAAAGCTTAGAAGCAAGTGAAAAACACAGATACATTTAACAAACATAAAACAGAAATAATTATTTTCTCATTTTTATATGAAATGGATAATAATTTAAATCAAAATGAAAAACAAGGAATCAGCCCTCTCGTTAAATTGACACTTTTAATATAGTTCCTGAAGAGCAGTCTCTGTTAATGACAAAGCACAGGCAATTCTTCAGTTCAAACAAATGCATTCTTACTTATTAATAAGACAGGTACTTAAGGTGAAAATGGCTGGAGAACAAGCCCTTGATTTTATTAGTCTGTTTTAACAGGAAGGCTCTAGAATAGGCTCTTTGATACAAAGGACTGATGATGTTTTTCAAATGAAAGTTGAAAGATGAATCATACAAAGTAATAATTTGAAAGATTAGTTACAAAGGCTGTCAGACCATGTCCAGAATTTATTTTTTAGAGTGGAGTTATTTTAGGATAATTCAATTATTACCCAGAGGCTTTTTTCTTTATACAATTAAGTCTCATCTGAAATGATGTCACTTTTCAACCATGACAGTTTTGAGCAATCAAGTTAACTTTGGATTTCCTATTTAACCCTTTGAATGCTTTTGTGCACTAAACACTCAATGGGATCAATGGGATCCTGGGAGTAATGACTGTGTCATACTGTATGTCCTAAAAGTTTTAACGGAGTTGCAGTATAAAGCACTTTGATTATGTACTTGGAAATACTTGAAATGTGCATTTAATTAATCCTAGTCACACTTCTGCTGTCCCATTTTCTTTTGTTAGTTAAGTTATTTAAAACAAAGAGCAACTTAACAACGTAAAAAAACTTAACAATATCCACATACAGATTAAATCTTGTTTCTGGGAAAAAAAGGCCTCTAAAGGAGTTCAGGAACTTATTTTCAAACTACTTGATATGGTTGTGTTGGATGGCTACAACATTCACAAAACAGCAACAGGAACATTTCTGTTCTAAGTTAAAACAACAACAGATCTTTGCAGTTTTTGCTATAGATAAAGTTTAAATGCATTATTGACAAACTATTAAGTACAAATGGAATGGAAAAATACTTTACTCTTTACTTCCATATATCCAAACTTCCTTTTAACTACTAAACGTTCAAATGGTTAAGGCTAATATAAACCCATAGCTGAACCAATCATTTATTGAATGTTTTAGCCCACAAAGATAGTTGTTTTTGTTTCTCTTTTCGATTCAGTTTACTTTTACTGGAACTGTATTTATTGTTGTTTTTGTTTCTCTTTTCGATTCAGTTTACTTTTACTGGAACTGTATTTTTCCTGAGGAAAATGAAACTGAGAATTAAAGTCCCCTATGAGTGCCTATGTGTTTCCAATAATAGGCCCAACATATTGCTTTGGCTTGAAGATCAATGTGAAGTGCTCCGAAAAGTCAAAATCCTTAACATCAATGAAAAGGACGATTCAGAGGCTGTTTGTTATTGTAACTGTGCAATATCTTTCACAGTGTGAAAGTCGTCATGTCTACTTAGCCACCACTGAATAGAAACCATCTTCCCTGACAAATGAAAGATGCCCAGACTCCACACTCATCCATCCTACTTCTTTATCCTTGTAATTTACTTGTTCTACCAGCCCGGTTTTGGATTACTGATCCCAGATTTGTTGTGTCAAGATCAGAGTCATGCAGGTCAAAATAGCCACCATTAATATTCTAAAAAATTAATGAGAATAACAACTAAGAATTTGAACTAGATATATATACTGATGTAAAAAAGAAACGCGGCATTTTCTGGAATAAGAATACTATAGTTATAGCTTATGTACTTTCACAAAAAGTTGTCAATTTGTTTTCAGCCCTCTGACCAGCAATACAGCATGTGCAGTGAGGCACTGCAACTTGCCAATCACATGAAAGCTCGTTAGGTGCACTTTTTCCCAACCTGGTCCAGGTGGAACAATGTAGGATCAGGTCACCTTTTAAAAGGCCTTAATTCAAAGCTTAGCTCACTGCAAGAAAAAGGCCACACTTTGTCAGTTTTCTGTGCATTCCATAATGCCTCAAATGTCACCAGAAGCAAGGGAGAGGGCCATTAGCATGCTGCAGCCAGGCACGTCATGTGCTAGTGTTGCCAGACACTATGGAGTAAGCCGCTCCTGTGTCCCAACTGCAGAGAAGGTTTCAGCAAACTAGCAGGACAGACAACCGTTAAAGATCCAGGACACATTCAGGACAATCTTCCTAAATTTATGTCCATAACTCACATTCAGTTCTCGGTCATACTCAGAAGAAGAGCAGCCAGATTCATTGCAGGGAAAAAAGGCATAACTTAAAATGAAGATGCTGATTTTTCCTAAATAAAGGCTTAGGGGAGACTAAAATGTTTAAAGGAAGAAAAAGAAGAAAACAACACAACTTACAATTGTTAAGCATTTTCCAATGACATTTGAAAACGTTTTTCACACAAAGTACAGGCCATTTGTAAACTTCCAGGGAAATTAAATGGGGTTTAGAATGAATGTTCAGGAGGGATGACAACAACCAAGTTCAATTAGACTCAGCTGTCAGTAATTAGCAATCACTCCTGACATGATTTCTTCTCCTAAAACACTATAAATACCGAACGTGATCCCCTCGTCTCCCTCTTGTACATCTTGATACATCCCATCTCCACCATTGCAGCTCCCCCTTGGTCACTCCTCACTCTGCATAGGAGTCCTAGCCTCTTTGTCTTGTGGTCAGAAGGTTAGCTCTCAGCCAAGTGGGTTAAGCCAAATTTTGTCTAAACACTCCAAAATACTTTCTTGGGTGTTGTTATCCTTAGTGAACAATTCATAATTTGAATAAGGCATTAATAGATTGCCTTATTAATAAGTGTGCATCATACAGTACATTTGTACACATTTATACAGCTGGCTATTATCCTGCAACAATCTGAGGGAAATACTGTACCTCACTGATAAATACTACAACAGTGTCCCACTGATCTGAACTCACAACCATCTAATTGCAAGTTCAGAGCCCTACTACTACTCCATACTGCTGATCAGTTAATACAATGCAGTCTATCAGAACAGAACTGAACACTGAAATGTATCCAATGTACCCTGAACAGAATGTACAGAAAAATGGGAAGATCTCATGGGCTGAATGGCCAGGTCATGTAAAGAAAATTAAGTTTTCTATGATTTGGTTATATTCCTGGTTCTTGGGGATACATAAGCAAATGGTTGCTGATTCATCATTCCAGTTTCTACGACTTCAGCAATTCAATCGTTTTATCTGCTAAAGCAAATGTTAGCATGCTTTTCAAGACTGCCAGAATATTCTCCTGTGATGGAACAGGAAAGAAAAAAAAGAACTTATTGTGGGTTAATGCCATTATTAGGGATAACTCACCTCCACTTCTTCACAGAAGGTGGCACTGGGTCCGTACTGCAGTTGGCACTGCTGATGGATAGTGTACAGAACTCCAGGAGCAGCAGCTGGAGCTGTCAGGTCTTTCTTAGAAGGGCGATCGTCCAGACACGAACCCCAACCACGACTTTCAGACAGGAATACAAAGAAGAGCTTGAGAACATCACTACAGGAAAACAATACTTTTCATCCAGAATCACGCAGGAAGCAATGTGTTTCTGACAACATGCCTTACTGAAGTGAGCAGTGGCATTGGTAATGAGTGTATCAAAGCTCCCTGAGGCAAACTTTGAAATTCAACAGCATGTTCAGCTTGACAGCATCTACCTGCTGTAAAGCATGTGTGGGGTGGGGGGAGGGGGACTGAAAACTGGTTAAAAAAATATGTAAGAAACACACGAGGCTGGAAAGTAAAAAGTATAGATTTCACGTGTGCCTGGTTCATTGCTTTCTACATTATACCAGCAGTCCCAGAGTCACCTCCTGATATGTAACAAATGAAGATGAAACCTGATAGAGAAAGATTAATACTTTTTAAAAATGCTCTAAACACACTGTAGATGAAGAGACTCCTGCCCTGATCCCAGATATACCATCCTACAGGTTTTATACATTAACATTAAACCATGATTTTCTAAAGGACCTAATTGGAATAACTGAACTAAGCAGGTGATTTGTTAATTATTCTAATTTAATTGCTCAATAAGATACAAGTGGACCCAATAGTTAGAAACAGGTGATTTAGGCTAACCTACTGTACAAAACATACTAGAACTAGGGGTGGTAGCCCCCATTGTAAATTAACCTACGAGTGAACAATGATGGCCAAAAGCTTATATATATGTATATATACACATGCTGTACATTATTTTTTCCTTCCCATTCTCTGAATTGGTTCCAGAGCAGCAATGTCCCTTTTTGTAGCACGGTAACCAAAACCATACACAGCACTCTGAGACATTCAGTCCTGCTCTGCAGCTCATATACTGTAGTAATTGAGGATTTAAGTTACTGTATGAGCAGCAGCCATAAGGTAAGACTATGATCTGAAACCAAACTGTAATATTTTAAATGGACCGCATCTCCTGGACTTCAATGTGGCTTCCACCATTGTAATTAAGAAATACTGACATTGAAACAAAGAAATCACAAGAAACAAGATACTTGATAAGGTAAGGAAATTACATGGGAAAAATGTTCACCACACCAGTAGAAAGTTACAAAATAAATTCAAATCAATTAATTATAATGTAAAAATACACATAGTGTCTAAATGACAAATTTCTTTGAGGCTTAAGTAATGTTTTATAAGAAATAATACAGGAAGAGAAAACATGCCTCTGAAAAGAAAGTCTAAAAAACATAAAACTATTCAAAATCAACATGGAAACATTTTGTGACATTTTAATTTATCTGAAATAATTATCACCCTAGAGTACAAACAAAATAAAGAAAAATAGTCTTTTAGCCCTCTTCATGGGGACAGGAGAGTTTAAAACCAACCTTTCTCTTGCTAATATAATCACTAATTGATTTCTTCATTTTTTAATTTAATTTGCATTCATCAGGTTAACTGATGAAAAAATAACAGACATAAGTTTGAAGTTTCAGAGGAATGTTAAACAATTTATTAGCTGGTTTTACATTTATTTGAAGTCAACTTTATTCCAAAGACATTTTCTTGCCTTTCTTTTCCATTTTATCTACCAGTTTTATCCATAGCTTTTAATATAATACTATTGGGATCTGATTAAGTAGAAACACATGACTTAGCTGGAAAAACCAGAGCAAAGTCTCATTATCTGGTGTGTAGTAATGAGGAAATTACCACCCAGCCCTCCAAAAGATGTATATACAGTAAGGATACATCAAGGATTAAAAATCAGAGAGTGAAAAGATGAACATTACTTCTTAACCTCATGTATTGGCATATTCCCATAATATCAAAATTAAAAGGGAAGAAACACCACTTATATCCCATGTGCTCATTGTAGTGTGAAGGGTTATCACTAAGTTTTAAGTAATTGAACCTCAGAGTGTCCAAGAAGAATTTAGACCAATTTTTTTAGTTTCTGAATGTCAGAGCCATTTGCATACATGGGTCCATTTTAATGGTCCAATGTCATGTAAGCTTTTATTTTATTTAATTAGGCTTAATGCCAAGCATGAATATTTCAGAGAGTAGGGAGCACTCACCCTGCAGTCTACTGTATGTAGGTCCTAATGCCCCAGTATAGTGATAGCAAGATGAGATGGTGTTAACCCTGGTGTCCTGGCCAAATTTCTCCCTGGCCTTTACCAATTGTAGCCTTCTAGTAATCCCTGTCTATCAATTGGCATCATTACTCTGTTTTCTTCCCCACTTATAGTTGATGTGTGGTGAGTGTACTAGTGCACTCTAAGGTCCTCTTTACCTGTAAAGCACTTTGAGTGGAGCATCCAGAAAAGCACTATATACAGTAAGTGTATGAAATTATTATTATCTTTCCAACACTGAACAATATTTATCATTAAAACTGTAACCTATGTTTCTGCTCAAATTATTTTAAAATCATTTGGTGTTTCTCTTATAAATATTCTCCTTTCTATCACTTTTTATTTCTAGATCTCACAAATGTTAAGAGCTGCCAGTAATTTTATCTCATCATAGTAGTGCCTTCATCATTCATCATACTAGAACAATAATAGTAATAAACTCTTATCAGATTTTTCCAAGTCATCATTCTGGGTGCACAGAGGTGGTGATTCAACAAGCAATGTGTAGGTACACTGAATCAGATATGGACAGAGATTAAATTTATAGGTACTGTAGCAATGATTTATACTGAAACGTAGGACACACTAAGGAATTACAAAGTGCCATGAGGATAATTTAAGTAAGACATGTAAAACCACCATTAATTACACAAATACCAAATGCAGTGTAAAATCACTTTACAGAAAAGCTTTGAGTTTAAATTCATCTTGCATTGGAACATGCTTAAATAATGTGATTTTGTAATCACTGCACACAAATGCATTTGCCTCTCAGAATTTGTGACAATAATTCTCCAAATGCATTATCTGTGAAGGACATGATATTAATAGTGAAAACTATTTGCTGGGCTTGACTCAGCAGGATTCAATATTTTAATCCCAGTGATGTTCCTAATGTTCAGTGCTTTGCTAACATTGGAGCTCTATACTCACTCCAGGAAGCGTGTGATGTAGTCCTTGCTGCAGGTTGACCATGTGAGGGGTGATGCATCGTACTGTAACTGGCGAGACATTATGAAGGGATGCCTTCCTTGTTCACAGTCATTTCCCTGCCCGTCGTGGTGAATGCCAAAACTGCAAAGACAAGAATTACAACCACCTGTTTGTGAATAATAATGGATTTTGTTTTTCTGGATGAGATGTGATGGCTGAGTTCTAGGACTAAATTGTATTCCTGAAAAACGCTACTTCAATTTGTGATCAGTGTGACTTTTTTGCCCTATTCTCCAGCAAACATCAAACATCAAAAACAACAAATCTCCATAAACAGGGCACTGTATCTGTCAATTCCTCCATCAATCACTTCTTAAAGTTAATATAGTAATATTATTTACAGTGTTCAGTCTTTGATAAATTATCTTTGATAATTTATTTGACCTCTGTGTTATCCTGAAATTACTCTATTCATACACATCCCGATAATAGGATGGAAAATAGGCAAATGTGAGATACACAGTAAAAAAATGACTAAATAGCATGCTTTGAAACAAACAAAAATAATAAATCAAGTAGGTAGCTGCGACAGGATGCATAGGCTGCAAAGGAACAAGTAAAGGTTTATTCCATGCCGAAAAGGGAAGAAAAGAAACACGTTCCAGCTGTGGAGCTTTCTTCAGGTGGAAAGCAAAATAAATAATTATTAAAGCACCAACTATATTCTTATAATTTAATAATTCATTTTAACTAAATGCTTTAATTCAAAAGCAGACTAATCCAGACTTTTCTTGCTACATATTTGTGACTAATGTTACTTTAGAAATTAAGATTTTCAACTCCCTAATACCGTATGCCTCCAAAGTGCTTGTAGCTGAGCCTCTATACACTGTACTTCAATATTGAAGCCACCAGCCTTCACATTTATGCACACACATGATTGTGTGATTGAACTTATGAAAGAAATATTTAAAAGATAAATGCGGCCTTTTGAGAGCTGTGTTGGAAGCTAATCAATATTTTAGAAAGTTTTTAGAAAAAACATCTTTGAACGTTACAGGCAGAGAACAAAGAATTAACATTACAAGGAGCTACAGCACTAACACCACTTGCAGCGAACATATGGTTTTTCTTAGCAGTCTCCCGTTCCAGCACCCAGTACCGGGCCCAGTTTAGCTTCTGACATCTGATTAAATTAGTCTAGAAGGCAGGAATACTGCTGCTGGCATTATAATAATAATAATAATTGCTTACACTTATATAGCGCTTTTCTGGACACTCCACTCAAAGCGCTTTACAGGTAATGGGGACTCCCCTCCAGCACCACCAATGTGCAGCATCCACCTGGATGATGCGACGGCAGCCATAGTGCGCCAGAACGCTCACCACACATCAGCTATCAGTGGGGAGGAGAGCAGAGTAATGTAGCCAATTCATAGAAGGGGATTATTAGGAGGCCATGATTGGTAAGGGCCAATTGGAAATTTGGCCAGGACACCGGGGTTACACCCCTACTCTTTTCGAGAAGCGCCCTGGGATTTTTAATGACCACAGAGAGTCAGGACCTCGGTTTTACGTCTCATCCGAAGGACGGCGCCTGTTTACAGTATAGTGTCCCCATCACTATACTGGGGCATTAGGACCCACATGGACCACAGGGTGAGCGCCCCCTGCTGGCCCCACTAACACCTCTTCCAGCAGCAACCTTAGTTTTTCCCAGGAGGTCTCTCATCCAGGTACTGACCAGGCTCACACCTGCTTAGCTTCAGTGGGTTGCCAGTTGTGAGTTGCAGGGTGATATGGCTGCTGTGCAGGGTGATATGGCTGCATTAAAAGTCTCTTATGTTCTTAGGAACAGTCAACTAAATATTTGAACAAATATTAAGAAAACTGCAAGTCACTGACATAACTAACACCATTCCATAGTGTTTAAATCCCCTAAAGACATTAATTATTAAACCTAGACTATTAACTTCCTAAGAGACAAAGGTATTCTATGTCAGGAGGTAGTTTATTTCAAATGAGAACTTTTTGAGTCTGTTTTAAAGTAACATTTCCACAGAAGTGCAATAATTTCACATCCTTTTATACATTTTTAATACTCACCCCTAACACTTCCATTGAGCTTTTGACCTCTCAGATGGCATAAAATGAAATATATATATATATGAATATATTTACAGGACAAAGCCAATACAAGAATATCTCAACCCAACTAAATTAACTAAATCTTATCTGTCATATGACAAAGACATGCAATATATCTCTTCAAAGATTCATTTTCTCAGAGCTGGAATTAATCTAGATTCAACAGCTATTGACATGAAAAATGAAAAAGTTTCAGCTGGACTGAAAGAACATATTTAATGGTACTGTATGTTATGTTATCTTTGTATTCATTTTTTGGAGAAATCCAATTTGCTTTGGAAATATCTATTAATGAGTAAAATTAAATACCGACAGCAACATATGCAGAAATAAGATTATCACATTTATTGTCAAAGTTTTATTCTCTACAAAAAAATACTAAAGTGGTCATGAAATCTATGAAGAGACGACATAGGAAAAGGAAAAGTTATAATGCACTACAGTACGTTACCTGTGTCCCAGCTCGTGTGCCACTGTGAAAGCAACAGGGAGGCCAGAATCCTCATTGATATTGCAGCTTCTGTGGGCCTGACACATTCCAGACAGATGGGAGAGCCCCAATGTCTCGCAGGGCTTATTCATCCCAGCGCAGATATCTTTTCTACAGAATAAAACACCACCACCATCTGCATTACACTTACACTGAAAATATATAATATAGCAAAGCCTTCTGACAGACGAATCAAGGCAAATTGCTCTCAGTTTCCTGCTTTCATAATGTTTTCTCTGCAGTGTTTCTTGGATTGGAAAGGATTTTGTGCTAAAAGGGCAGAGGCATACTAAGCAGTAAAATGTCATTAGTCCTCTGCGACTGGAACCCCACAGTAGCAGAAAGAATACTGGCCAAGTGCTTCCAGGGCTCTGTAGGCTTCAGTCATCTAGGGTCTCTTTAGTCAGCCATTCAACAGTTATGCCAATGCTTAGACTGGTGCTGTGGACTTCCAGTGCTGTCAGTGAGAGCTGCATCACTCCTCCAGTAAACATGACTCTGTTGTATACATTAGTAGGCTCACTGTGTGAAAACTAGTTTGGTGATGCTTGTCTTAGAGGACAGCATGCATATGGTCTTCAAATCTTTAATGCTGGAGTGAGCATTAAGGTCATAATGCAAGCAGATTCATTACTGGCAACTCCAAAATTGGGAGGTACAGTATTAAAAGAAAAATATTTGGGATAAAAATAGATTAGTATATACTTATATCTAAAAAAAGTGATACATTTCATATTATATTTGATATGAAACACTTTTGTGTTTTTCTTTTTACTTTTTGCTACAGTACCTGTTTTATGTTTACTGATTAGAAATCATTAATAAGTATTCCTGCCAAACAACTCAGAAACATCTCACGTTGACCATGAGGATATATCACATCAGCACTGAGCAGGTCACACCCAATAAAGAAAAAGTATTAGTATAACTTCCCACTCTTCCTTACTGTTTTCAAAATTATTGAAAAAAAAAGTATGTGGTTGTAAGGGTCTGGAACAATCTTAAAACACAAATTGTGTACAAAATATTAAAATTATCCTTCATTAAGAAGAGCATCACAGACTAGTTAAATAGTTCTACAGAACTGAAAACACTGATTTAACAAGATTCTGACTCTAGCTTCTTAGCCTTAGTAAAATTTTTCTGCTGATTGTTCAGCATTATTTTGGTCATAGAGTAATTTAAAGATACCTAATGGACTATTCAAAGTGTTATTCAATACATTTGTTGTTAGTCTCACTGTCAGTATATTCCTATATTAAACAGAAATGTTTTCAGCAAATGTTGCAGATATCAAGAAATTATTTTATTTACAATTATGTATAAAGACAAGTTGTTCAGATTTCAAGCCCTTCACAATGCAAAACACATTAATTAAGTCAATGACAGAAGAAAGAATGCCTTCACATCTTAATTGTCATTAACTCTATAAAAAGGCTGCCCTGCCATTCGTGTTGCTCTTGATCTCCTCTATCTCCAAACTAATTAAAAAGTTTGAAAGTATTGTTTCAAGCGTTTCCTCCAAAGTGCTTAACTTTTCTTGATTAGAATATCAACCAGCTCATTAAGAAAAAAATGTATCTTACTTGTCTGCATGTTAGTCATCATCCAGCTCCTTGATGTAACCAAGGAGAATCAACTTTTGTGTTTTATGCTTTAACAGCTTGTTAGAAATTCTCTTATCGAAGCAAAATGCGAGGTTGCTGAGTTGCTGAACCTATAAGATTAAAGCACTTGCTTGGAGTGCAGGTTGAGCCCTTTGCCTTTGCTGGTTCAGGCTTGGGTCATATAACTAGTCAACCATTACCAGGATCCACAAAAGGTGCATCACACACGTAACAGAAAGCCAAACTCTTCTTGGACCTGGGTGAAACATCAACTCCTGTGGCTTCTCAGGGGCAAGCAAGCTTGCAGTGACATCAGTGTGAGCTGCACCAGGGCTCCAGTAACAGCTGGGAATGGTGGAGTGTGCAGCATGCCGAAAGATGAAAGGCTCTGACAGAGGGACTTGTCAAAGGAGTGCAGCTTCAAGTCTTCGTTTTTCCAGTTTCAAGTTAGGTAGATATACTGTATATACTGTATTTTTTTAAATAAAACCAGTAACTCCTGTTACACATGAGCAAGCAAGCATGTCACAGTAGTGAAGAGGCACTACCAAACCAGAAGCAGGTTTGTCATGGAACAAAGTCACTTGCCTGGTAATGAGCACTGCAACATCATGGTGAGCAGGGTGAGTGTCACTTTGGGGGTTGATGCTCTTCTGCCATGTGCAGAAACTGGCCAGGGTATTATCTGCATGGTGGACGATCTTTAACCCTTTCTGTAAAAAGGCGATACACAATCCAGTTGAATTCACTGAGGACAGATAAAAAAGGGAAAATAAAAAACAAAAGATCATAAGAGAAGTATATGCAATCTCATTTCCTGTTTGAATGGCATACAAGAAACATGACCACACACCTCTTCTTCCTGCAGCAGGATAAGACGCACCAGAACAATGTGAATAGCGTTGCCAATGCTAGCATCATGAAAAATCCCAGTAACCTGTGTAAAAATCAGAGTAAAAAAATTAAATTACCATTCGAGTTTTAAGAGGAATTCCCCAAAACTAACACTCAGTTTCTATAAGCAAAAATCTAATAAGTATTTTTATTTTAATATGCTCAGTCCCCCATACATGTAAGATTAAAGTCTCTCAGTCTGAGCTCTGTAAATTCATGGAGTGATTACAGTATCTCTAAATGCCTTGCAGACAGGCCCTCAAAGAAAATTCACAGGATACTTTCACAAAGAATTACTTGGCTTGTAAAACAAGAACAAAATAGACATGAAAGGAGAGTGGGAACAAATTTGGATGAAAAGAGCCTCAACTGAATTCTAAATGATTCATTGATCACCTTTACATCCAGTGAACGTTAAACAACACTTTACAAACCCATGTTTCAAAAGGTCCATACAAACCCTCAGTAATATACATTACTTCCTCAATAAAATAATAATAATAAATGTTATTTTATATATTGCCTTTAAAGCTGGCTTCTCAAAAGCATTTTACAGAATGACAACAATAAAAAAAACACAAGATACAGTATACACAATGAAAATACACAATGATAGGAGACATACAGTATATGAATATGGTAGTACTGAATACAGGGTACTGAATATGGTAGGAGCAAAGGGGTATATAACCAAGCCAGTTTAGTAAAGGCCCTTCTAAAGAAAAAGGTTATGACTCTAGATTTGAGAAAGTGTAGGGAAGGTGACTGTCTGATATCCTTAGGGATAGAGTTCCAGAACTTCAGGGCATAACAGGAGAAGGTCCTCTCACCTATAGAGTGTAGATGGGCTTGCGGGACAGATAGCAGACCAAAATTATGAGAATGAAGGTTGTGAAGTGGAGAGTAGGGCGACAGTAATTCAGACAGGAACTGAGGTGCCAAGCCAAGCAGAGCCTTACAGGTGAGCATGAGGATTTTGAAGTTGATACAAAACCTGACAGGAACCCATTGCAAGTACTCCAGGATAGGAGTAATGTGATCACTTGCACTAGATTTGGTTAGGATTCTGGCTGCTGAATCTTGGACATACTTAGAAACCCCAGCAAGTAGAGCGCTACAGTAGTCAATTCAGGAGAAGACAAATGTGTTGATCAGTTTTTCAGCAACAGTTAGCGGTAACATAGGAGATTTAGTCTGGCGATTTTTCTGATGTGAAAGAATGATGTTTTGACAATATGTGGCACATGTGGGTCAAATGTCAAGCCTGAATCAAATATCACCTGAATGTTTCAATTTTGACCAAAGCTCAAGTACAGTTTAAGCTCAATAGTAAACGTCATGTTTAAAGGCTATGAAAGGCAGCAGCAAATGTAATTCCTCTAGATAAGAAAGCTCTCACCATGTTCATGATTGTGAAGACATAAGACTCCACATTTTCAATGCCGTGATATTCTATCATCTTAGGGTCAGCCACGACCAGGGTCTCCACCCATCGCTCCTTGCTGACAGAGCGCTGAGCAATCTGTCGTCCTTCTTTGGAATGTTTTCTCTCCCAGTTTTCTCTCCGTCTTTCGGTTCTCAGAGAGTCTAAGTAGGAATCTATACATAGGAAAAGTGTAAAATACTTTAGCAGCTGTATTTTTTGCCAGTTTTAACAAAGAAACATTCAATAATATGCAATCATGGTTGAGAAACAAGATCAATAAGACCACGGAAGACATTTGTATGAAAGCTTATTAATAATATACAAATGCTGCAATTATTTTTTTGCATTTTTCAATTTACTTGCGCTATTTCTGTTAAATTTTCTGTTAATACTAAAGCATTTAGTGTTATCAAAAATAATATTTTACTTAAATAAATTAAAGCTATGGGCGTTTTGATTCTACATAGGCACGCTCTATTATTTATATGGTCATATTTTTGCAATAGTACCAAGATAGCATTCCTTCTGCATTAATTGGTTGTATTTATATTCGGGTGGAGTCTTTGACAATCTCTCACCATTTTTTCTTCTTGGAACTAGAGCTCTATGTTTTTCAAACATTGATTCATCTATCCATAATACTAAGGCAAAATGTAAAATTTCTTCTAATTGCCTTTTTGAATAATACTCTTCTTAGTGAACACTCATTAGAAACACACCATCATAACAAATGAGCTCATTCATTTAAGGCACCATACGGTATCTCTCTTATGCTACAATCTCCCTGTACTGTCTTTAGGCACCCAGATTAAAAGAACTAGTGGCAGACCTGTTAGCTCTTGGCTTGTCCTAGATTTGCCCATCTTTCGTGTTGGAATTAGAATGATTAAAGAAACCGAATATCTTTAAAGTAAAAAAAGGGAGACAATGAGGGTAACTCCAGACAAGCATTTAAAACCATGACGATGAACCCAGAAACCTACCTCAGCGCTTCACTACTGAGACAAAGAACCTAGAATCCCTGAAACATGTGTACAGTATTTATTCCCTAAATCATGATGCACTCCTTTACAAAAAAGGTTGTGCGTATCTTTAATATCACGGTCTCCTAATAATCCCCATCTATGAATTGGCTTCATTACTATTTTCTCCTCCCCACTAGTTCTGACGCGCTATGGCTGCCGTCGCATCATCCAGGTGGATGCTGCACATTGGTGGTGGTGGAGGGGAGTCCCCACTACCTGTAAAGCTCTTTGAGTGTAGTGTCCATAAAACTGCTATATAAGTGTAAGCAATTATTCTTCTTATTATATCCAGCCACAATACTGTTGAAGCACACTGCCTGAGATCTTTAGAAATGACTGGATTTGTAGCATGGATCAGCTGTCAATCAGCAACCACAACAAATTTAAAAGGCATAAAATGTTTGATTTTCTCAGTTCAAACTGTAATCTACAGATCATACAATCCAATCATACCACTTACTGCAAGAAAGCTTTTGTTGTAAAGGATTTTATTTTGTGGGACCTTATTTGCAGACACAATGGGGAATAAATGTTTTTCTATTGTATTTGTTATGGTATGGGGGGATTATAAAAACAAAAAAAACATCTTACAAAAAAGTATTTGAAATTTATATAAAATGAATAGACTTTATGCTACATTATAAGCATTCTTGCTGGCAAATATTTACCAAGAATATCCTAAACCCTCTACAAAATTCTATGGAAACCTTTCTGCCAATGTCCTTAGATTTGACTAAACTGCAGATTGAACAAAGTAGTCATTGTTCCCAGGCGAATGCAGTTGCATCACCTTGTCTCCTCTGGTCCATATTTCTTTGTGACCTCCATAAAACTATGCAATCTGACCTTTTCAGATGAGAGAGAAATAAAGCATAAATTACTTTAACCTTGAGGACAGCCTTTGCCACATTTAATTCTGTCAACCACATTCATACTATAGATGGTAAAGGCAAGCTTTCATTATTTCTCAGTATGCTAAATAAATCTACCATTAAGCAATAAGTTAAGAATTTTAAAACACACAGCAAATCCAAAATGGTTTATTGTGCTGCTATTATTTATTCCTTATTAAAATCTTTCAACATACTAACAAACACGTAAAAAGCAAACCAATAAGAAAAATAGCTAGGAATAGCTTATAATTTACATAAAATCACTAGATGTGTTGTACATGTCCATACAGGTTACTTTACATATAAAGTTCTCACTGATTCCATTTATTACCCAGTAGATTTACTAAAGATGAAACTTCAAATCCAGGTAAAACCTACTTGACAAAACAAGCAAATCTACGGAAGTTTTTTAAAAAAATATATGATGAGTCAAGTTGTGGTTGGTTATCTGTTGCACATACAGTATGGATACTGAGCATGTCTTCCATGTGTTGCAGTATTTTTCACCAGCATGTTTGATCTTCAGTAGGTCAAAGCTGATACTGCTTATTTCAACTGTTAATAAAGCAGATTTTCTCTTTTTTCCCCTTTTCAGATCACAGGCTTTGTCCTTCTAACATTAGATTTCTCAACAAAACCCACTCAGAAATTTGCACACATCTCAAAGCGCTTCATAATTCCTTCTATTTTGCCTTTATTATATATTATTTGCATTTATTCACAAATAATTTCAAAGCGCTTTACATTTACGAGGGTATATTGTACTCACTTCATCCACCACTGAAATGGTTTTATAAGCCAGAATAGAATCTCTGCTTACAGGGGGCTGTACTGTTTTTCATTCCTTGGGTCTCAGAAGCTACAGTATCTTGACAAGTTTTTTTCTTGTTTCACTGGATCTCTGAAGCAATCTTAATTTAACTAGGTCACATTCGTAATGGGGTGGTATCAATTTTATTTCTTTCTATAATTTGTTTTCATCAAACCTTGGTTTATTCTTAATATTCTTATGTTACATTTTCCAGGACATGCAATGTAGTACTGTATATTCTTGTGTAATGCAGACTTTAGAAAACATTTTCTGTCTAATGTTGTATCTTCAGATTGAATGTGTGAAACTAATCGAGTCTTCAGAGATACTGATGTACTGTAGCAAGATGCAGCAAGTACAGATGCAGCCATTCAAAATGGGTGGGGTATTTCGCGGCATACCCCGGTGGGCGTGTTGCGGTATCACGTGGTATCACGCAGTATCACGCAGTATCACGCGGTTAATCGCGTCATTTGACTTCATGCCGGGAACTATCCAGTGTCACCTTGTAAAATCGCCAGGGGGAGCTTAACCTCTCATGTTCAGCATTTGAGCTTTTAATTTTGAACTGTGTATTACAGCATGTTAATCATCAGTCATTAAAATGTTGGTATATTTTAAGAAAGCAAGATTGCTCAGTTGGACAAAAGTACACAACCTACCTTTATCAGAAATATTTATGCATTAAAGCCTTTACCGAAGATATTACTAATAGTATTAATAATTAATGACTTTGATTAATGATTTTCAGTAAATTGAACCTGTGGAGTCCTCTGCCTAATTAATCCCGTGGAATCTTATCTAGAGGTCTAGTTTAGAATGCAAGATAAACTGGGAATTAAAGAAGCAGCCATTCAAAGTGCGCGGTACAGACACGTACCGGAGGTAATTGGCTACGGCGTCGCGCATCGTGACGCAAGATGACGCGGGGTACCGCGGTACGTGATTGGTTGACCGACAGGGGCACTCGTGGTCCGTTGGTCTGTCGTAGAAAGACTTACAGTAAACGTCTTTACTGTGCCCGTTGTAGATATTGAATTTTACCACTGAAGGGAAATCTTAGTAGCTGAGCATAAAAAGAATAGGAGCATACTGTAACGCGTGTGAAGGCCATAAACGATATTAATTTTGGAACATAAACATACAGTATATGGCTGGTCTTGGTACTTTATAGAAAAAATACACACCAGTATTCCATTTCTCCCTAAACATTTTAAGCATCGAAGTCTTTAACTAAAGAGATACCGGAGTCAACAAGCATACTTTTAGAATTTGATTAAAAGGGAATATAATATGGAATCGCGTATCTAAAGAATTTAATAACGATATGATTATATTCGTGTTCTGCGACAGGGCTGTGTAGGGCTGTTTCGCCTCTCTCTTCATGCGACTTCCCTTGTAGCCTACTGGTCTACGTGCTCGATTACCAACTCACGGGTTGTGTGTTCAAATCCAGCTGGTGCTGGACTTTTCTTTTAACAAACATTTCTTCGAAAAAATAGAATAGTGATATTATGGACAATCAATTGACTTTTATATTTCAAAATATCACAACATGATCGATTCTAAGTCATTTTTGATAACAATGAATAGTCACCTTCTTCCCTTCTGACAACGGTCCCTGCTTCTGCTTCCTGCTTCTATTGTGTGTGTGTGTGTGTAATAGAGTAAATTTTAATAGAGAAATGGAGGCTGGACAGTATGCGTTACAATATAAACATTTATATTGATTTAAATCGTGTTTTGATTTAAATCGCAAACGCGTGTTTAATTTTATGTGTTTTTTTAATCATAATAAGGGCTAATACAACATAAATTGATACAGTATCTTTGTCTTCTAAGTATCTTAATAAACTTTCAGCATAGCTTTCTACCCGTTTAGATTTATATTTCTTGGGATATTGGGATCAAACGTGGAAGGATTAGATTGTAATCGTTTTTATTTTTCAAATACGTTTTAGAAAAGTGTAATCTATACTTGCCCAGACTGTACGCCTTCCTAAACCTCGCCTTTCACTCCTGTCCTGCTCTTCCCCGCGCACCCCAGCCGGGCGCTCTTCGGCCTCTGCCCGGGACGAATGTATATTTTGCTATTTACACCCGGCGCGGCACAGAGGGAGCGTCTGCATTTATAACTTAGTTTTTAAAATTAGTCAAGCAATATGAAGCATCTCCTTTTACTTTTAAGTCCCTTAAATACATTGAGCACAGCTTTCTCACCACTTAAGATTACTTTTTGATACCATCCTTACACAAAGCAGAAACTTTCCGATGACATACAGTACAAGTGGAAAGATTACAGATTTTAATCGTCTTTAATTTTGTTACGTTATATGTTTTAGGAACGTTTCATCTAAACAAACACCACAAAACTATTCTCGATTGTATTTCTGAATGTTATGTTACACCTACAGTAGTTCACTGCTTTAAATACATCGAATTAAGAAAGTTAGGTGTAGCACTTTAGATCTTTTTTTCTGAACCAGGGAAAATCTGATCATGTTTCTCTATAACAATAATAAAAAACTTTATTTTACATGTCACCTTTAAAAGTGGCATCTCAAAGCAATACAGTAGATTGAAAAACAGTTAAAAGGGACCAAAGTAAATACCAGACAAACGCAAAAGCGTTTTTAATAAAATGCTTTTATTCATTCAGCAGAGAGTGAGAGGGACATCCAGCAGAGAGAGACACACACACCGGTTTCCATTGACAAAATTGTTTTTTTTTCAATTCCTCTTGTCTAACAGGAATGTTTTGTTTGTGGACAGACTGTTAGACTAGAGGAAAAGAGCGCCTCCTTCTACGAAGCATTTCGTTGATCCGATCACGAATTATTTTCCAGTCGCACGAAGTAAGGGTTGTAAAGCGCGAAGTAAAGCGCTGATTCTTATGGAATGTGTTCCGCCGGGGATTCAAAAAAAATTTTTTTTTTTAATCGCGTATCTAAGGAAAATTGCAGTATAACTTTACTCATGCACATCATTATACAGTATCTCATTTTGTATTTCTATAAAAAAAAATCATTTGCACAGCCACTATTGTTGTTATTGTTTTTATCCTGTAAAGCACTTTGAGGAGCACAGCTTTCTCACCACTTAGATTACTTTTTGACACCATCCTTACACAAAGCAGAAACTGATTGTATTTTCTGATGAAAAAGATTTCATCAGAAAAGATTACAGATTTTAATCGTCTTTTTTCTGAACCAGGGAAAATCTGATCATGTTTCTCTATAACAATAATAAAAAACTTTATTTTACATATCACCTTTAAAAGTGGCATCTCAAAACAATACAGTAGATGTAAACCACAGGTTACAAAGTAAATACCCAGACAAACGCAAACGCGTTTTTAATAAAATGCTTTCATATATTCAACAGAGAGAGAGCGTAAAACCTGGGTGTAACAGCTGTTCCTTTTTCTGATCACTCGCTCTCTGGATAAACGTTTCGCCTGTCCAGTTCTTTGTTTTCCTAATTTGCCGATTATGCCTGCTGTGATCCACTCCTACCCTCACACCTAAAGAAGACTATTTTAAATTTCTTTGCGCATCCTTAAGGTGATATCACATAAAGGTGATATGTAAAATAATGTTTTTTTATTTGTTGTTATAGAGAAACATGATCAGATTTTCCCCGGTTCAGAAAAAAAGATCTAAAGTATACTAGTTAAGGAAAATAAATCTTAACAGGGAGAAAGCTATGCTGAAAGTTTATTAAGATACTTAGAAGACAAATATATCAATTTATTTTAGTCAAAATTGTATATATCACCTTTAAAAGTGGAATCTCAAAGCAAAGTAAATATCCAACACTGATTGTACCCATCTGTCATGCTAATAAAACACCTTGAATTGAATTGAATTGAGGGAGAGAGGGGGGGAGGGCAAGATAACCAGGATGCAAGGCAAATAAGATACACTCCACAGGCATTCACAACAGCAACATATGAAATGTTTGCACATATAGTTAAGTTATTACTTGGTTTTCAAAGTGCAATGAAATACAATATTGTTGTTGTTGCTGTTCTTGTTGATTTTATCCTGTAAAGCGTTTTGAGAAGCCACCTTTAAAGGCGATATATACTGTAAAAGCGCTGATTCTTATGGAATGTGTTCCGCCGGGGATTCAAATTTTTTTTTTAATCGTGTATCTAAGGAAATCTCAGTATAACTTTGTTCATGAACAAACAGTGGCATGTTACATTATTATAAGTTTTTTTGTTAACAAGGCTCGCCAGCTAATGTGAATCGAAACCTGTCTTTATAGCTTTTAAAGTCGTGTGATGTGTAAGCCACAATTCAAATAGAGAAAAAAGAGCTGACTGACAAGATTTAAGATGTGGCTGTCAATGTTGGATTAAAAAAAACACATTGCCCGACGTTTGTTGCATTGCTTGAAAAATAACTTTATTTCGAGAGACTGGATAAGTAATTCAAGTGTTTTTTTTAACTTCCTGAAAAACAACTAATAATTTAACTATATGTGCAAACATTTTATGATATGTCGCTGTTGTGAATGTCTGTGGACATGTGCTGGCTGGACAGGAGGCTCTACTGTACACAGAGAGGGGCGGGAGGAGGGGACAAGCCGATACATACTCTTAGAGTTTGATTAATAGGGAATATAATACAAAAATATAGTACTAAAAAAAAGATACACTCTACAGACGTTCACAACGGCGACTGTCAGAAGATAGGACACAGCGACTCAGGCACCCGCTGAATGGAAAACGGGCACTTTAATGTTCTGTATGGCTAATACTAAAGCCAATACTAAAGCCAATAATATTCAATACTTTAATATTATTTTCTGTATGTTTAACAATAGTGGGTACTGGCCTAATTCATCCCTGCTCCCGTTGTTAGGTGTTAATGTGTTGTTAAGTGTGAATTTGTACCTGTTTCCCTGAGGTCTGGCTTTTTTTCTGGAAAACCATAACTCTGGTCTTGTCCAGATTGACTGTCGGCGCCCAGGTCTGACAGTGCTGCTCCAGCAGTGCCAGGTTCTGGCGCAGCCTCTGTTCTGTGGGCGACAGCGGGACCAGGTCGTCTGCAAAGAGCAGGAACTCGATTTCCATAATTAATGCAGATCAGTAAATCAAGGGACAAAAACAACTATTGCACCCGGGTCCTCAATGGGCTTTGACTTGCTAATGCGTTGGTTTAACAGTCCGGGTGTGGTAAGCCTCTAATGTTTAACCTTTAACTGTTTTTCCATCTACTGTATTGCATTGAGATGCCACTTTTAAAGGTGATATGTAAAATAAAGTTTTTTATTATTGTTATAGAGAAACATGATCAGATTTTCCCTGGTTCAGAAAAAAATATCTAAAGTGGTACACCTAACTTTCTTAATTCGATGTATTTAAAGCAGTGAACTACTGTAGGTGTAACATAACATTCAGAAATACAATCGAGAATAGTTTTGTGGTGTTTGTTTAGATGAAACGTTCCTAAAACATATAACGTAACAAAATTAAAGACGATTAAAATCTGTAATCTTTCCACTTGTACTGTATGTCATCGGAAAGTTTCTGCTTTGTGTAAGGATGGTATCAAAAAGTAATCTTAAGTGGTGAGAAAGCTGTGCTCAATGTATTTAAGGGACTTAAAAGTAAAAGGAGATGCTTCATATTGCTTGACTAATTTTAAAAACTAAGTTATAAATGCAGACGCTCCTTGGTGCCGCGCCGGGTGTTAATATCAAAATATACATTCGTCCCGGGCAGAGGCCGAAGAGCGCCCGGCTGGGGTACGTGGGGAAGAGCAGGACAGGAGTGAAAGGCGAGGTTTAGGAAGGCGTACAGTCTGGGCAAGTATAGATTACACTTTTCTAAAACGTATTTGAAAAATAAAAACGATTACAATCTAATTACACAGGTTCTGTTTCCATATTGCGGATTTTGGTTAGGTACAGTATTATCAAATCCAGTGGCGCTGTGTGTTACTTTACTGAGTCCCAATCTGTGATTGAAACCTGTAAAACCGGTTTAATTCGTCACAGCCAGCACTCTTCAGGTGTGAGGGTCTTCTGTTCAGAATGAAACGCTAAAATGTTTGTGTATATTCTAATGGTAGTGGGGGCAGGGTGTGTGGGAACAGGTTTGTTCTTCACACCTGAAACATTTTCTCTGAAAGGATTTTCTTTGGAGTTTAACCGATCTTGTTACAGCATGTTACAGTTTACTATTATTAACCATATTAATTTTAAGTGCTTAATGTAAAATCTTGTAAAAATATATTTTCATTGTTCAAATATACATTAATATACATTAAGTCTGACTATCATATAATAAGTTAAATACAAAACTAAAGAAAAAATAGGGTTAAATATAATTCAAAATATTTTGCTAACAATGTTAACTGTTTATGAATAATAAAATGTATTAACTAAGGAGTAGGATGGCACAGTTGTTAGTATGTTTTTTGTTTTGTTTCTTTTTCATAAATACAACAGTAGTACCTGATGTCTCAGTGGCTTTCAAAATTAAATTATGCATGCAAACCTGTGAACTAGAAAGATAACTAAGATTTTAATACTAATTAAATGACCGCGGGCACTTCCCACCCCCCCTACATTCTCAGAGTAGAACAGACTAACCTTCTAATGAAAGACGGTCCACCCCCCACGGACAGGAAAAGTGCCCACAGGCACTTAAACTTAATATGGTCAGTAACGGTAAACAGTAACATGGTAAGAAGGAGCACGTACAAACGTTTTCGAAATAACCACATGTAAGACTCTGATCCTAAAAATGTTTAGGGAGAAAGTGGAATACTGGTGTGTATTTTTTCTTTAAACTACCAATACCAGCCATATACAGTCTGTAACGTAGGGATTTCTATATGTCTTTATTTAGTGTTTACATTAGTGACAAAGGCTAAACTTTTAGCTTCAGTAACGTGTACATATCTCCCCTTTTTATAAAACGACTTGGTTGAAAACTGTTCCAGAGCCACTGTTGTTTCATCAGTGAAAAGTACATCATGAAATGCCTCTCCCTGTTCAATCCACTGGAAAAAAGAAAAGGAGCATAAAGCTTCTGATGGTCATAAACGATATTCATTTAGGAGCAGCATCAGAGGTATGTTTTTAACTGCACTGCATTGGAGAGAATACCATAGTGTGTTTTTTTTTTTACTCCCTGGCGGAAACTGGCTTCCAGAAGAATCAGTATGGCTCAGAGATTAAATAAAACTTCACAGACATTAACGAAGAGCATAACGCGTGTACTGTATACACTGCAAGTACAACCCAACTCTCTGCAGGAGTGCTGGCTGTGACGAATTGAACCGGTTTCACGGGTATTTTCAAAGTAGGAGGCGAGATTTCCAGCGAAAGACATCCCCCCCCCAAAAACCCAGTAAATACAGTACTTACTAGTTAAAGGCTAGGCTCCCGACTACGGCGAAAGGAACCCTTCTTTCATTAGAAGACAATGAACATATTTTAGCCCTGAATGAATTAATAGCAAACATAGTTTACATAAAAGACATTTTTCCAAGAAAGTTTAGCCTTTGTCACTAATGAAACCACTAAATAAAGACATATATAGAAAAATCTTAAGATTTTTAAAATACATGACTTTGCTAAAATTTATTTGAAAATAAAAACAATTACAACCGCCAGGGGAGAGAGAGAACAGGGGAGGGATGTTGGTTTTGCATAAGGGGCGGGGCTATGGAAAGTAGGTATGTTTGGGAATGTGTAGTTACATGTTATGGCTGTTTGTGAATTATCGTTGTTGAGTATGGAGTGTTGAGGTATTGATTTTGTGTAATGTTTTATGTTGAAAATTGAGGTGGATTTTGTTTATGATAAACAGGATAAACTGGGATGGGAGGAAGGTTTGGTTTTGCATAAGGGGCGGGATTATGATAATTGGAGGACTTTGCGAGTGTAAAATGGTTTGATTATTTGATTTTGTATTGTGGTTGTTATCTATGTTTTTGGTTGGTATTATGTTTATATGGTTGTTTTTGTTGGTTGGTTGTTATTATGGTTATTAATAATACGATCTATAGTTGAAATCTGAGCCTAAATAAAAAGAAAAAGCAAGTGATTAGGTTTATGAGCAATCTAATTACTTATTCGTTTAAAAAGCTATATAAAATAAAGTTTATTATTAATTTGCTGGACAGAGCGGTGAACATTATTATGCATAAGACAAAGATAACGATCCTGATCAGTTTAGAAATCTGTGTACGCTGTAAGGTTTTTACTTCTTAAACTTTTAAAATACACGTTTTGAATAGAAAGAAATCCTCTTCCTGGTATAGCAAACCAGCACGTCTTTTTTCTCCAATCAGAGGGGTGTCAGATGGTGTCAGCCAATCACCATTCTGCGTTGGGTAGCAACGGGTGACTGTTCTCAGGCGGAAGATGTAAACAGCTTAATGTTCGTGTTAAATATTTTTTTTTAATTAAAATTCATTCTATACAGCAATCGCATATTTGGGTACCGTTTCATAAAACTTTCATGCTTAAAATGTTTAGGGAGAAATGGAAGACTGGTGTGTATTTTTTCTTTAAGCTACCAAGACCAGCCATACACAGTACAGTTTACATACATACAGTAATGTTTTAAATTAATGACCTTCAGATGCGTTATGCTCCTCTTCTT
The DNA here is from genome assembly GCF_059453375.1 of Lepisosteus platostomus. Lineage (NCBI taxonomy): Eukaryota > Metazoa > Chordata > Actinopteri > Semionotiformes > Lepisosteidae > Lepisosteus > Lepisosteus platostomus. Next base: position 16,843,014 of record NC_142614.1, on the reverse strand, counting down.
TTTATGCTCAGCTACTAAAATTTCCCTTTAGTGGTAAAATCCATATAAATATTCAAAACTAAGCGGATTAAAATGTGCACAGTAAAGACATTAAATGATTAAATCTTTGCACTACCAACCAATGCACCACGAGTGCCCCTGTCGGTCATTTTGGCCAGCCAATCACTTGCCCTGCGGTACCCTCCAGTGCCCCGCGGTGGCTTGTGGGTAGGTTACCGTACCACCGGTTTTTACCGCGCATTTTGAATGGCTGCATCTGTACAAGCAAATGAAATGTTCTTAAAATCAGAATATTTGAAAAAATCAATTACAAAATGGAACTATAAAAAATCCACTTTGTGTTTTATTTTTTTTTGGTTTGCAGTTTTTTTTGGACTGCCTGTCATGAGTTCAGCTTTCTGAAAGGTTGTCTTAAAAATACAGAGGATGAGGAAGATTAAGTGAACAAAAGATTCAGAAAAGGCTAACAGAGCCCAAGCTAAAATTCCAGAGACTCACCACCAGCCCAAAACATAATCGTTTTAATTGTCTGTTGCTGAATCCACTGAGGAATTCCTCAATTTAATACTGATATAAACAGAAACCTCTGAAGTTTTTCTTCCAAGCACAGACCTGGAAGTTGAAAGTATTTTACAATTTCAAATATACAGGGCATTAAAGGTGGAAAAACAAAAAATGTAAATGAATGAAAACAGCATACAATGCATACAATGGCACTCTGGTTACATTTTGAGTTGATAATAAATAGAGCTAGGAAACCTTAGCAGGATATTAACAATTTACTAAGCTAGTGTTGCAAACCCACTCTGTTATGAAAATGATCAAGCTGCCTAAGTCTCAAATAACACATTTACAGTACAACAGAACCAGTCAGGTAGTCTGTGAAATGCTATTAAAATACAGAGTAACAGGAGAAGTGTTTGTACAGAGCTCCTGGGAAAACAATAAAATAAACAAAAAACCCTCTGAGGATATTCACACAAAACTTAAACTTCCTTCTATGAAGCCTTCCCTTTAGAACCTTATATTTTACATTTGGAGCATTAATTGAATATGACTTTTCATAGACTATGTATTACTGAAGTAAAAAAAAAACAGATGAGACACACAGATACAGTATGTCACTTTCATCACTAGTCAGAAATGTTGAAACCAGGCTGAAGTCTCTCCTGTAACATATGTGAGAAACTTTAAATCCTGTGCTAATCCACCAGCTTGTTCAATCATGTCTGCTTCAGCTTAATTGTTCATTAACTTGCCTTAGTGCTGCCCTGCAGGGACAGTCTTCTGAGGGATTTAAAGGGAGATCAGGTGCCTCTGTTGGGCACAGCCCATTGTTGAAGGGAAACAGTCCACTGAAAGAGAGCTCATGACATTTTGGACCCTTTCTTGTTTTACAGACACAACTCTGCCAAACACAAGTATTGATACAGTCAGAATAAAAGCAGAACATACTGTACACTGTATGACTGATGTGAGCTAGTCACAGGTCAATTTTTACTGTGTAATTAAAATCAGCTGATTCTGGGAACTTTGTCAAAGGTAACCTTCTAAATGCTGTAAAACTAAAATTTGCATATTTGTATTTTAACCAACATAAAAAATAAGGTGAAAAGGAAAAATCAAAATGTGGTTTATTAACTACTTTGGTAGACTACCTTTAAGCATTTAATCACATGTTTTGCAAATCACTTTCATCTGTAAATCTTGAACTTTTCCCACCTGTTTATTTCTTTGTATGTTTACAAAGGAACAAAAGCAATATTGTTTCAAAACTGAATAAGTTCTTAGAACTACTTTATCAGGAGTCTTTTAATTCTTCCTACTGTACTTCCCTTTAAACCGTCAATAAACAGGCTTTAAGCTTCTGCCTGTTTATGCCATATTAGAAATGAAAGCAGCACTTTTAATTCATCACATAAAACAACTTTCAATCTTTGATTAGCATGTTTAATTTAAAAACCGTAAGAACAATAAAACTTTAAAGAAAGGGATGGTGAAGGAAATTCTAGCATATTCAAAGTTTACATTATACTGTATCTAATGTGACTGTGTATTGGGAGGTGCCGTGGCCAGCACCGGTAAAAAGTCAAAGCCCGGGTGAGAGGACGGAAGCACCGGTATGAGGCTAGCAGGGACCAAAAATAACACAGAGTGGAAAAAAAGCAATAAAAAGTCAAAAAGAAAGAGTACCGCTGTGCTGCGTTACCTCCAGGCTGGGCTTACCCTATTTAACGAGGTCCAGCCTGGAAAAAAAAAGCCGCTAGCACAGCGATGACCAGACTGGCCTATTTAGCGGGGTCCTGTCTGGTGAGCGCGCAAGGTAAAAACAAAACAAGAACTGCGTAACAAAACCAGTGAAAATCTGTCCCCCGCCCAAGCGTAATGCCACACTAATATATAATACTGACTACATACTGTAATGAAACCATTTTTGTGTTCCATATGTGTCCTCAAATATATGTAAATAATGTATATAATGTTGCTTTCTATAGTTCACGTGGAAAGGGTTCAGACTTTTGCATAATACTGATGACACATCCCAGTTATTCTTCTGGTGATGACAAACACAGCACAGTTGAAAAGGTTCTTGCTCAGGAGACAGCACTGCAGTGCCTTCAGAATAAATTTAACTAGCTGGAAATCTAATAAAAGTCATGCACCGAGAGAGATATCAAGTCAACTTCCACAACTCTATAACAAGCTCAAGCTCAACAAGCCTGATCAAGTAACAACTTCTAGATGTAGCAACTCTGAGTTTAAATTTGAAACCAGAGGTTGGTGAAGTTTATGAATTAATTCAAGAATTAAAATTCAAAAAAATGAATGACTGCACAGCCATTTTGGTTGCGGTACACATACCTGAAGCTGTTTAATAAATCAAATTACTTCAACTGATTCAGGCTGAGCGTTGCTCACAACTGACCTCAGAGTGACATATTCAGTAAATGCTCACTCACTGTTCTCAATGTACCACAACATTGTTGAGCTAAATCTTAAAAGGAATTGAGGGAATTAGGGGTTATCAATGGTTTTGATTGTTTCCCACTCATACTTCTTGGTTTGGGGAAGATGTCAAAATCCTATGCCCAGAGAGGTTCTGATACAGATCTCGGAAATGCTCAGTTGATACCCCAGGTAGGGTTAGGGTTAATATTCACACACTACTTAGACAATTCGTAAGCTCAGTACTGGATTTTGGGGCTCAAGTGAAGTTTAGAAAGAGTGCTTTTTGCTCCTGTCTGAAACTTTTTTTCAGAAACTCTGGGGCCTGGGTGGTGCAGTACACAGTGTGATATTATTTTCCCAAAACGGAGTCGGTCGGATCAAAAGTTGTAACCAATCATTATAGAATCTAATACATTTGCAAGAGCTTTTATCAATGGTTTTGATGGTTTCTCACTTATACATTTTGGTTTGGGGAATATGTCAAACTCCTATGCCCAGAGAGGTTCAGATAAGGATTGTGTAAATGCTCAGCTGACACCTCATGTAGGGTTAGGGTTATCATTCACACTCTACTTAGACAATTTTTAAGCTTAGTGCTGAATTTTGGGGCCCAAGTGAAGTTTAGGAAGAGTGATTTTTTGCTCCTATCTGAATTTTTTTTTCAGAAACTCTGGGGCCTGGATGGTGCGGTACACAGTGCGATAATTTTTTCCCAAAACTGAGTAGGTCTGATCAAACGTTGTAAACAAGCATTAAAGAATCGAATACATTTGCAAGAGCTCTTATCAATGGTTTTCATTGTATCCCACTGATACGTTTTGGTTTGGGGGACATGTCAAATCTGATGCCCAGAAAGGTTCAGATACCGATCACGGATATCCTCAGCTGATACCCCAGGTAGGGTTAGGGTTAGCATTCACACACTACTTAGACAAACTGAAGCTCAGTAATGGATTGCGGGACCCAAGTGAAGTTTAGGAAGAGTGCTTTTTTGCTCCTATCTGAAACTTTTTTTTCAGAGATTCTGGGGCCTGGATGGTGCAGTACACAGTGTGATATTATTTTCCCAAAACTGAGTCGGTCGGATCATAAGTTGTAACCAACCATTTCTGAATCGCATTCACTTGCAAGGGCTTTGGTCAATGGTCTTGATTGTTTCACACTCATACTTTTGAGTATGGGGAATATGTCAAAGTCCGATGCCCTGAGAGATTCAGATACAGATCGCGGAAATGCTGAGTTGACACCCCAGCTAGGGTTAGGGTTAGCATTCACACACTACTTAGACGATTTGTAAGCTAAGCGCTGGATTTTGGGGCCCAATTGAAGTTTAGGACTAGTTTTTTACTCTTTTAGTAAAATAACAGCATCTACACTACCTACAAAAGGTCATTTGGTTGTACCTTAGAAATCAAATAAGATGCTTAAGAACTGGACATGTTTTTAATGGTTGAATTTCAGGTTGGGAAACAGCAAACTCACAACAGAAAAATACAAACAATAGGTGAAAAAAGATTTATTCATTATTTTTACTCCACTTCATATTTCTATTTCCCTTTAGATTTATTATGAGTGGACTCAGTTGTGCTTGAACACATACAACTCAAGGCACTCTCTCCACTCATATTTTCTCACTACAAATATCAAATAAAAAACTTCACTTACAGCCACATAAAAAATAATAGTGCTCTTAGCTTAGGGGGGAAGTACAGCAAGTGACAGGAACACCATCACAATGAACAAATTGTAAAATTAGAAAACCTGTCCCAGAACACATTACTGCTATTCAAGATATTTCATGAAACAGAACGCTGTAATAGGAAAAGGAAGAGGACAGGTTATTTTTTGGAACCTGGTGCTGACTACGTTTTTAACTCATGTATTGAACAAAGGTGCCTTTCAGTTATTATATGGGGGAAAATCCTCCCCTAGAAAAAGTGGTCGTCTCTAAGGACTCATTCTATTTAAAAATAGAAACACTTCAAAGAACATAATCTTTTTTTTAATATTCACAGGAAACAAGAACTAACACAAATCTTTTTTTCTATATAAAGTGGTTTTAGGGGATTTTTATGAAAGGTGCTAAAAATACAAACTAAGTACTTGATTTTTTTGGGATGTTTCATTTCTGTGCTGTGTGTTTGTTTTACAGTCAACGAACTGTAATCTCCACTGCAGACTTAAATAGCTTTGAACTCCTGATTTGCAAGGCATTAAAAGACATGCTTTATCAGGGAGCTCCATGATTCTCAGTTAGCGAAGGTAGCTGGTGAGAGTGTAGGCTGTGGCCTATAATCCAGATGTTGCAGGTAAATCTGCACCATTAGTCAACTGTGACCAAACCGAGGGAGTACTGATCTGAGCTAGAAGGAATATCTTTGGTGTTGGGATCCCTGAGAGGTTGTCATGCTACTAGTGCTACTACTGAGAACATCTTCAGTAAACAATAGCTACGAATAATTAAAAGGAAAATCAGACATAACTGCACTGGAATACAACAACTAGATTCAGTTAAACTGCTAATGATCTTATAGACATGTCGGTGTCATGTCGGTAACTGACTTATAGAGCTCTAGATCTGTCAGTAGTCAAAACCAGTATAAATGTCTCATCTTTAGTCAGGACAACTGTTTCTGACTGGAAGGGCTTGTGTGCATATACTTTAGTTTCTTGTTTCATGATCGTGAATTCATCGAATCTAAAAAGTTTGTAAATTTGTAAATAGTTTGCAAACTGGGATTTCTATGCTATTTCTCTGCCAGGCTACATTCCCTTTCCTAATTAAAGGGTGAGTCACTTTGCTCAATATCCTGCTAAAGCCAGTCAGTTGAGCTATTCAGCCTCATATCCCATAAGAGTTTAAGTTATAATTTAATTTTTATTTTTAATTCTGCACAGCTTTTTTGTTCCAAACATCTGAAAGGATTGCTATGTCTTTTAATATTTACAGCCAAACGTTGTTCTTTCATAAATTACCTGAAAATTAAACCATAACCTTACTTGTACTGAGGCAATGAATTTCAGGCACTGCACATTCTCATTCAGACAAGGTATCTGGTTTTGAATTACACCTTCATAAATGTAACGTTTTCTGCAGTTATGCAAATACATCCACTATGTGATATACTTTACACTATATGACTGCTAGCATACCGAAGAGAATTCAAATGGAAACTACTGTACTGTATGTGGAAGTATGTGAAAATAGGAGGTACTTCTTTATGCAAAGTGCTGCAGGAGTATGGAAAAGGAGACCCGGTCATGTAGTTAAAGCTGATACCCTGGCTTCCTTCAAAGAAATGGCTGGATCAAATCCTCAGATCAATAAGATACTAACTACCAAAACTGGCTAGATGGACCAAATGGCCTCCTCACGTTGGTAACCTTTTTATGTTCTGACCTACTCTGCAGTACAGCTCAAGCCCTCATTTTCTTCCAAACACTATGAGCATAATGCTCAGGATATACAGTAGTATACCTACATTCAGGAGCACTATTTAATTTAACCACTGTTGCTCTCACAGAAACCACAGCTAATCCCTCTATAGTTTTCCTCACATTTTGTTATTGATCTTTTCGTCATTTTGCCAATTCATTTTTATTATTTACATTTTTATTTTTCAGGAGATTGCTATGTGCAATGCTCTTTACTCAGAGAGCTCTTTAATAAAAGTACACATTTTTGCATATATCATACATCACTGAAAATTTAAAAATTCAGCTATTTGCGTAGCAGATATCATACAGTATATCTTTTGTGGAAGACATATGAACAGCTTTAAATTAATTATGCTTATTAACATTTGTCATAAACTGGGTTTATCACCAGCAGGTAAAGTATACTGTGAAATTCAGACTAATAGTGTGTATCATCACTGTTAAAAATCTAACAAGTAATTAATCTGTGACCTACTGTTTGTGACATACTGTGCCCAGCTCCTCCAATACAGCCTAGACAAACATGTGCCTATGCTGGTCTCTGATCTTAAGATTCCACAAATCATTACAGCTAATCCCACAGATGCTCAACAGGACAGGAGAAGCTGAAGGAGGGCTTCAATGACCTAACTGTTGAAGCTACAGTACCATCTGTGCATTTATGACAAAATGCATGGAAGTCAGAATCCTTCTCAGATACCAGGAAATCTGAAATCCTTATTTTCCAAGACAGATATTGAAACACGTCTTCAGCTTGAGAATGTGCACTGTCTTGCTGGAATGTTGTCAAGTCAGATAGAGAAGCAAGTAAGGTCCCAGAACTTGATCATTATAGCACCTGAAAACAAGCAAACTATCCATATGAATAAACAAGTGTTGCTAAAGCTGAGCGTTGTCCACCCACACTTAGCCTGCATTTACTCTGTCCTTGTTTTATGCAGATGTAAATTACTTCTGTTGAAATCACACTGATGTACTGTAGCTCAAAGCATCACCACACCCTGCAGTCAACCGCCTGACCATCACACTTGGATCTCCCCATCGACCAGTCTGTCGTATACAACAGATAGCATATTGTTCTGCATGTCCGTGCCACCTGCAGTGAAGCCCATAACTCATTGACGTTATAGTTATGAATGGTCAATTAATCAAATTAAAAAAATGTTGAATAATATTGAAAAGCTATATACTTTATTTAAAAAAAAAACATACATATGAAGGGTGATAAGCTTTTTCGATGTCTGGTACAGTAAACTAGTCATATTATTTCCATAACAAAGAAGTCTCAAAATCTGATCTGACCAGGTCAGCAAAAGCAAAAAAAATACAGGATCTGACATTATCCAATGAGTCAGACAGTTTGAACCTAGAGTAAAAAGGAATGTAAACTCAGGTGTCAGTTGAGAAGTAAAAGCAAAGTTTTAAGAACAAAACTTAAGAATGGACTCATTAAAAAGTTAAGTAATGACAAAAACATAACAGTACTTGGCTAAACACTGGTACTGGTACTGCCAGGGAAATAGACTATATTCAGAACATGCTTTGTGAATCTGTGTGTGTATTAGAATTATATAATTCTCCCGTTCAAAATCTGTTAAAATTATTCAGAACAGCAATTGCTTCCCTGTTTTTTTACTCTGGCATTGACAAGGATAAGTCAAATGACAATGCCTAGACTAATTGCAGCGACCACTGAAGATGAGTATACAAGAACTGAGGATTAGAGAGTTCAGCTCAATGTCAGTGACATTCTTAGCCATGGTTAAGAAGGGATCCCCTCAGGCTCCCTTCAGCTGCAAGATCAGATTATGTTATTGGAGTTATAGCTCAGCTGAGCTTCTTATCAGATATGAATATCTATATTTCTTATATTCTTTATACCCAGTGGCTGGTTGAGTTTCTGCTTTCTCGTCACTTTCCTCATCTAAACAGAATGGAAAAGCAAGACACAAAGCCAACAAAATACTTGGATATATTTTCAAGAATGAATAATTAAATTTCAAAGAAAATGATGTTAAAATTATACAAGACATCAGCTAAAACACAAACAGTTCTTGATTTACGCACTCTTAAAATTGTTCATACAGTATTTGGTTTAATGTGCCTCAAGAATATTTTTTTTTTACTTAATTCAGGATGAATTATAGAATTTCTCACTAAAGAATTAACTGACCTTGGGTGCAGTCAGGCAATCTGGAGTCTTGGAGACTCCAAGATGTAGTCTTGGAGACAATCTTTGTTGTGTGTACCTAATTGTCAGTCAGGTCGAATAAAGCTGCTTAGGTGACACACAGAGAGCTTGTCAGATTTGTCTGTATTTCCAGCCACCATTCACCTACCTTCCATAGTCTCACACTCACTAAATAAATCTAGAAAATGTGTTTGTGGTTAACCAGAACCTCAAAAGGTATAAAATCTAAAAGAAGATCAATAAAACGTTACAACAATGTAAACTATGGTGTGAACAAAGATCCACCCATCCATTTTCTAATCCGCTTTATCCAATTCAGGGTCATGGGGGAGGCAGAGCTTAAACCACCAAGCAATGGGAGCAAGGCAGAACCCACCTGCATGAGACATACTGTAGTCCAAGATTTTTTTTAAAAAATCATTCTTATGGTGAAACCGGTGTTTCATTTGTCTGGCATTTTCTTAGGAACGCTTCTGCCTCACAAGTTCAGAACCATCTATACTGTGTTTCGTTATATTCACAACACAATAAGATATTCAAGATATTGTTGCTCTTGAGGGAGTGCAAATGAAAAGCAGACCGCTTCTTTCCCAGAAAGGAATGCCATACATGGAAAACACAAGGGAACCGAAACAGTTTAGTCTATAATAATATCACACGAGGACTAGTATTCAAAATCTAAAAGGAAGTAAGCAAATCAGTTCCTAACAGTTGTTATGAAAATTCCTAACAGGAAACAGGAGACATTTCTTTACACAGAGAATGGTGAGAGTCTGTTACCAGCTAACTAATCATGTTTTTGATATTTACTCTGGTTTCCACTAAGAAACATCCTGATGGAATTCATTATCATTAAGCTACTAGCAGCAAAAACAACGAGATGGACCAAGTGGTGTCTGCTCATTTGTAATCATGCTTTGACGACATGTCTGCAGAAAGACATGCTGTAGTGAAATAGAGTACGTGAATCAGAACAGCACGAATCAGGAAAGGACTCAGGCTGCTGAAGAGAACTACACACATCTGTTAAGATCATGCACTGACATTAACCATTTGATTTGAATGCATGTAAGTCCATTTTTCTTTTACAAGCATACATCCTCATGATAAAAAAGGTTATTTGTTTTCTGTTACTGTGAAGTCTCACCTACTTTTATATTGGGAATTGACACCAGTCCTTGAAAACTTGGAAATATCAAAGTAACAGTATTCACGTAGCTCTATCACTATGGCTTTGTTGAGAAAAAGGAAGCTGACATATCCTAGTCTCAGAAAAACATGACAAAATGTATTTTCATGCCCAGCATAAAGCAAATACATCGTGTAGGTGTTTCTAGTCAATGCAGTGTGAAAAAAAATCATGATGTAACAGTTTTTAACTACAGACTGGATGGTTTCTGCGAAAATTACACTAATTCAAATGGCGGTACAAAAGAGTTCAGAGCAGCACAAGGATATCTATTATTCAAAAAAGTATGGCTACTCCAATTTTTAGCTCATTAATTTCAACAATTTGTCTAAGAGTGTGTACTCAACCTAATCAGATCTAAAATAAATCCATTTTTATTTTTTTTAAATAATGATTTTTATTGCTGTAGGTTTAAAACAACATCTGTACTAGGACTGTAGAACATTCTTCAGATGTGGAAAACAAAGAAAGGACACAGGCTTTAATCAACACAAGGGCAGCCCTTAGCTCCAATTTCCAAAGTGCACAGTGATTCCATTCATTCTACACATAAATAAAACTAAGAAATTACAGTAACAAACTAAATGTGAGTCATTTGCTAACATAACAAAATCAGTACATTATTTCTTAGTGCTTGAAAAATTATTGGTCAGCAGTACTCTTACAGTCAATCTTCAAGGCCAGAGCTCACCATAAGATTGCTTTTCCCTAATGAAAGAATGACATGGAGATTAGTGATGCTTTTACCAGTAACAGGAGAACGGTAAGATACTTCCTGTCTCCTTTTACAAGAGGAGAACACACAATCAAAACACCTTGCCTGTATCACAGGTTAAATGTCTAGACAAAAAGAGCCTTTAGGAAAAATGGTACAGTATTTCTACATGTGTGAAAGAAAATGCAGTACTATTGTTCTGATAAATTATTAATCTTGTTGGGCAGGTTAGACAACCATGACCTACCAAGCAAGCATTATAAACAGTGTGACCTCCTTTGATCAAATGGGACCCGACAGGGCAAGGAGAGGTAAGGCAGCAGATAAAACAACTCTCAAGGAATGTAGAAATTTTTGGCTCACAACGTACAGTGCGATTTATCCATTGTCTTCTAGGGATGTACAAGAGCACAGAAAAAGTATTACCACTAACCAAAACACAGCTATAGCTCATTAAAAGGAGAACTCTTTATGAAGAGGCTTACTTATTAAGCTTGTCATCAGTCACATTTTAATACCACAAGTTCTTCTGCAAAATGCAGACCAGTAATGGAAAATCACAAGCCAAAACTACAATCAACCTTGTGTGGCCTAGTAGAGATGGTGACTGGGAATCTGGATCTTGCATGTCAAAGGAAGGGAACTATGACCAAGATGCAACTGCAACAATAACCAGAATAAACTCAAGCGTAATTGGATTATGATGTTCTGTCTACTTTTCCAAAAACCCTTCCTCTACGACAGTTTCAATTCCTGCTCCTGCAGGAACAACTGCTGCATTGTATACTCTTTGTTTTGCTTTGTTTTGTTTCACATATTGTACTCAACACCTCTATGCCAAGGCTGACAGTTTCAGCATGTCAGCTTTCCGTATAGCACATAATTAGTATCTGCTGCTCAAAAAATCAAATGATCAAAATAAAAATCAGTGAACAAAACGTTATTGCTAGTAGAGTTCAGATTTACTTAAGCTCTATTGCTTATTCAAGTCACTTACTGTAGATACAGTATAAAAACAAACATGTTTGTTAAGGGGAAACTTTGAAGGGGAATTTTTTTGGTTTACTTCTCTACTCCAAAAATCAATATTAAGATTTCCATGTGCAGCATGCCATTGCAAATTATGCAAATTACTGTTATAAAAATGATGAGCTTTGCTCATTTGTTTCTCATGGCCAAAGAAGTGTAATTTTCATCATTCATTTAAAACAATTTCAGTAAAGGAAACATAAAAGCGAACATGACATAATGATTTCAAGAATATTCTATTATAGTAGAGAACTCCACTGTGTGCATACTTTTTTTCTACATAGAGTAACTACAGTATGTGCAAAACTAATAACAGGCAGAAGGGAATTAAAACAGAATAATTCCATTACACAAGCTGTCATGGATTATAATGTCAAAGACATCCTAGAATTATTTTTGTAAATATATTTTCACAACGAAGACATTAAAATTCATTATTGTCACTGAAGGAGATTCAGCAGATGTATTTATCAGCTCAAATATTTTTTATGTAAAAAAAACTTTGGATTTTTAATGCCCTGCAGACAAGGTTTTAAATAATTCATGTCATTCTAATTCTCAGAGCAAAGGTGGAAAGGTATTTACATTTTTATTTTCACGCTCTCCTCAGCTTTCCAAATCAAATTTCCTGCTGCTGCAAGGATTTGTGAACTGTTTGGTTCTGCCTAATGCATTCTTCTTTGTACTTATCTGTACTTAATCTGAGGCTGAAGGCACTGTTTCAGTATTTGAATTCCACTGAAAGATACCAATATTGTTAAAGAATATTGTTTTTTCAGGAATATTAAACGGAACTGTCACTCACAAATTCAGCATCTTTATCTATCCAACACCAAATTTACGGACTGCGTAGCTGACAGAAAAAAGCCATTAACCATTTACTTAAAAAAACTCAATCACGGTTAAAAAAAAACTTTAATCTAGTATACTACTGACGTTTACTTTGTTATGTTTTATCAAACTGTAAAAAATTGCTAAGGTCAATGTGTATTGAAATAAGTATGCATTTTTTATACAAATATCCGTTTGGAAGATGACTATAATGTTCTCTGAGGGCCCTGCTACATTTAACAAGCTTGATTTGATATTCTAGCCCCCAAAATTGCAATGCTCCATCCCATTTCCAACTTACTCTTTACTTTGTTTTCTGCCTTTATCTTGCAATACTAAAGGAACTTATCTGTTTAATTGTCCAATGTTACTTTTTTATTCTTCAATATAAAATATACATGTATATACAGTATATACTGTAAACACATTTTACAGAAAGCAGATACCTGTATATCATTATACTACAGAACTTCATTTGTTGCTATGACCAGTGACTTTTCTTTCAATTGTAAATACACTGACACCTTCCTATTCTTTTTTTGCCATACAAAATGGAAGTCTGTTTTGAGATTTCAAGATTTCTTATGCACTGTGTTCTTTGTGCTACCAGATAGACATATACCACTTCTCTAACTGGCACTGAACCTCCTTTAAACTTCCGTGGACTTTGTTATGTGCCAAGAGGTCAACAACACCTTGGGTGGGTAGGTCACAGGAGCCTATCGGCACGTCTTTATTTTCCCATGTGACCCAGGGTGTAAGTACAAAATTGCTGATACCAATTTGGATGCATCTAAAATAAAACAGAATTGGTCAACCCCATTTTAAAAGAAAATGTACAGCCTATAGTATATAACTTAGTAACTAAGTTCTGGAACCTTGAGTTAACCTGAGGTTTTTTTTATTTTATCTTTATCACCTTTTCTCTTGTAAAAATGCAATTGAATGATAAATAAAAGAGCCAGTGGCAGTGCAGTGGCTAAGGTGTCTTCAGCTAGCTACAGTATGTCTCAGTGGCACTGTCCAGTCATACACCACTCTTGGGACTGCAAGTACCACGACCCCTGTAGGGCAGTTGGTATCAAATGTGATTAGCACAGTTGAGACTACTCACTTCTGGTCACTGAGATGGCCAACTCAAGACCATCCAATTCCATTCCATATGGGACTCATGACTACACTGGACTAATAAGACAGCCCATGATATGACTAATGCTACCTATATTGTAGGGCTGAAATAGAATTGAAGTCTTTACTAGTTTATTCACCTGGGGACCCCTACAACAGTTTCTTGCTACAAAGGAAGCCTCTATATGTTTTGTTTTCAGGGGTAACAAAGGGATAGATTAAATCTAAGCACTACAAAAGCATGCATTTTAAAGGCATAAGAGAACAAAACAGCTTCCAGAGCTGTCTTCAGGTTTCTTTTAACATCTCCTAAAAGAAGCAGATTCAAAGAATAGAACTGCAGAATTTCTTACACACAAGAAAGAACCCACAGGATTTTCTACAGGTTTTCAGAAATTCAATGGGATAAATCTCAAAGCACACCTCTAAAAAGAAGAATAAAGTAGCTCTAATTGAATCCTGCAGGATACATGTAGGAATCCCTCTAGATTTTCTGACTACATGCAGCATTTTCTTGAAGAAATCATTCAAGTTTCTTCTTTTTCTTTGCATAAATGCAAGACACAACAAATCACCGAATGATTTAAGTATTTTGGCACCAGTATCGGCATTCTACCTCATCATGCCCTGAGGCAGAGTGAAGTGTAGAATTAAATCTAATTGTCAAGTGCTTTTTCAGTCAAGCACTTCTAATACATACAGTATCATATGGCAATACAGCTCAAATAATTACTCAGGATGCCACATAATTCTATAGTTCTGAAGGTGTGTCTTCTGGGGTTAATACAAAAATTGTATTTGAGTTTATTCAATCCAAATGAAAAGATCCTAGAAGTGCTTACCTTGCAACATTGTGGGAACAAAATATTGCATGGCTATTTTGAAAAATGTACTGTATACATATGCACAATTAAGAACTATGATGATGCGTTTAACTAATTAGATGTCAGTGTGCAATCCCAGAGGTCTTCCGTGGGCTTCCACTGACTGACTGCTGAGGTCAATCCAGAAAACAACCCACACACATTTACCTACTGACACCTCTGAGCAGTGGACTCCTAATGATATGTATAAGGCTATCAACATTTCCACTGGACAAAACCTTTTGCAATAGAAGAAAAAAAACAATTAAAGCACTCACAGGAAATATAATTATATTATAATTATAATTTAACTTTGTTTCTATGAGAAAGGCAATTGACCTTTATTAAGATTAAATAGCAAAATAGAGTCATTTTGCTATTAGGATACATTTTCTAATCTTGAACAACAAAAAACAAAAGCTGTATTTCACATACATTTATCCTTTTCAAGCCTGGAACACACGTGTTTGAAGTGTTTTCTACATATAATGGCTTGGGATAAGATTGACTCACCCACGTTTCACAAATTACACTACTCGTAACCTCTGCTTCTCATTTTTGTACAACCACAAATCATAAATTCAGCACCATTAAACAAAAATACCTTAGTACCATGCACTGTGTACCTCAGTACTGTGTTTAGGATTGTAAATAACCAGATGGGTACAGACTGATCCCCTTTCTTCCTGGAACAACAGCCTGGCTACGGGGATGAGGATTCCACCCATATAAGGTGCAAACAGCTAAGAATCTGCAGCATGTGAGCAGAGGGGGAGACGTAGAGTGATGCATGCTGAGAAATATGTGCTTGCTACTCATTGCTGTTATTTTGGCTGAGGCTCAGGGGTTCGTCTTGTCACTGTTGAACTCTCAATTACAATCTCAGTAAGTGATAGTAGTTTTTCTTTCCACAAAAGCTTCTTTTTTTCTACCCGATGGTGCACTGCCATGAACTGATGGGTTATTTTAAATTGCCACTGGCCTGTGAGTTGAAGTTCTGAATTTGATCTCGGTCTCGGGATGACTTGTGTTACTCTCATTTACATTTGCCACATCTATTTTGAGACATATAGATTAGTGCATCATGTGCAAGACCGAAACTTTAAAAATCACTTGGAAAGTGATGCATTTTTACACAGGGACACACTTTGAGACTATGCAAATGAAAGGGTCTCATCACCCTACATTGATAAAATACTCTGTGAAAGCTTTCATTCCTGAAATAGGCTGAAAGGCATTAATCTGGTACTGAGCTGGAAGAAAACTAACGAACTAAAACTTTACACAAATGCAGAGGGATATAGTACAGCAGTAAAATGGGCTCTAAAACACAGTAACACACTTAGAGAAAGAGAAATAACATGCTAGCCTCAGGACAACATAAAAATACAAAAATACAATACATACAATAGCTTCTTACCTGAGATGCATCTTAATTTGATGCACGCAGTTTCTCTCTATGCAACCTTACCAAGAATCATACCTTAGAGTCCAGTTGTCTTCCTTTATGCACTGTATTTACAACTGCTAAATCCATATTGACAGAGGAAGCTCAGATCTCTGTCATTTATTTTTGATAAATTAGTAAAGACTTTAGGTAGACTATACATAAATGGAGTACACCAATATTCTTTTTTTACTTTGACTTTCATTATGCTAGAGCAAAAACTGTTCAGCAGCTTTGCTATTATATCATGAATAAAGAAAATAAATTCAGATTTGAGCTTAATGGATCCACACAGAGAGCTTCACTTACCAGATTTTTTAATAATACTGTATTTATAAATAACTTTTAAACTAAGAATAGAGGTAACTTTGTGGAATCAAAGCTGCAACATCCTAAATCCTGGCATCAAAGAATTTAATATATGCTGACATTATAATTCATGCCTCACTCTTATACCCATGAGCATTAGAGACTGCCTGTTTCTTTGATATAATGATCCTTACTAACAAGGGTAGGAGCTCACAACATCATCTAGGTGGATCACAAATTTGCACTGCTGTCAGTTCTATTACTTCAAGCTTTCAGAAACTGGCAAAACTTCACAATGTCCTATGTGCTTTCCTTTTTGCAACACCAGCTCCAACCTTTAAATATGCATACTGCAGTCATGAGCATTGATATCAAACTCTCTCAGATTACTATCTCTTTGATAACTCTAGTTGTAAATGCTGTTAAAGTGCCATTCTGCACTAAAGCAATGGGAATCTCATGAAAATGTAACTCATTTAAGGGAAAATTGGCACATATTAAGACAGAAGAAAAGAGATTCACATCAAATATGGATAGTTTCTGGGAATCAGCTGGTCAAACTTGGAAAATTGAATCCACTTTTAAAACTAATATTTGAAACATCTACAAAACTGGAAGTGCTTGCATCTTCCAACAACAACAGATAAAATAATTAGTATATTTTAGTCATATATTACACTGGGAACATTAAACTTTAGGACCTTGGTTTAACATCTCATCCTAAGGATGTCACCTCCTACATCACAGTGTCTCCAGTCACCATACTAGGGCACTGGACTGGAAAGTCGAAGATTGGCCAGCTACTGCTGTAAGTCAGCAAAACCTAGACAGATCACAATATTGCTTTATTGTTTTTAGTACAAATATTTGACAGTTTGACAGGATGTATGAAACCAACTTGAAAATTTCTGCTATCTCTGTATTTACTCTTTGTTTTGATGGTCCATAAAAAAGTATTACAGCATGTCATGTACCACACAGGTAGTAGAATGACTGCCATCAACAGCTAGGCTTATTATTGATTTATAAGCAAATGAAGGGCTGATAAGCTGATATGAAGTCATAAGTAATGGGCTAACATCTTCCTTTAACGCTAACACAATACTGTAGATACAGTATACTTAGTTTCTAAAAAGCAATAGGATGAAGTTTTCTCAGCCATGAATTCATAGTATTTATATTTCTTATAAATTTGGATAGAACATTTTCTTTCCTATTTTCCAAACTTCCATTTGGAATTACAAATTATCCATCAGTTCAGATCATCGCTACACCCCAGGATGAGCACTGAGCCAGCAAGGATGGTGTTGCCCACTCTCATCTGTACATGTAATGAGATCCTCACTATTGGACTATCCTTGTGCTCTGGTGAGAGAAGTTTCTACATTTCTCACAATGTCACCGGGAACTCACGGGTGGTTATCAGAGCTCAGGGGCCACTCTTGTAAGGTGATAGAGTTGAGTCAATCCCAATCCATCCCAGTGACTGTGCAAATTCTGCTTCATCTTGGAGAATCCTGCATGTGACACAAGCTAGGCGTGAGCCTCGAAAACCTGGCCTGTCTCAGATGTCAGAGGTTCTAGCCTGGACACTACCACTGTGAGAAAATGACTTTGCTGGATGAGCAGCATGGGTGCCCTGTGTATTCACAGTATTTAAATGCAGGATTTATGTTTTTCAGTCAAATGAAACCTTTCAAGCTTTTGGATGTGAAATTTCAAAATCTCCTCACAAAGGGCACAAAGGGAGAATAAATGTGGAATATATTTCTCACAGCAATGACTATTTAACATTCCAACTAACATGTATAAACTGTATAAAGATGTATAAAGTTTCCCAGTAGAATAGTTTGAATGTGGTGGTTATTTAATCACTTAGAGGCTTTATGTTTGACACCTCTTCATGACTCATTTTTAAATTTTTACTTATATCTAATAATGGAAGAACTGAATTTAGTTTTCAGATGCTGCTTTATATTCTTTACAAATGACTAGCATTTAGTTATACAGTACTTACTATAAGGGGTGTACAGAAGTCTCACTACAAAATATTCTGTAGCTGTAGGAGTCATGCCTAAAGCTCTGGACTGGAAGGTCATAGGTTCAAATCCTGGGTAAGACACTGATTTTTTATTTTTGATCAAGGATCTTCATGAACACACTGCAGCTCTAGTAAATGTTCTCCTCATAGTAAAAGAGAAGTTGTTGTCTATTGAATTATCTGGTAAAATAAAGGAATAATGAAAAATACACTATCCAAGCACAGTCTACAAACACAAGTCTGCTTATTTCATTAACAAATTAGCTGGATGATTATAAACAAAAATACTCTACCACTTGCTTTTCTTACTTTAAAAAAATCCCTTAATGTGAGATTTAGGATTTGAATTAGAATATTGATTTTCATAACTTTCAGGAAGTTTGAAGCAATAAATAACTAAGAACAGGGGAACTAAAAAAAACAATATGATGTCCTTGACTTTGAGAAAACTGCCTAGCTGTTTCAGATTAAAAAAATATTTATTATTTTCTATTCCTCCAAATATTAAAAAAAGAAATTCAGCAATTAATTAGAAATGTATTGCTAGGTTTTAAATGCTATTTTCTTTTTACTTGTATTACTAAGCAAACATAAAAGCAGATTGGAAGGCTCATTTCTGGCTATGAACAGATGACAAAAATCTGAAGTGAGTTAAATTAGACCAAGACTGCACATGGGAGTTAACAGGCATATTTAACATAAAGGTTTCTTGCTGAACAGGTCATATTTGAATCTATACTTGTTGAATGTATTCAATTGGTTTTCATTAGCAAAGCACAATACCCACCTGAGCCCATGATGCTCAGGCAAGAGAAATACAAAATTTGTAGATAACATTACAGAATCAGTACAGTACTACTGTATACATATAATATATATATATATTATACATATATAAGACATTAATTTGATGCGGGAGCATAATTAGCGGTTTCAGGACAAGTGCATTGAATACATTTAAGTAAAAAAAAATCACAGGTGATCAAGTGACTAAACTAAATCCCATTATGGAAAATACATGTATTTCCAAAATACACCTTGTTCACATACCATGTACATACTGTACCTTACAATTCTAATACATGTTTTTAAATGCATACTGTATATTTCTTACTGTAATCTCTTTCAGTACAATTTGGTGTTGTGTTGCACCACACTGCTGGGATTCATAGTTCTATTTCCACACATACACCACAAGTTGTATATACTGTATATTTAATTTTTTTTACTTATCTTGTAGTGTTTTTTAGGATTCATACAGAGAACATTTTGCAGCACTTATTAGGCAGGAAAAAGGATTCTTATGTCATCCAAAATCTAAAAGTCTAAAAGCCTGCCAAATTCATATACACAACCAATATACTTCATGGTAGGAATCACAAGGGATTGTGAAAGGGAACTTCAAAGTTATAAACTTCAGTATTAATTTATTTTGAAGATGAAAAAGTATAACTTGCCAGAGGTCTTATAGCAAAGTTAACATAAAATAATGAAAATATTAACAAAAAAGCCAATAGTAAGAATTTGGTTAATGCTGTAAAAACTACTTTATATGTTTTAGATCTTCAGTAAATGAAAATCATTGTAAAAGTCCTTGAGCCAGATTTTGAATATCTTCATAAAGCTATAAGTTAAACAGTTGGGCAGATAATATGTAAAGGTAGTGTGCAGTATATAAATTATAATGGTATTCATATACTATATTAATTTTATTTAAACTTTATTTGCCTTCATCATGATGAGAAAAGGAAATATGTTTTACAGTATTGCCTGCAGAACATTACTAAGGGTTTCTGTACATGATGGAAAGTCCAGAAAGTCAACTGTTCAGCACTTATTATAAAACACAGCATGAAGTACCTGAGAGACATTTCTCTACAGATGTGTTGGCCAACCCACTGATTAGTAGAAGACTGATTAGTAGAAGACGTTGCACTGTGTAGCCAGAAAAGGACACACAGGATAATGGAACTGCCCAGCTTGCCGGTCCATTATTTCACAGACCAACAAGTAAGAGTTAGTTTTGGAATACAAATAATTGCTTTACTTTTGCTGCAGAGCCATGACTGTACAGGAATAACCCACTAGTGACGTGGTGACTAATACCTTATGGGGACAATCTCCCTAATGCATTAGTGTTTTAGCCACAAACATACTGTACAACTTCACAGGGCAACACAGCTGAGCAATAAGAGCAGGAAGAAGCTTTGGCAAACCTTTCAGGCCACAGGGCATTCTCCCATGATGGAGCTCAGCGCTTCGCCGCTGCCTCTGGGGCTGTTGTGGGAAGGAGCTCTGGTATATCACGTGGGGCTGCTGCTCCCCTTCCTCCGGCTCATGTTCACGCACAGGCTCTATGAAATAGCTCCCCTCTGGCAGGCTGAAGAATCCTCTCTGTAAAAAACGCCAAGCACAAAAAGTTTATCCAACACTCTGTGGTACTGTGCCAAACCACTGAGGGAATGTACTTCCAGCACTCCCACACCACTTGGAAGAACTTCACTAAAAATTAAGATTTAGCTCATAGGCATCAGGATTCAGTTCTATAATTAAGGGTAAGGACACTTTTTACATATGCTTTTTTAAATCCTGGTATTTGCTCATATACAGGTAAACCAAAATGCAATTCTAAAAAGCGTCACAACAATTGTTTCTCAGACCTGTGATTCAATTGAAGCAACATCTAATCAATTAATCCTTTCATTTTACACATCTGCAACTGTGTTCTGCATCTGACATCAATTAATCAGGACTCAGTAATAATAATTAATAATAATTGCTTACACTTATATAGCGCTTTTCTGGACACTCCACTAAAAGCGCTTTACAGGTAATGGGGACTCCCATCCACCAACACCAATGTGCAGCATCCACCTGGATGATGCGACGGCAGCCATAGTGTGCCAGAACGCTCACCACACATCAGCTATCAGTGGGGGAGGAGAACAGAGTAATGAAGCCAATTTATAGATGGGGATTATTAGGAGGCCATGACTGGTAAAAACCGGGGTTACACCCCTACTCTTTTCGAGAAGCACCCTGGGATTTTTAATGACCACAGAGAGTCAGGACCTTGGTTTTACATCTCATCCGAAGGACGGCGCCTGTTTACAGTATAGTGTCCCTGTCACTATATTGGGGCATTAGGACCCACATGGACTGCAGGGTGAGCGCCCCCTGCTGGCCCCACTAACACCTCTTCCAGCAGCAACCTTAGTTTTTCCCAGGAGGTCTCCCATCCAGGTACTGACCAGGCTCACACCTGCTTAGCTTCAGTGGGTTGCCAGTTGTGAGTTGCAGGGTGATATGGCTGCTGACCAGCAGCTCTTCACACACAGCAAAAAAAGTGAAATTCATGAAATATCATACAGTATACTGTATGTCAGTGCTACAGAAGTGTTTTAACTTCCCTTTGAATAATTCTGCCAGAGATTTACTGGGGTTCAGTTTCACCAGAAGCAAAAGTCTATAGAGAGGCAACATGAAGCTCTAAAGATAAACTGTGCTTGTTAAAGTAAAAACTGGCATTTTTCTGAAGAAATTTTAGATTTTTAATTGGTTTAAATATGGATTTCATGTGTACAACCAAAACGTCTTCCTCTGTTCTCACACACTCTGGATGGATCACAAGCTTACAGTATACTGTTGGGAAATGTGAACAACTAAAGCTGAAAAGCGCTGCCTTTTAATTTAAAGATATAGACACTAACATGTTAACTTTATTATGCGGGATTCATCATGTATTTTGTAAACTATATGCTTTACAAAAAATAAGTAGAAACCATTTAGAGTTCACTAAAAATATATGCCAGGGAAGCAGATTAGAATTCTTATGCATTTCTTTTGGAAATTCATTGTCACTGACCCCCATAAACATTCATAAACTCCTTCACCCTTCCTCCCTCACAGTCAGGCTTGAAGCATCACATTAATCATCTGTAACTGACAGTCAGCAAAGTGAGTGAAAACTAAGCACAAACTACAGCAGAAACCCACTGAGAAAACATACTGAACACAAGGATTCAAAACTAGTTGTAAGAATTGCAACGGCAGGTAAAAAAAAGCTGACAGAAAATCCCATTCATGCTAGGATCTGAAATATTCACTTTAGCAACCCTTTCAAACATTTACTTTGCATTCCGTACATAACAGAGGTAATGCAAGTTAATTCAAAAAAACTTACTGTATGAATTCCTTCTTTGCAATTCTGTTTCTCCATTTTTGTTTAGCAACTGCTATGTGTACTTTACTTACTCAAGACATCATTCATGCCCATTTTCACACGGGGTTAAGTTTCTGATACCCATGACTAATGCTTCTATTTTGTCCCAGAAAGTTTATAGACTAAATTCATTTACTAAGCATGTTAGCTTTTTAGTTTTGCAAGAAAGGGAAAAAATACATACTGTACTACAGTATGTGGCAGCATTCCTTTCTGCAGAAACCTACCCAGAGAGGTTTATCTTTAACACAAAATTATGTTCATATTTCTCTGTTGTTTTCTCTGTTGTTTTCAAAATCGTGTTATTTCAACGCGGATTTCATGTGTTATAGATTTTAAGCCTAATGGTTTAAACTGGCTTATTTAAAACATTAATAAACACAAACACACTATGTTATTAAGCAATAGTATCACGCCTGCAATATGATTCTCCTGCTTCACCTTTCAAACAAATCATCTCAGATCAGCGATAAAATCAGTTAAGCAGTCAGACATGTCACCTTTCTTTTTCTTTGCATGACAGATGCTGTGAATTTGTTTTCTTTCTCATTACCTGAGGGATTTAGCAAATGCATTGTGACATCTTGTGGGACAGGGTTACCGACTGTTGTCTTTCAGGACCTGGAGGTCAACACTTACAAGTTTTGGTCTGCATTTTATTTCTGTGAAGGAACAATGGTTTTAAAGAATAAAATTTGGACCTTTATCACTGTATACTGTGTATATTTATTAGAAATATAATGAGATCACTTGTTCTTAATATAAATCACTTCTAAACTTAGACTTCCTTATTTAATCCAGCACCAGTTTCAGGTTATTTCACACTAATGGAAATTTCAAATGCTACATATCTCAGTTATTTTTTTGGGAAATGTACAGTACACAGACATGTTTAGTCAAATGAACATGTATAAAATCTACTATTGCACTTGTATAAGAACCTTGCAGGTTGTTAAACTGGAAACGGAACGAACTGCTGTGCAGTCGTAGAATTATTTGCTTACATGGATTAATACTGTATTATTTTATAACACTGTAAACAATCTACAGGACTATGTTAAAACTGGTTTCTTGGTTTGGGTAGTTTGGTTTGAAACAATGGATGGATATGCTAGCTGTTCACATTTGGTTCAGCTGTTCTGATTTTGAAGAGAAAATACTTTTCCCTGCTACTGAAAAAAGAAGCACTGAAATATTTTAGGAAAATATATATGTTCACTACAACATTTTTATACATGTCAGTACATTCCAATGTTCTTGAAACTAATGAAAAAACGGCACTTCAACAATCTGAGGTAAATGTTTGGGCAAAGGGGATTTCATATGTTTTATAAAAAAATAAGATCAAATTATTCTTCCATTTGCACATTTTTCTTGTCAAGTTGTACATTTGTTCTCATTGCATTTAATACCATCTCAGTTTCCTCTTCTTTGTCGCGTGAACAAACTACAATGTACAGTAATTACAGTACTTAAGCATCCAGAAAACCTCTCTCCTAATGTTTCAAGAATCGAGTCCATGGTTTGTAAAAATCTTTGTTGCAAAACCCTGTCAAAATCATGCTACTCTAGGTGAATGCCAGATGCCAAAAAAGTTCCCCCCCGCCTCCCGTGAACCACAGCTGGGACACATCAACTGCACTGTGAGTGGTGCAGTTGGAATCTTGTTAATTTCAGGCTGTGACACAAAACACTTTTCCCTGCTTCTGAAAAAGGTGAAGCACTCAAGAACACAGCTTGATCCAATACAAAATATTCCTCATGAAATAAAACTGAAATAGCTTAACTTTTTTGAGATCCACATGACTGCGGGAAAGGAAGATGACATAATAAAAAAAATCGTTAAAAAACAGTCAGACAAAGCCTTACTTAAAATTCTCATTTTACAAAAAATACTATTTAAGACCATTACAGACTCTGATGTGACATCTCCCCCCACATGAAAACTATTCTATTATCTTTTTAATTAGCCTTTTAACTTTGAATGCTGACAAATTTGTGTCTATTGGGAGGTCTTGGTTTAAGAACACCAAGGGTCTCTCAAGTGACTCAACCAGTGAAGGCAGTAGCTCAGAGCACAGACTGAGCACTATAGCCCAGACACTGCTGTTCTGAGTACGGGCTGTGTCATTAGCTGGCTGTGGTAGGACTCCCCAAGGGGAAGCACACAACTGTCTGCAGGACATACTGTAGAAGATTAGTTTGAGAATCTTGCAGGCAGAGGATGAAAAGAGACTAAATATGATGGGACTTCACTTACTGTAAAAACACTGCCTATACTGTATATTGCTGCACAAATGCAATATATTTTTTTCATAAGCTTAACAAAGGACTGAAAAGGGGTTGACAAGTTAACATGTCTCAGAGGTAAGACTTAGAAAGAAGCTCATCAAATGAATTTTTATTGGTCCACTTTGAAAGAAACCATCAGTAGTGGTATTTTAACTTTAATGTTCTACACTTTAACAAGGCAGTATTCTTAGAGCTATTGCTTAGTATTGAAGAGCAGCAACACAAAAATGCAGTCATCCGGATAACCCTTGACAACAAAGTGAATTTTTTTTTTATTCAAAGTCACATTTATAATGAGAAAATTTGTTTCGGCTTTTACACAGATGTATGGGTGCTGCTATTCAACTGAACCTCCTGCATTAGAGCTGTAAAATCTGCATGGCTTTTTCATGATAAAAAGAATCATTAACTACCTAAAACATGTACTGTATGTGAAGGACGGAACACATATCCATGAGATTATAACAGCAATGATTTTTCTGGACACTGACAACTCCACTAGATGTTACAAAAGTCTTCCTTTAACTTAAAGAGGCAGCTAATCTCAAACCTTAGACAAACAGCCGTTGAAGATTAAGGGGAGAAGAAAGCAATGCAACTAAAACAGCATCCAGTCCCATTGAAGCCAAGCATTTCAGGAATGATGGGGATTTGAGTACTGCTGGCAAAACAAGAGTTTGCCTCTCAGAGGAACACAAAGAACTCTGGATAAATAAGCTGATTACAATAATGGGCAGAAACTTGCAAACCTGTGCCAATTTACACCGAGGAGGTCTTTTTGTGAAGGCTTGCTGATTCTAAGGAGGCTTAATTATGTGCATTTTATCATCCCCAACAAGGCCTAGTGCTTTAAGGGCTGTAAAAACATGAAAATATGCCCCTACTATAAGGCACAAAAGTAAACAATCATAGGTCCTTATAAATAAATCAACTAACCACTAAAAAATTATATCTGATTGAAATGCACTGTGTCTGCAAGGAGCATACTCAATAACAGGTACAGAGACATATTTGTGGACACCCCAGTGATGAGGGGCTCAACCTGAAATGTGTGGCTAATACAGGCTTGTTGGATGACAGTGTATGTATTGTACATCTGCAAAAAAAAAACACTGTTTCACAGGCCATGACGGATAAACTCAAAATCCCTAGGGCAATAAAGCATGAATGTTTGAGAAGGAGCGTGACGAAAAAGCAGGTTCACACATTTTTTTGTATTGTTAAGAAACACCATTAAATTGGGCTTGTAATCCTCTGATGTACCACCCTGAAGGCATAAAACACTCACTTGCTCTGTAACTATTACATGAGAACTTATAAATAAACACAAGCCCTTTACCAGTCATGTGAAATCAATACTATGACGCAAAACTGAATCTTACAAATTCTTGAAGTCAGTCTCCTTCAAGCAAATAATAAACCCTGATATTTAAACCAAAGTCGGGAATTAATAAATGACTTTAGGATACGTTATTTAGTACATATATTATCATATATCACAATGCTATTATAATACATCATCTATAATTCAAAGACAAAAGATATACAGATAAATATCCTACATAATTCAGTAGCAGTATAACATGTCAATAATTCAGAAAACAAGATGCACCAGAATTTTCTTCCTAAATATTATTCAAAGGCAAGCTAATAAAACTAAATTAACAATGTACCAAATTTGTCTGACAATATAAACATTAGGTTAGAATGGGACCAAATTTACTTCATTATTTCAGTGTAAACACAAGCAGACTAGTCTCCTAAAACAATAAAAATAACTCTAGTCCACTTCCAAATAAATGTAAGACAACTGAGCTACTGTAAGTGTGAACAGCTAGCATATCAACACATTGTTTCAAATCAAACTACCCAAACCAAGAACCCAGTCTTAACACAAATTTGCAGATTATTAACAGTGTTCACTTTGATCTAAATCGATAGTTACAAACAGCTCCAAACAACTTAATTTACTTGTAACATCCATTTCCAAACACCACTTAGAAGATTAAAGGCCACAAGGCAGGACTCTAGTCCATTTGATTAGAACCTAGCTATCCAAAAATAAACATCTCACAGCAAAAGACCTACAAAATGTATCATTTATTCTCTCATCCTAGCGTTAATCCCGCATCAGCAGGGTATGTTTGACACCCGTCTCCATTTGGTGGTTTGAACCAAATCTTTGAGCTGACGTTGCCATTAAATGCGACCGAGAATACTCCAACCGGCACTTTGCTCCGCCTGCCGTCAGAGTGGGGGGAGGTGGGGGGGGAGGAGAACAAAGTAATGTAGCCAATTCATAGAGGGGGATTATTAGGAGGCATGGGAAATTTGGCCAGGAGACCGGGTTACACCCCTACTCTTTTCGAGAAACACCCTGGGATTTTTAAAGACTACAGAGAGTAAGGACACAAAATATATCATTTATTATTTTCCATAAATATACAGTACTCCTGATGTTGACACTTAAATTTACATTAACATCATAGCACGGTGGTGAAGCGGATCCCATTGCTACATCACAGTTTTGGGACCTTTGGTTCAATTCCTGGGTTGCTATCTGCTTGGAATTTGCATGTTGTCATGTGGGTTTTCTTCCAAAATCCAAAGACATTTGACAATTGGTTTCTGGGTTAAGTGGCCCTGGTGTGAGATGGACAGGTATCCCATCCAGGGTGTATCCTGCCTTGCGCCCATGATTTGTGCAATTAGGCTCACACTCCCCTGTGACAATGAATTGAGTAAAGCAGCTAGAAAATGGATGGATGGATAGATTTTCTGTAATGCATAATTAAGAATTACTGTGTCTACTGCCTCTGGGAAGCTGTGTAAATGAGAGACATCATAGTATATGATGGCATTTGCACTAATTTTGGAATCACCATTTTGACCACAAATCTGACTGCCAACACATTCAGAACACTCTCTGTGAAGGACCCTTAAGCATTCCCATGAGAAATTGCACCTGGTTCACTGTGCAAAGTTCTACTTCACACTGCACTCTGGAAAACCCAGTGTTTTCAGACTTTATGCTGGTTTCAAAGCTATCCCAGAACCTTTTATGCTTTCCTACACCCACACAGATCTTGCTTCATGTGTTAATGCTCTTTTCCCAGAGGCCTGGGTTCCACCATCTGGACTAGGTTATATTTTATCTTTCTTTCTGGTGTTGTGGTTAGGAACCTCAGCATAAAAAAAGAGACAGCATGGGTTTTACTGAAGGCTACCACTAAGCATTTTTATCCAAATTCTGCAGATTACTAAAGTTAGGAGAAAAAAATGTTAAATATTCGTATGACCAAAAACATACACTCTTCAAAATCCAACATTTAGCTACACAGAATACCTCTGAATGCTTATAATGTGAAATCAATATTTAAAAGAACTGTGTTGACCAGAGAAAGGTATAATAATGTAAATGTTATGGGTCTATTTGACATTATGGACATCTTTATCTGAATGATACATACAAGACTGGAATATGTAGTTCAGGTGGGTAGCTGCGTCAGCATGCGTAGGCTGCAAAGGAACAAGTAATAGTTTATTCCATGCTGAAAAAAAGAAGAAAGAAAACACAACGTTTCGGCCGTGGAGCCTTCTTCAGGTGTGAGCTTGGAAGAATGGAGTGAGACTGGAATATGGCTTACACTGGCTTACCGGTGAGCTATCACCTGATAGAAGAGTGGGATGTCTCTCAGTGATGTCACTGCATGCCACCTGGCAGTGCTCAAACAACTACAGTATGTGCCTCCAACTGAGATGTCCCACTTACAATTGCTTAATATCCCAGAGTCAGTCTGGGACCATCTGGACTCTACAGCTCAACCTGACAGCCCAGCGCCTTTTGTGGTTGTACCACTCCAGATCCCTGTAGGATCATAAAAAGATATTGCCAGCATTTTCTGGCAGAACACTATGACTGACCAGCATATCATCGTCCTGACAATAAATAGTCTTCATAGATCTGATTTACATCTGATAAGCACAAATGCAATTCCAAGATCTAGAACAGCTACAGTGGTAAGAAACGAGTCTTGTTCAAGTAAACTTGAAGAATGTAAATTAAAATTATTTTTAAAATATTTACTACAGGTTGCTAGTGAATGCCATATTGACTTCATTTTACTTATATTTATGTTTGCAGTTTTTATTTTACTGGAGTAAAGTGAATTCTGCCTTTGTGTAAATATACTTTTCATGAAGAAAGAAAACAGGAAATTAAGATAAGCATGCCATATGGGCACAGCAGGATGAGTGGATAGCTCAAAATCACATTCAACTTGTCACGCTCATTACACCTAGAGGGCGCTCTACGTTCCTTCTGTTCCTAGTTCCCTGTGATTATTCATGTCTTTCTGGTGTCTTGTTGTGTAGCCTATTTATTTCCTGCTTCTGCTCTGCTACTCGCTTAGCATTGTTGTTCACTTGCCCTGAGACCCACCTAGCACCAGGTCACTCCTGTCCTTGGCCTGAGGGCATAGGTTTCTATACGGCTTCCCCTGAACAGCTGAGCCCAGGCTAACCCACGTCTCTCCGCTACGCATAGGGTCTTGATCGCTCTCCTGCCATTCCACGGTTCGTCCTATCGGACTTAAGTGACACAACCCAAAATAGCTAATATATAATTTTTAAAAAATATTTATTTCTAGATTTCTTTATTGCAATAATCTGAGGGAAATCTTAGAAATTAATTATTATTCAAAATTTCATTAAACTTCAGTCATTTTTGCATGATTTCTTTGGTTCTTAAAATGTATTAAAATTGGAATAATAAATATTCCTCTTAGCAATGTCAAATAATATAATTAGGAAAACTGGATACACTTACAGACACCACTAAAGTCTACAGAGCATCATTAT
The DNA here is from genome assembly GCF_059453375.1 of Lepisosteus platostomus. NCBI lineage: Eukaryota > Metazoa > Chordata > Actinopteri > Semionotiformes > Lepisosteidae > Lepisosteus > Lepisosteus platostomus. Next base: position 16,813,510 of record NC_142614.1, on the reverse strand, counting down.
TAAAAATTCACCTTACTGTATGTCTTAAATCACTTAACCTATCAATTAACAAGAAATCTCAACTGCCACTTGCAAGGATGAATGAGTTTTCAAGTAAGGCCATTTCAACAGTAATGATTTATTACACTCAGAGAATACCATTGTTGGGTACATAAGGTTGCCAGTATATTTGTTTGAGAATGTATTTACAGTTTTAAAACTGTCCAAAGATGTGTGAGGAGGTTGTTTGTTTTTTACACTGGCATGAAAATCGAAATGCGAATGCTCCCATGTCTCTCAACCTGTAAAAACATGTGACTGAGTGCATCATGGGTATGTATGATCCTGGGTCATATCACTAGCAGGCTGTGACCCAAATTAACCATGTAGTGGTGCACACAACTGGATGAGCATGACCATCAGATGTATTGTGATTTGTAGACCAGGCTCTCTCAGCAAATGGTAACACAGTGACCACTATGACACCACTTGCAGGCATGCTTTGTCATCAGTCAGGGACTTTCCTTTTCTCCAGATGGCACTGAATGTCCTGAATGGAGCTGCACAGCCTCTATTGAAAGACGACTTGAAGGTGGGCAGATCAGAAGACTCTGCTCCCACATCCTAATCTTCCCCTGTGTGCGGTTACAGGGTTTGCTGCCAATCCATTATAAATGTGCAATTGGCTACTCCAAATTAAGTGGCTAAATAAATAAAAAAAAACTGACATTTGTAAAATCTACAAAAAATTAAAATATAAAGATCACTTATTTTCTGAAATCACATTTTCTGAAACGGGAAAATACAAAAATTGTTTTTTGTCTGCAGTGACAGTTGAGGTTACCCAGCATCTTCCTGCCATACATCATGACATTGTGCATGTCTAGAGCAGTCTGCCATTCTGCAAACAAAGTCAATTAAATGGATTCCAATAAAAATCAGAGAATAAAAGAGACAAATTATTGGAATGGAGAGAAAACTGAAAAGCAAAAACACATCTCAGAAAGTATAAATGGGCATGCGTGCCTTCAGCAAGGAAAACACATACACTCAAGAGCTGCGTAAAGTCAGGCTAAATCCTAGTTAAAACCTTTATCAAAAACGTTCATCACAACTTCAGTCCAAGCAAAGAATCAGAATCCGTAATAATCTCAGTCAAAGAGCTCCAAAGATTATGGTCCTAGCCACCCACAGATTTCAAATATAAAGAAACGCCTGCACAACAGACTGAAGTACATGTGCATCTGCATAATTAAACAACAAAATCACAGAGGTACTCCTGATTTCCACTGATGAATTAAAAATTAAAATTCTGAAATCATCCCAAAGATGAAAAAGTAAAGGCTATCCATACAAATATGAGAATATTTGATACTTTCTGGGGCACTTTATCCAAGAACAAAACTAAAAACTAGCATGAAACCTAACTCCCCCAGTCCTCAAGGGTTCCCCATTTACATAAGCAAAGAGATATTGTGGTTAAATTAAAGAGCTACTGGAGGGAGTTTAATAAAAGTAAACAGTTATCTTCACTGAGCAAGCTCAACTACTGGTAAGATAAATCTTTTCATACATTAGGGTTCCTCAGTCTGGGAAGACTTCCATGGCTTATACATCAAGCCTTGCTTGAATAGATGTGAACCCCCTCTGCAACAAAAGCAAGGCTTCTGGCTCGCCTCAGACCTGGGGTCAAGGATAGAGACGGTAAGCTTTGTAGCAGTGTAACTCTCAAAACACACGGACAGCTAAGGACTGGACACAGTCTGGAAGCTGCAGGTGATGCACTGTATCACAAGGTCCTAGATTATTTAATTCCTTTAAAGAGTCCAAAAGAATGCCCAGGGAGTCCCTTCAACACTTTGTTTTACTATACCTGGACACAAAATCTTGTTGCACAGTTTGGCATAGAGTACTGTGGCAGCTTCTTGCAAAGCATGTTACAACAAATAAAGACTGACTGATTGATGGATGCAAATCAGTCTTCTACAATACCGTAAGTGCTCGTCAAGCCCTGGGGGAACATGAAAAAGTAATACTGCAGATTTGGTTCGCATTTTGTAAACTTATACTTTTTTGTTTAGTTTATTGTTTGTTTTTTAACAGTGTCTGGCTTTGACTTTCCCTCAGTATACTGTATAGAGAAATGGTTTTGAACCTTGCAGCTGCATGGTGGTGTGTCTGTTGCCCCACAATAGCCCATTTTAAAAAGGTCCCAGTTATGAAACGCTCTGTGTTGCATCACAGTTACCACACATTAAAATAATGTTCCAACACAATGGAAAGCAACTGCCATTTTTGCACTTCATCAATAGGGTCTCTTTCGCACCGATGAGTTCTGATCACAAAAAGCAACCCCACAAAAGTGGTTCAGAGACAGCACAGATTCTCTATAGTTGTGGCATGCTGACTCTGAAGTGGTATAGGAAGTATGGTTTTGTGCAGTTCTACGCATATTGTATACTCATGGCTGTATACATGGGAAGATAAAAAGTACCACAAATGATTCAAGGACTAACTTCACTCAGTAAAGACAATACATTGCACTTTAAAAAATATGATTTTAAAAGCCCTATACTTTCAAGCCATTAACACACATCTGTTCATTCTTGCACATCTTAGCAAATCAGTGAAACCTGAATTTGGCTTGCATTTTTACAAACCCAAGAGCTATATATTCATGAAAATAATGCATTGTGAAAACGGTCTTTTGAAATGCAAATGCTTCTGGGAACGAAAGGCTTATCCTCTGCCCTTGCTTCCTATATTGTGCTTAATTAATTGCATAATGAATAATTACCTGTTTTGACAATCAACACAGTCCATTTTACAAAACAACTTAAGTATCCCTCTTTTTTGCAATTTCTGTCATTCTGTATTCACTCTGTGTATTAACATGTGATGTTAAAAGCAAATTCAGTCCAGTCATTTTCTCAAAGAGAACAACTTGAACTCAAAGCGTTTGTATAGCTTTTGTCTAATGGGGATTCTTCATTAAATATAGACCTTTGATGCCTGGTGACTATTTCCCATACTGAAAAGCACCTTGCACATCAACTAGAAAAGCATAGGCCAGGAACAGAGAATGTGTCACATTTAACATGCCTATTGTACACCAAAGTGTTTTTGTGCAGATCCAGTGCAGGCCTAGGAATATTTGTGAAGAGCAGAGCTAGACTTTTGTTGGAAACCAAGAGTGAAAGTAAAAGACATCATTGTAATGATATAAAAATATGTTTATTGCCGATGTAAAGCCTATACCCCTGACATTGTAGATATTCTGAAACTACAGTAGCACAAGCCTACTGTACATATTTGTTTACTTACTAGGGGACACTTTTGCTATGATATTCAGCAATGTATACGTATCCAGTACACTTCTACTCAGGTGGAAAACACCTGAAGAACAGGAAATCCCTATTAATATTACTGGAATCCTTCCTATACCTTAATCTTATTTCTGGAATGATACTTGATCATTAAAATCAATGTCATGACGGTTGTATCTCTGTCCATGGCGCAATTTGCCTCAAGGTGGGTTCAGACATGTTGCAGGCCTTGGGTTTAACTGACTGGTTGAACCTCGGTTCACTTATTTACAGAACAAGCCGTCTTGTCATGCCTTCCTCAGGGTTCAAGTGTTTTAGTGCAAAGGGCTTTGGTGTACCTTGGGATTTTATACTAGAAAGTCTCCTTGTTTTCATTACAACCAATACCTAATTAGTCACAATTAATGTGATCTTTAGTTAATGGTTAACAATCCAATACAATCTGAAGAAATGTCCCATTTTCTCAGACCCGTTATTAAATCTTGGTAGCAAAATACATTAATTGATGGTATGAAGCAGAAAATCATTAACTTTGTGAAAGTACTGAATAGTCACCATGTTGTCGATAACCCCTGGTATCAGTTAGGGTGAGAGCAAGAGTTTACATGAAATCCTGCCCTTCCTGCTGCATAAGTGAATAATACAGGTTGTGCAGCAAACATTTCACCACAGAATGTTCCAATGTGGTCTGTATGCAGAGTAAGTTGTATTTGTCAGAAAAATCATCAAAACATCTACTGGACTAAAGGAAATACATTCACAAGTCTGCTTGTTTACAATGTAATAAGGCTACTTCACATCACTGGATGTTGTGTTGTCTCACTCTGAATAGCTGAATATGATTCTGAGCAAACCTGGAAATTTAGTCTATTACGTGATGTAAGTTCCCTGTCACTGTGGTTTGAAATGCATTCATCAATGCTGTTTCTTTCTAACCCTGAAATATAAAAATAACTGTATAGCTCCCCTTTTACCGTGATTTCAGTATGTGAAAAGCAAGGCCTTTCTTACCAAATAGGAAACTTTTAGGAAAGTAATATGCTGGAACTACTTAATACTAGGGTAAACATTAAGTGTTTCATAAATTCACCAAAGGACACCAAAGGTCACACAAAATGAGCTGCAACACAAACAATCTACTCCACATTCCCTCCACACCAAACCAAGCACAGATCAGCTGTTAGTGCACAAGAATGTGTATGAGAAGCCAGATGTTACTGTAACGTTATGCTAAGAATAAGTCCCATTTTGGTATGGGAGGGGGAGGGAATTATTTCATTCCTTCCATCCATTGCCACCATATCTACAAAAGGTCACATGGAACAATCTACTTGTTCCACCAATCTTTTTCACAGTCCACCAGAAGGACATTCATTCCCTTATCCAGCAGCTTAAACCTAGAACAACATTGCTGCCAAAATCAACACTGTCTCTTGCTCTAAAACTGCATAGTTCCACAGATGTATAGAAAACAGCCAAACATGTTTTAAGATGCCTGGGCAGGTCCACTGCTGCATATACAGTGTCATGAAAAAGTATTTGACCCCTTCCTGATTTCCTCTACTATTGCATACACTGGATGTTTTCAGATCTTAAGATATAATGTGAATAAATAACACTAAACACAAATAACAAATATCTGCAATAACAGATGAAATCAGGAATAGAGGAAATACGTTTTCACAGCACTGTACTGTACTTTCCCAGTTAATGTTAATTAGCAAGGTATATCTATCCATGATAAATCATGTTCATATTTGTTTTGCTTTATTTTCCTCTTGAAATACTATTTCAATTAGAAATGTAAATGTCACCACTGTTTTTTCTTATAACTTATAACTGTCTTACATTGAATTTAAAGAATAGAACACTTATCTACTTGACTGCGTTAACAAATAGACTCTTGAAAGATAACTATTATGTCTTTTATGCATGCACATCTGAAAGCTGGACACATTTTAACAGTAATCAATATTTATTGAAAAATATTTATGTTTTAAAGTGCTTAATTATTAAAAACATGAATATTAAATATTTACTTCCTATTGTAAAATTAATACTGGTTTTTTTTCTTTGCTTGTCACTATAAAACATCCAAAGGAACAAGTAATAGGTTTATTCCATGCTGGAAAAAAAAGAAGAAGGAAAACACGTTTCGGCCATGGAGTCTTCTTCAGGTGTGAGCACCCACCTGAACTACTAAAACATCCAAAGCTGCATTTTTATCTTTTTAAAGTCCAAGAACAATAAAAGTGCAAGAGGGGAGAGACTTGGCCCTTTAAGGGCCTTAACCAGTTCACTTTGACAACAAGGACAACCCAATACAGATAAAAGGTGCTCTGAAGCCAGAAAAGCATTATTCTGGTAAACAAGTGACAGCATATACTGTATATGTGGTAATTTGCTCTCTCTTTAAGAATACATTTTTATTTGAAGCAATTTTAGACATGAAATAGTCATGCAGTGCAGAAATTGGACCTCTTCTTGTGTCTATTGCAGTAATTAGATCAGCCACTGGAACACAGGGCAAATGTCCCATGACACCCCATAGGCACAAAGACTCAACAGAGTCTGAAATCCAGTATATGAAATTAGATGACCTAGGGTGCAAGTAAGTTTCCCTTAAATCCTGTAAGGTACACAGTCTAGTGCATGATTCGTTTTCTTCCAAAAGAGAAGCAAGGAAAACAAATGAAAACCTAATAGAAAGTGACAGCTGCTCTACACCATTAACATCAGGAAAAAATCTGTGCAACATAAATTATACAGTCAGTTTCTAGTGTTAGGAAAAATTGAGCCATTGCTAGACAATTCAAAGACAGCATTCTATCTTTTTTCCTAGAAACTGTGACTATAAATTCATATTGTGAAACAGGCAAACTAATCTTTTGTGGCAGTTACATCTTGTCCTTTGGGAAACAACGCAAAACTCATAAAAGAAATGCCATCAGGTAGCATCTTCTTAAAATTGATTGTGAGCTGACCTATCCACTGCTTCCAACGTCCAACTGGACACACAGTGATAAATCACTGGACTAATATGATGAGAAAGATAAGGAATATCCCTTATAATATAATGCAATAAGACTTCAGTCCACAGTGCAATTTCTCAAGATCTACATTTATATTGAAGAATTCCCAAGCGCTTTGGGAAAGCCTTAACAACAAAACAAAAAAATCAGTGGATATTCAATTTGACAATATGATGCCCCAACCTGCTTATCTGAAAACTTGAACTGTACTTGAAACCAGCATTACTCTGAAGCTGTCTTTGGTCCCCTGATCTCACAAAACAATAATTTGAGGTTTCCCTCAAATAACCCCATTTTCTGAAATAGATCATGCAAGTGTTTTCATTACAACTTTTTGAAGTACATCAGTGAAACTAAACAGCGGGGCTCCTCTGAAATGTCAGGTCTTCTTACTCTCATTTCACATTTAAGATGCGTCTTCTGCAACACACTTTTGTGCAACACAAAGGTGTAATATTCCCCCTTCTTCAAAAGAGCTGCCAAGCAACATTTGATTATTTATATATTTTATTATTATAATCAAGTACTTCTATCTTGGGGCACTAAACTAACATCAGCCTATCTGTTAAGTACAACAACCATGTGGAAGTGGTTTATTTCTTCCTGTACCTTAGCTGTGCACTTTGGTGTAAATGCCAAGTCTCTGAAACCATGTGGACATAAAGAATGATTGCTTTAGAAAGGGCTCTTCTGTCTCCTGCTTTTCCTGCACATGTCCCTTAATAAAAAAAGCATACCAGCAGTCTGGACAAAGAAGGCCTTAAAACCTTCTGGTAGTGAGATTTAGTGAAATATAAGATTATGATCCCAGTATTTGTGTTGACTGTTCAATAGACCACTTTTATGAAATGTTATTTTTTTCTCCATCCAATGGCATTTTTTTCTTATCAAAAGAAAACATTCTGCAACTATTAGACGTGTTGCTAATTTAAGAAAAAAAGCTTTGTTGTATTTTTTGTTTTTGCACTTGCAATGAACTGTGGAAAATTGTAAAATCTGTAAAGGACGAGGAACTGCTTTCTCCATTCCTAAAAAGGAACCAGTGAATGCCGCATACTGTAGCTCTTAATAAGTCAATATTTCAACAGATGTCAGAAACAAAAAGAAACTTTCTCTTATTACAAAATAAAATATTTCCCCTTAGGTGAACACACTTCATCACAAAAAGAATGTGTTTTATTGACACACATGATCAAAGCAGATAATGTTCTTGCATTCAGTAAACTAAAATTGTGAATCCAAACGCTAGATAGCACTTACGCAGACAAGTTTAAAGATTTCACACTATTAAATGTTAGATTTCAGTTATATAATGTTCCATTAATTTTTCAAAAGCAAGTGAACATCTGTATACAGATGAGCATCTACAGATGCAATATAGTTAAACATTCAGCAGACAATCCTATACTGCTGAAGTGTGCTCCATCCCAATAAAATGAAAGAATAATGTACTGCGTTTAGTATCACCAAACAAAAGAACAGTCTTCGAAATGTGATTGTCTAATTCTGATGGTTTCCTTTTACAATACAGTTTTGCTGACAGATCAACAGCAGCAATACGCATTTTTAAGAAATACTCAAATCATCCTGAAAACAGTGAGCAAAAGAATGCGTGACCGCTTCCAAACTGAACTTTTGTGAACACAAAAGCACATTCCAGTGCTGCTGTATGCCTGCTGCATGTTAATTGCAATGTGAAAACCAATTAATATTTAGGGATGCTGTAGCTGTGCATTGACTTTGAAACCTTGTGGAAGTGGCTCACCACTGTGTATTATTATTAATAGGTTTATGAATTAAATGTATTACTTAATCTGACATTTTTATGGTAAAACATTTCTAAATCTCAAGGAGCTATTGTATTGTTAATATTTCTCAAAATTCCACTTTATTTTGTCTAATGTATGTGAAGAAATGTGCAAGATCTGGATGCATACTGTTTCATTTAAAAACTGACAGCACAATATAACACTCTTCATATTAATATTCAGGAAAAGCCATTCTGCATCAAAGCTAATTTAAAATAACTTATGATATTTTTTTATTTGGTTTTATAACCAATTGTGCAGTTACAGTGAATTAATGTAAAATACATTCACTGTAGCCAAATACTTTAAGATACCTCAAGATACGCACCATCCCATTAGAATTTTACCCTTTAAATGAAGTAAATAGGTGACCTCAGAAAAGTGCCTGGAACCAGACTGAGAATACTGTATGATAAAAGGTAATGATAATAAATGACTCAGTGAGAAGAGTGATTTTTGTGAGCCACTTATCTGTGACCCAATACACAAACAAAAGGGCAAGAAATAATGCCTCATTATATTATTGAATAGTGTAGGTAATTACCTGTTTTCTTTGAGACCTCAAAGGTACAGAACCTATTAAAGAAAAACAGATTGTTTAAAGTAGAAAAATACTGTCAACCATCTTTCCATACAGTATATACTTTCAGTATATACACTATTTACTTCATACAGGGGTATCTCTTAGACATGGTCAAATGTGTTTTGGTCACATAATACTGCAGTTAATTAATAATTAAGTAATCATCCTTTCTCTTTTTCACATTTAAGTGAAAAGGGATTCATATCTGAGTACACACTTTAACAAAGACATCAAATGCAACAGGTGCACCCTTGAAATGCATGTAATTTTTCAGCCTTCTGTCAGTTACAGAAGTTACAGAAGAGCCAAAACCTTCCAATTAGATTGTAATCACTGACTTAAAATAGAACACATTTAGATTTTCCTCTCTTAAGGAAATTACAATACTAAAGAAAGTGGGAAAGTGGGAAAGAGTCTAACACTGATGAAGAACTATTATTCTTAACATAATCTATATTTGTCAATTCTGTAAATGTTTGGGGATATCGTGGTGGTTGGGTACTGCCTCTGAAAAACTTACCGCGGTACTGCAATACATACCACTGTTTACCGCAAACTATTTTGAATGTTTATATATGGAGACTCTCTCATAGTTTGATTTCTTACTAAAGCATATTGAGATGTATACAATATAAAGTCATGAAAATTATGTTGTTCTGTTGTTTTATTGGAACCAAAGAACTATAAATAACACTGAACAGTGTAACAGAACAATTTAACAAGATGCAGATTTTTGTCAATCATTAAATGATTAAATCTTTTTTTCACAAGGTATTGGAGGTTCATTGTGCTTAGCAAGATTGTAAGGTGCTTGTAAGCTGTAACATTTTTTCTTTACAATGAGTAAAGTTGACATTCACAACCTTATGAAACATGTTTAGCATGTTCAATTGCCCTTGGCTATTTCATTTAAAACTTCATAGAATCCTCAATACTTGCTTAAAACATTGCTGAGACAAGACATTCTACTGTATATTGACTTAAACAGCTTAACACAATCTTACTTGCAAAAAAGAAAAAAATCAAAGCATGTCTAATGGTAGTAATGGCATTAAAAACATGATCATGAAGACTAGACTTCCTTCCCGATTAGAGTAAATTACAGAGCAAATTTTTAGAGAAATTACAGAGCGTGCTGGTACGTACCACGAGACTAAAGAACCGCGTTTTACTGGTGTACAGTTTTTACCATGCACCTCTAGCAGTTAGCATCAGACTGAGGCTCTGGATTCAGTTCTGGTTCTGGGGTGCTACCTGTACCTGCATGGAGTTTGTGAGGTCTCCTTGTATTTGCGAGGGTTTTCTCCTGGTGCTCCGGTTTACTCCCACGGTCCAAAAACATACTGTTAGGTATATTGGCTTCTGGAAAAATTGGCCTTAGGTGTGAGTATGTGCATGTCTGCCCTGTGATGGATGGTGTCCCATCCAACATGTACCCTGCCTTGCATCCGTTGCTTGCTAGGATAGGCTCTAGCAACCCCCTTGATCTGAATTAGAAAAAGTAGGTAGAAAGTAAAGCTGGTATCACTTGTTCTTCTTGGCCATTTTCCTTGGTTTAATAATAATAGCAGTACAATATATATAGAACTACTCTATCTCACTTTTCAAAATTCAAATGAGCAAGAAGGGGATACTGTATCACGCAGCTGGGTGACAGTTTAATTTCATGAGTTATTTCTTTTAACAGTTTGTTAACAGTAAATGAGTGGTCGTTGAGTTTAGATTTTAAACTATTTTTAGTTTGTGGTCAATTAAATACTGTATGAATCTCAAATGCCCAAGAAGAGTAAGAGGCATATTCAAAATCACTGTCTAAAATATAGATATCTAAAACACTATACACTAATAGCTGTTATGACATAATATGGGGTATAATTGTTACGGAGGTGATACTCTCATCAGAGCGACATATGTTGCTACCACAGCTACAAACGTAGCTACAGGAGCAACAGGAGCTTTGTAACCTAACAAGCAGCAGCTGTGGGCAGTTTTATAATCCAACTGTGTACAGTACTTCCCTGAAGGAGAAAACAGATGGGACATTAATCTGAGTTTGCTCAGACTCGAGAAAGGGTAAATAGGTAGCTCCTGTATTATGTCACATTGTCCGCCATTCTTATTTGACCACAGATGCAACCAAAAATTCTGAAAACCAGCACCCAAAGACTTCCATCTACTGACAAAATAAAATATTTCTTTTCACTTTCATGTTTCACAGTGCACACTTTAGGACACAACCTTGAAATTCACTCAGATGAAAAATAATTACACAATACATTTTTGCTGTATTTGTTAGCTTCAAGAACATGTTCAAATTATCTGTCTAATTCTAAACAGTGCATATCATAAAAATGTCTGGTCCCAAATGAAACATTTAATTGGTTTTCTTTCCTATTTTGATATCGGAGAAGGTACTGTACTTCACCGTGCAAACAGCTTGCACCATTCAAACAAGGCTGACTGCACAAAGTGGAGAATTACTGCCTTGTCAGATGGTGCTTTTAGGTAACACACTGCCCAGCTTATTTGTAGACTGTGTGATCAGGACAGCTTTCCTCCCCAGTATTATAATGGCATTCACAAATGAAGCTTGGCTGATAGCCTGGCAGAAAGATATTTTACTTTGGATATGGATTCATCATAAAATATTACTTTATTATGATAATATATTAACCCTCTCAAGAGAAACACTCCTCATTTTAGAAGCCAGTCTTGAAACAACCACAGGCATTCTGTCACACAATTTAAGCAGCATATTGACATTTATTTTCTCCCATTCTGACTCAATCATCGCCCAAAGTATATTAATACTGATAACTCTTTTCTTTTTCATGCTCATACCAAGCTCAATTATTAGCATTTGAAAGTGTTCAAGGGCAGGATATTTGTTATTTATTAGACACTGGTTCAGGCTGGCTGTGTGTTCCAAATATTGCACTAAAATATATTTTCCCACAAGTTCACTCTCCTGTGGGTGTTTCAAAGCACTGTGCAAAAGGAATTGTAGTCCTCAGGGACCAGAGCTGGTAACCACAGAATGTCAGAAGGAAAGTAATGGAAGAACACAATCAGTTGGTGAACGGAGTGACTGCAGACTATGTACTGTAGTATGCAAAGACAGGACCAGCTTCCCTGCTCACAAAATGTTTCTACAGGGGCTACAGTACATCTTTCATTTAGAGTAAAATTCAGTCAGTGGCTGATGTCAGATCCAGACAGACACAGGGGCTGCTAAAGTGTGGATGTGGCAATACTGGCCCAGGTCCAACAGAAGAACTCAAAGGTTCAATTATACAACATTTTCTGAAAACAATTTTCACATAGGTTGCTCATAAAAAAAAAAGTTATGTATGGTATGCCAATGATGGCTTGGTGAGTTGTATTTCTTTATTTAATAATCTATAAGAACAAAAGTGAATTGTCTTCATCAGCACACAAAGTACTTCATCATAAAATAAGAAGAGCCAGTACTAACAGGAAGAAAAAAATTAAAAAATCTAAACAGGATAACTAACAAAGTAATGGAAAAAAACAATATTGTTCTCTGAACCCTCTTGCTGTATAGATCACTGTTATGAGCATGATTAAAATATCAATGTAAAAAGTAACAATTTCTGTATTCTGTTGACCTGGTGCCAGAGAGAATAATCTTCTGAGTTATAATGAGAACCCTCGGTAAGCTTCTGTCACAGTTATGCTGATTTAAGCATATACAAAATGTATAACTGTCCATATGGTGTCATATGTCCATGCCATTGCTTCAGCAGGCAGAGGGATAATCTGGAGATTAATGTTGGGTGCTTTTTCTTCCTCTGTCTTGGGGATGTTCATCATTCGAGAGAACAGACAAGTTAAACTTAAGACACTCGTTAGATGACACCATCTGCTTTCCTTGCATAATGAAGTGTGAACAGGAGCATATTTATTGCTCTCATAAATTACACATGCATTTTTTGAATCACCAAATCTCACTATTCACAGACTCTGTGAATGGTATACATAAAGCAATAAGTTTTGGTGTCCATGGTGAGTATTTCCGTTTTAAAAAGTTGCCACTGACATTTAAAATAAAATTGACATTTACTGTAAAAATGTATTTAATAACACCTTTTGGTTCTATCATAACTTTCTAACAGCTGCAGCAAAAAGTAACAAAAGCCCTCCAGCTTCACTGAATTACAAAAAGCTTGTAAAAATAATATGTATGAAAAAGGACATGGGAAAATTGTTACAGCCACTGCCTTGTCTGTTTCTCTACAAGTGTGTGTAAGTGTGGTTTGGAGTGTAACTCAGTTTATTTAAAATCTACCAGAAAGAGTACACTTTAAATACCAAGAGCCTAAGAGGCTGTCACAGATGAAGAAGAAAGTCTGACTTGTCACTGTGTAAATCTGGCAAGGCCCTCAGGTGAGGTATACGTGGAAGAAGCTAAAACAATTTCCAACAAGACCACGCATGAGAAATATTTGGGGAGTCCTGTTAATGAGTTCAAACACCAAAAAGTAATCTAGACTGAGTCAGAAACCTGACAGTATTCCATAAGACAGGCAGAGCCCTGGGACATGCATGGAGACCTGAACCCAGACATGTTTGAAAACGCCACTGCATTTGTGCACACTACTGCGTGTCCAAGTTAGTTTTTCTTGCAGTTTTCTCTGCATAAGCACAAAGGAAAGTCAGAGGTGAAACAAACAACATTTTATTTCTGTGGAGTTGTCTCTTGAAGCAGCACATAGTGTATATGCAAAGACAATGAATGTATTAGCAATTTACCAGAAAAGTAGAATTTTTAATATACAGTATTTTATTAATATCATATATTGAAACTAGGGTTAGTACAGTATATTAAACCATTCTCTAACACACTGTTGAGAAGCTCTAATAACCTCTACAAAGAAATTCACTGACACAGAACATACAAAGCATCATCAACAAAGGAAGCAATTTCAATGCCTTAATGTCTCAGTTTTTTTTTTAATTCGGGTATAATGTCCTACACCTTAGAATGGGTCAGTTATGCTACTCTTCAGTTTTTAATATCATATGGAGGCAACCCATATGACATATAGAGAATAATTACAATCTTAAAGTCATTTGCAACTGCATTATGGAAAAAAAAATCATTTTATATTCTTGGCAGTATTTCATCACTTCAAAATTATTTTGTTTCCTCTGAAATTCTTGAAATAGCCAAGACAATATTTCTGCTCTAATTTAACTAAAATATCACTCCAGCATTCCTAGCACATATAGATTAAAATATGTGATTTTCTCTTGCTTCCTGGCCATATTTGTTGGTGAAGAAAAAGAAGGAAGAGGAGAAGGTGGAGAAGGAGAATAAGTACTTTTCAGATATCTTGAAATCAGGCCAATAAGAACAGCCTGCAGATAGAGTATGTCAATATCAAAGCTGTTCTGCTATAAACTGCCCATCAATTTGGTTTGCATTCTTTGGGAAAAGACTGGAGGTGTCTACATTTACACAGTTTTCATAGTCCCTGCAGCCAAAACCAAAACAATTACATTTGTACAGACAGCTATTTCTACGAAACTGCTCACACATTTTACACAGTTGTTAGTGGTAGTGGGTTGAGCAATAGGACTGCTATTGCCAAACATAGTAACAAAACGTCTCTCTAATACTCTCTTTAAAAAATGGTCATGATTCATTTTTGTTCCCCCAGTTTATCTTGAGTCCCTTGCTTTGCTCATTTCAAGCTGCATCTCCTTCTTGAAGGAAGGCATGTCAGCAGAAACTTTGAAGTGAAAACTGGGAGATAGTCAAGGCTCAAATCAATAACAGATTCAGTTGTAATTCACTAACCCCCTTTTTTGTTGGTGCTTTGTAATTCACAAAGCACAGTCAAGGTTCCCTTCTCAGGTCAAGGAAACATGTTCTCTATTAATATTAAGAGCACTGGCTGCACATATATCAAGACAAAACAGGGCGCTAGTTTTTTCTAGAAAAACCAACATCACCAGCAGCTGGAAGTGCAGTTACAGTAGTAGTGCACCTTTCTATGCCTTACTGTCCAAATAAAATTAATTACTAATTTTCAAAGATATTTCATTTAATACTAACGATAGGTTCACTTTTTCCAACATAATACTCAGAGTAAATTGACCCAATAAAGTACCTCCGTCTTCAGCAGATCAATCACACTAATCACTATCTCAGTGATTGTAATATAAGCTTTGTTTTTTATATGGACTAGAAATGTCTTCTTATTATAATATAACTTACACTTATTTGCTTGACCTGAACCAAATTTACCTTTATTGTTTACATAATTTTCTGGATGGAAAAGAGAAAATCATTTAAATTTGTCTGACTGTTACAAAGGATTAAAGGTACTGTATAGTGTGAATAAGCTGCAATGAGCACTTTTAATACATTTGTACCTAATTAAATCCACTGATTTCCTTTGTTTACAATTCTCCATGGGATATGGGCTAATTTAATCCTTCTGAGAATTTTCACTGTATTCTGTAGCTTTCTATTAATATTGTAGGTAAATCAGAATACAGACCTGCAGAAATTATGTGCTCTACGTTTCTCTTAAAGGAACAGAAAACACACATTTTCACCCCCACAATAACACTGTATCCTGGCAACCAAAGAATGCTAGTGCTAAAGTTATTAATTGCCCAAATTAATGGAAAACTCAGATTAATAATGTTTCTGTCTCACATCCCTACATAAACATATGCTTATGTCTATCCATTTCACAGGACTAATTTATACATACAGTACATTACTTGGAGAGAGAGCTATACAGTTACAACACAATACAGTACATGCATGACTTGGCCACACTAACCAAGCAGACACTGAAACATTCAATCCCTGTGGATTCTGCCTTATGTTTACTTTACTGTTGGTGCCACTAAATGTCTTCCTCATTACAAAACATGAGAGGACAGCATTTTCCATGGAAGGCCTCTGGAGACCTGGAAAGTGATGGAACATGTTCACAAACGCAGCTTGGGACCTTGCAGATAATTAAACGCAAGGCATATAGAGTGTGGCGTAGCATTCTTGCTAACTGGCCTTCTCATACGGTTAACAGCAGGCCCCAGTGATGCCACTCTTAGCCTGAAAGCTCTAAGGAATACTAGTCAGGATGCATAACAGCATCAACTGTAGGACATCCAGAGAGCCTACTGCCTGCCGTTGATCAAAACGAGGTCCTGAAACTCTTGTACATGAAACCTGAGCAACTCCTGCTCTACACAGGGTATATGGACTTGCTTAAGGATATGTTATCCGTCCCTTTGCACCAGAGTGTCCTTTGTTTGAACTCCCACTTGTTTCTGTTAAATTGACTTTCACTGCATTTTAGCTTCGGTTTTGTTACATTAAAGCTTCTGACATAAAACCGCTCAATCATGATATGACCTCTGAAAAGCACTTATAAAATAAAATGTATTATTTATAATAATATACATGCGAACTACCGCGAGTGTTGCTGATAGCAGACCACCTGATAAAAGAACTACATAAAAGTGCCTGTCGCCAGTGAAATAACACTGGCCTTTTCCTGTTTTCTTTATTTGTAAGAACCTATTACTAGTTTGCTAAAACTCTATAATGTTGGATCAGTGCAAGATATTGTATGGGTACAAACCACCCAGAACAGGATCCCATCCACACAGTCAGTGTGTTGCTACCAGGAAATTGAATGCACAGCAGGGTCTTCACTATAATGGCTGGCAAAAAAGAAGATAAGGAAAACAATTTTGTTTTATTTTTTCTAGCATCTCATTTTACAGCTAGAGCAGTCCTGAAGCCCTGAAAAGTACAAAGTGGTGGCTCTCCTTCTGGTGAGAGAAGCTAAACCAGAAAATTGAAAATTGGCAGATGGGTTTCACAGCAATATGATTCTGTATTCTACTGTGTTTCTCTGACTGGAGTTTCTGCTTTCTTTTCAGATCATACAGAGGATGAGAGAACTTATAGGAAGGCTGTTTTGTAGAGTGCAAAGTCTACCAGACTGGACAGTTTAGAACTTGCAATGTCAATGTCTAAAAAGGTTGTACAAGCTACAAACCTCAGGCTCAAAAAGAAAATTCTCATTAGAACAAGATGAAAAAGACAGTGCAGAGCCTACCTGACAATATGAAGTAGTGGTCAAGGATCTGGAGCAGAGAGTTGCGAGTTCAAATCCTGGATGGTGCACAGCTGTTGTACCCTTGAGCAGGGTACAGCACTTTACTCACAATGTCCCAGAAAAACCCCTGCTGGATAAATGGATGCCCTGTCATTTGGAAACATTCTAATGTTCTTAATTACAAATGTAATTAGATTTGTGGGTCAAGTGTTAAACTTGTAAAATTTGAGCTGGTCTAGAGAAAAACTCGACGCTTCATACAAAAACAAGGAATGAAAAATGGAAAGAAAAATGTAGACTGTCCTCAGCACATCATAGGCTCCAAAAATAAAAAAATAATAAAAGCAAGAAACTACTGTAGTTCAAATAGTGCAATACTTTAAATTTATACTCGATGGGTTTTGTTAGGTTCAATTCCCTGCTACAGAAAAATCCACTGATTAAGAAAAAGAAAAAATAACAGCCTCTTCTTTCTTATGGTAATTCGTTTTAACTCTCAAAGACACACATAAAAATCATAAAACAATCCAAGGCATTAATAACTTTGTTACAAAGCAGTCGTTTTATTGACCCATTGTCAATTCTAACAAAATCTTTAGCTGAACCCAAGTACAGGTACAGTACAGTACTTCCTAACTCAATTACTCTACTGTAGGTCATAAGTTGTTTCTGCTAAGCCTTCTGTCGCCCCTTCTTCACTTTGCTGGTAGTCCTACACCTGCATGAAAAAGCAAACTGTCGAAGCAACAAAAATATCAAATAGTTTTGCATTTTTCATTGTGGCATTTGCTACAAACTTGCAAAGTTTTTAAAAGTAAGGAGTGATAAAGGCTGTTACTCCAGTCCAGAAAGCAAGTTTTCTGTAGGAGGCTGATTACTTGGTCATATCAAGACAACTCTTGATGTTTTTACATGTGTTTTTGAATCCATCAGTTGCATAATAAGTGCTTATTAAAAACAGCTGCTCAATAGATGCTTCCTTTTCCCCTTTCACTATAAGAGAAGGTTAAACAGGAATTGTAAACTGCAACATATCCCTCATGATTCACACTCATGAACATGCTCTATTATTGTTTATCCTTAATTGTGGAGGAATCAGAAACTGTAGCAGTTAATCGTCTTTCTGTATGTGCTGTCACATGTGACAATTTCATTATTTTTCAGTCATTCCATCCGGTTTGATTTCTTCATTACAGAAAAATTAACTGGCAGGCAGCTATTTTTTTGAATTATGTGGTATACACAAAATTGCAAATACTCTGAGATTGCTATGTGTGAACACTAAAGGCTTGTATACAAAAGGAATAAATTCATAGTAAGCACCTCAATGGGTTATCTTTTCTCACCTTCAAACAAGGGTAATTTCTGCCAAAAGCCAATCTTGAATGTAACTGAATTCCTTGGTGGTGGTGCTGAATTTGAAGATAACAAATTCAGTCTTTCTTTACAGACAGCTGAATACATTCGAGGGCTGCTAAATTTATAATACAAAGTGGATATTCTATAGCATATCACACTTTAAAGAGATTTTAACACTCCGCCCATACAGTAGCAATGTGCAATTTTTTTCTTATATTTGTTTGCTTGATTGGCCCAGTGTTAAAGAAGCCAAAATTAATCAAGGCTGTGAATTCTGAATAGAACTAATCAACATTCAAATCACAGGATCTGCTTGATCTTGTAACATGGTTAAGTTAAATGTTCTTGGTCAATAGTATTATTAAAAGAAATGTCTATTTTGACATGATAAAAAAAAACAAATGCCATTACATTTGGGTGAATCACTGCATTGTTAAATTTCAGTGTGTCTGCACAAAATCTGGGCTCTTTTTAACCTCAAAACCACTGACCTTACAAAGCTTCAGTTTAAAATTTGGCACAGTTTTCTTATGGAAGGTAAAGGGGCTTCCCAAAACTCTCACCCAGCTACTTTGTGTTCATTCTGAAGGATATCACATGCTCCTGCCTTGATTAACAAGGGAATTAAACCACCAACTATTATTAAATATACAATTGTGTTCCTCTATGAAGAAGAGATCGCTTTAGGACTACATTAATTTGTGAGGTCTTTTATGTCAAAATATAAGTTTTAAAATGAATTTAGTATCTTTCAAAGAGCTCAAGACATTAAGTCTGGAAACTGAATTACAAAGCCTTTTACACAGGGATAAGGAAATTAAAATCAAAATGCGTCTTTAAACGGAAAGTCCATGAAGCACACACTTAACTTTTTTCCTTAATTACCATATATATGAGGAGATTTCTTTACCCTTTGCTTGAATCGGTCGTAAAATTCCCAGTCTTCATTTTTATGTTCTTATTAATCTGAATTAATGATCACAGATATGCAAATCTCCCTAATGCAAAATAAGAAAAAGGAAACTAATTGAAAACCGTGTGCAATTTAACACCAATGAGAAATAACGTTTCACACAAAGTCTAGCAATTCCCTTTGTCAACCTGTACCTGAGAAAATTAGCTGTATGAATTCCTGTTACTGTATATACAGTATTTAAACCTAGCATTAATATGACACACCTGACTGCTAAAATCTGTGTTTTACATTGTATTTTGCATTATTTATACATCAGTAATAACTGAAAGGCAGCACAAAATGAGGAGGACTCCTACAAATTGCAGGTGGGAGTCTAAATGCTTACTTGCTTAAAAGCATACTTCGGGTCTTCATCAGCAGTTCTTAGGGAAAACAGTCACTTGTACATGTCAAACTAACAGACAGGGTGGTGTCATTCTACAATGAGTATTAGCACAGTCATCTGTTACCAATCTGATAGCATACTGTACTTCTTTAGAACTCAAGTTCTTACTTTGAACCTTGATTTCAGAGTCTGGAACTCTTCCAGAGACTGAAGCTTCTGCAGATCTTATTTTTTCTGTATCAAGTCAAATTTCTGCCCACTGATGCTGTGCTTAAGTACATCATGCACTCCTGTTGTAACCACGTCATGATCTCAAACTCTAAGACTGTTTAAATCCAAATTAAACACACAAAACTGATAACGCTGGAAAGAACCCTGATGGTTTTAAAATCAGGGCTTCAACTGTTCCCCAAGCCCATTTAAGAGTACTGTGGCATGTACTACTTTCAGTGCTTGAACGGAAAAACTGCTGCAGTTACTCAAGATGCAAATTTATCCAAGCAGGATGCAATCTTGCTTCTACATCAGCGCTAAGAAAATAAAGCAATTAAATATTCAGATGCAATTATGTAGCACAAGAGGAAAATAAGGACTCACAAAACACTTCAAAGTAAACCTTAATTTAAAGGAGTAGCTTAAATCTTCAAGATTGTCATATTTTTATTGCATATTGTGCAGCATATTTATGAATGGATGGTTCAAAACTGATTGCTGAGAAGTGTACAGGGGACACAAGCAAGAGCCTGATGTAAGGCCTACATTACACTTGTCGGTTTTACCTGCTCACTTAAAACAGCTCACAGACTTGCTTATGTTCTGGATATTACCTTTACTGAGATGCAGTATGTGAGCACACTTGCGATCTTGGAGGACACAAGAAGAAGGCAGCACATTGTAAAGAAAACATAAATACAGTATCATTACTAGTGCATCTGATTCCTTGGTCAGTGCTCAGACCACACATTTTAATGCATTCTGTGCAAGCAAAATGTGTGAAGATTAGAAATCACACCTTAATTCTTAGAGCTATATTTTATTAGTCATTACTATAGTAAAGCTATACTTTACTAGATGAAAATAAAAAGCCCTGACCTAATGCTAATGAAACAATGTTCATGTGGAAACCCTACATTATCAGAAACTTGTCGAAGAAGGTATCTGGGTTACCTCTATCTTTAAACGACAAATGCAACCCATTAGAAAAAATGTAATTTCAAATCATTGTTGAAATCATTCCTGGATGCCAATTGACTTTTAATTTGATTTCTATATATGATAAACTGCTTAATAGAGTGAATTAGGTATCACTTGTTTTGATTTGAAAATTTTAAACCTAAATTTATTAATCATGCCAAATGGCTACATATTCACTCAATATTAGCTGTTCTGAAGAGAAAGGTCCCAAGTGGATTAGAAACAATTCCTCTGAATCTAGTGGCTGTCCTCATAAGGATGACTAAAATCTTGTTCATGCGTACATTCTTATGGGCATAAGTCACCCCAAAAAGGCTAATGAGGACAGCTCCTGGAGTATGAGCTCTCAATGTAGGGAATCTATCATTCTACAAAGGATTCTGTCATGCACCACACCTCACTCCTGGCAACCAATTTTATGTTCAATGTTGGGAGTTAAAATTGCACTTCAGATTAATTTTTTGTTCAGAATTTTGCTTCTTGTCAAAATCAATCATTTAATGTGGTGTAAACTGGACAATCAAACACAAGATGTTGACTGAGCTGATCTAGAGGGATATGTCAGAAACAAGTGTGTTTTCAATTAACTAAACATTTGCTAATCTGTTGCAAGCTTCCATCGCTGAGTTTCTGTTTATTATGTGAAAGGCTTTGAACAGATGTGTGGTACTCTCCACCATCACCATAAACATGCAAACCATTTATTTAAGCAATCACAGTTGCATATCTTAGCCTCCCCAGTCACTTGCTGCTTCCTTCAGAAAGAGCTGCATGAACAGAGGACAATGAGGGCTGCCCCAAGGAAAGAGAGCAAGGGTATCTCCCATCTCCTAGTAAAAGAAAAGAAAAACTTCTAATTCACAGAAGACACACTACATTGCACAGTAGTGGTCACACCTCTTATCTTTATCTGCACCTCTTAATTTGTGACTTTAAAGTGATTTTTTGGATGCCAGTGAAGCCTCCAAAGATGTTGTGGTTGTTTGGCCTTGGTAAATTGCTGCAATTACTTGAATCTTTATTATATAAACCACATACTTTTTGTTTTTCTTTCTGCAAAAGTGAAAAGACATGCATCATGAAAATTAAAAGTATTCAGGGCTGCAGAGAGAAGACACTTCTTTAAAAAAAAGTTGTACAATTATTTAGTTGTGTCTGCAACTAATTATACCATTGTTGTTGAAAACAGTTCTTTGAAACCATACAGTCTGATGACATCTTCAGTTCAATAAGCTACTAACATTTAAACTAATGTGGCTTCAGCAGTCTCCTCTCATTTGCAACCCTTCTTCTATTGGCATGTTCTCTCTACTTAGTATTTTAACATATTGTATTGCTTTCGGGTTCACGTGGGTATGCGCCCTCGCTGCTGCCGCTGCAGGTCGGCCCCCCACCACTGGGGACTTGAACCCGGGCCTCCGGTGTCGCTCAACAGGTGAGCTAAAGGGAGATCTCCCCTCCCTGCTATTCATAGGGAAGGGCAGTGACGTCACGGCGCTGGAAAGCCGGCTCGCACATCCTGTAATGTCGGCCGTACTGTATGTGTTACAATATAAAACTTCATTTAATTTCTCCAGCAACTTCACAGAAGCTGGCATCTTTTAAGAAATGAACTGATAGAATTCTTAAATCATAGCAAAAAGAAGCAACATGAACCAAATAGTCCCCTCTAATCTGTAACAATTCTTTTGTTGTTATATTTTAAGTGTCTTCGTGGCTTTTGCAGTTTCAGTTTTTAAGATACCCCTACATTGTGTTTCACAAGAGAAACTGCACATATCATAGTGCCTAGTATAATCCAAAACTACAGTTTACAGAAAGATGTTATATAAAGGCAAAAGTGTTCTAAATGTGCATAATCCAGTATAAACTGGAGGTTATTCAATGACATCACAATAGCTACCTTTCTACTCTATCATTTTAAATCATTTTGTGTGTACAGTATGTGTGGTTTTTCTCCAAAAAATACTGTAGCAAAAATAGCTACAGTACTGAAAATTCCTTCTTTTCCAGAAAAGAAACAACAGCTTCCTTACAACAGCTTGTTTTAGCAGTTTTTCCCAAAAAGTAATCCCACAAACAGCACATCCCTGAAGCAAAATATGTTTATGCCCTTTCAAAACAACTAAAAAAGTAAGTGGATTTATCATTACCATTGCTAAATTTTATATTGATTCCAAAAATCAGCTTAGGTTCATTTACATAAGAAAAATAAAGAAATCTGTAGCTCTTTGGGTCTGCAACTGTGAAACAGGGCTCTGTAGGAAAAAAAAGTAAGCAACACCCATACTGTATATGGATGTGTTGTGATACTGTATCTGCAATATAGTCAAAATCTAAACAGAAGAGCAAACTTCTCAGTGAATCACCACTCAGTTAGACTAACAATCGGAACTGAGAAGGACCCTGAATCACTAGCACATCCAGAAAAGCAGTTCATTCTGTCTCATAGGAGTTGTTGGAATGTTGTTGCAAAAAAATTACGTAATGCATTAAAAATATTTATGTGTGTGCTTATTTTTACTGTACTGCAGAGTACAGTGAGGATATTTGTGGTGTGTACAAGTTGAACTTTGATTCTTGTCATTCTTATGTACAAAATTAAACTAAGAAATCATCTTTTTTTGCACCAGTTGGGTTTTCTATCAGGGAACTCAAGGAAGGGCAAAGTTCATACAAATACTGTACTGATCTGGAATCTCCATTAAAGGATGTGTTATAGTCTAAAGAACTTATTGTGAATGAGGAAGGTTTTTTTTAGCCTTGAATGAATGAAGTTGCTTTTTTTAATCCTAAAGTAAATGTTCAATATTTTGTGCCTACATGAAAGACTAATATTTTATTAAAATTACAGTTTCTAGAATCCCAAGTGTTATAGGAAACATCCTTAAAAACAATAAAAGCATCTATCTAGAGAAATGTATCACACATAATAAAACTCAGCAATGGACCAATGCTCTTCTGTGCTGCATTAGACATGAAGATATATCCTGCAACTCCCACTCTGTGCCACTTCAATCATCATATTTTGATAATGGACAGTTTTGACCTAACAAATGAAAAAAATCCAAACTATTCACATCAAACAAAGCTTTCAATATCAATAAAGACAAAGAAAAAGTTAAAAGATCCGTTAGGATACTATCTCTCAAGTTATAACGTCATATTACATATTGGTTTTCTAGGTGTAAACATAATTGAAAAAGCTTAAGAATTTGGAGCTAAGAGCTATCAAACACTAAGGCCAAGTTCTCATCACGAATGCTTACTTGAACATTTGACTTTAAAGCTGGTCTGGATGTCAAACCTCAAGATTGATTCTGAGTCCCCTTAACACTTGTTAAACTAGGAATAGTCAAATATGTGATTTGTACTGCCATTTTTGGTCTTTTTTCTGCTACTTACTGCAGGTCATGATCTTGACATAGGGCTGTCTCTGCAGTAAATTCATCAAATGAGTTTACTGATGTCAAGAATAAATATTCAGTTCAGATAGCTTCAAAACCCTTAACCCTTTACTAGGCTAATCAAGGGAACTAACAGCTGTGTAGCCCAGTAAAAAAAGAATGAATTATACTAAAGTTGATGTAACGGGAAATACTGTGAAACTTATTTCCCTTTTTATTGTTCCTTTGTGAATAAAAACCTAAACATTTAGAAATTCAGAGTGTTTCCATTGCATTCCACTAAGCCACAAACTACTGCTTGACTTGCTTATAAAATGATGTTTTGAGCATGCACACTCAAGCATTCCTGCTTTTTTCAGAAGTTCTGGGAGGGCAAAGTTGTTAGAGGAAGCCAACCATATCTGTTTTTGAATATGTGATATTTTCATAATTAACAAAATGACATGATTTTCTTTCCTATGAGAATAGCCTTCTCTTAACAAAAGTTATGAATTTCAATTGTATATGGTTCTGTTCTCTTTGTGAATGACCCCCAGTGATCTGACTATTTTTGCAATGAATTCATTGCACAATTAATCTCTCACCTCAGTTTACAATGGATCATTAATTTAACTGAGTAATTTAGTAATGTGGATATGACTTCAAGGCCTTATTTTCAACACAAAGAAGCAGGCAGCAAGACCAAGCAGGCAAATAAATAACAGGGCCCAGCTCATTTCAGGACTATTAAAGTACTTGTGGCCTAAATGAGCATCATTATACTGTAATTCTCATCGTTGGATTATATTGTTCATTTACAGTTTCTTAACACTAGTCTAAAAAATCTATAAAGGGCCACTGAGATCAAATCAGGGTGATTTGAATGAAGCCCAGGCTAATGTATTTTAGGACCTTAAAATACATTAGACTGGGCTTCATTCAATTACTCTTCTTTACTTCCTTACAGGTGCAGACAGGATGAAAAAGAAAAGAAAATAGCAGAACATTATGTGCTCTAATTCCAAATTGCTCACATCAGGAGTTAATAACTGAGGACCTACTGTACTGTATGTGGTGAACTAAACTGAATAGAGGAGCTCAATAGATTTTATTTAGAAACATAAATGCAACACCACCACTCACAATCAGTATCTACCAGAAATATGTTTTATATTGTGGGTAACATGATGGTGAACAAGATAATGTTCAGTTAAAAATAAACACAGATCTTGTTTCACAAGAAAAGCATCTTGTTATAGCAGCTGTAACAATCAAACACCTGAACAATTGTATTACAGACCCTTTTATAACCATGAAACTTGTTACAATCCACTTAGGGGCATAAGAATATGACTTAAGGGTATATATGGTGTAAGAGGGCAGTAGGAGGCAGCATGTTGGTGCACTGGTTAGCATTACTGCCTCACAGCTCTGAGGCCCTGGATTCAATTCCTGGGGTGCTATCTTTGTGGAGTTTGTATGTTCTCCCGGTATGTTAGACAGCTTCTGGGAAAATTGGTCATAGGTGTGAGTGAGCACATGTGGTGGACTGGCATCCTGTCCAGGGTTTACCCTGCCTTGCTCCCAATGCTTACTGGAATAGGCTCTGGCTCCCCTGAATTGGAAGAAGTTAGACAATGGAAGGATGTTTTACTGTATATTGTTTTAAAAAACTATACAATTGAAACATTTTATCTGTATTAAAGATTGTCTTTGCTTTCATGGCCTTAAGCACATGTTGGATGGTTAAAAATACTAGTGAAATTTAAAAGTAGTCTTTATCATCATAATCTTTATCAGTCTTTTCACTGCTATTTCTATAGCAGCTATATTCATGAAGCTCAGCTAGCATGACCATTACAGGACACTGCAATATTAAAATACGTAATCTTAAATTACCTTTATTTTTATTAATAAAATATATTTCCTTTTTTTTAGTTTTTCAAAAATCCTCCCACACTCTATTAATGTCACCCCTCTGCAGGAGTGGCACTAGATGCTGTTGTGCCTGTTGTTTTTGTGTTTGCTCTTGGACCACATATATACAATATAACTTTCTTGTCTATCCACATGACGTTTGCTCTGCACTTGAAGAAATTTTGTCATAATGTGACAAAAAGTCTTATGTGTTTTAAGAATTTCATGTGAGAGTCTTTCCATGACTACACAACCCAGTTGTTTAACCCACAATCCCAGTCATTCCCAAGTTAATTCTCTAAAGGCCTGGGCTTAAAGTAATGGGGCTTAAAGTTGCCATTAATTCATTTGTTTTGTATCACAATAAACACAATTAATCTTTTTTGAGCAACACCTGTTAGCAACGCCCATTTGAAAAGGGGAAGTTTGAAGTCTGAAGTCTGAGCCTAGCTAAACGCATTTGTGCCCACCAAGGCTACAGCAATTGAACTGCACTGAAGATTTACATACCAACAACAGGTATTTTGTTATGCATACCTCAATTGTTTGTGAAAAGGTCAAGTTCTCCTAATCAGGATCACCCAGAGCTTGTAAGAAAGAAATAACAAGCAGAAATATGACGCTAGTAATCAAATTAATCAAAGAATACTCCATTGTGCCATGTATTGGAAGGGAGATAATGTCAGGGCAGCTGGGAAAAGTGACAGACCATAGCACTAGGGCAAGGCCATGAAAAATATAAATTCCCACCAATGAAATCAGCTTGGTCCACGTGGTCTTGACGTGGAAGAACAATGATGAACACAGGCTGATATGAAAAGTGGTGCTCACTGTCCATTAAACTGAACAATATGCTCCAATTCAAACCAAAAATTACCCAAAAGGGTGACATGGAGCAAAAGCATTTCTAAACTTTCAGGTGAACAAGATTAATCATGGTTCTTTTATGCATGCTCAAACTATTTAGGTCCTACAGCACTGCTTACCAACAGGCACTACTCATGACATTGTGTAGCACATACTAAGATAGTCTGCAAAATTGTAGGATATTCTTCATAATTAAACCCTGCCTGGGAAATATATTAAGAGAATCTCAGCTATTTCAGTAAAGGTTATAGCTTTTTCCACCAAGGAACAAGAAATGAAATATCACTGCCTTCATTATACAGTATAACATAGGATGCAACTCACCTTCAGGGTACAGTAGTTCTTTACAGCTGTCAAAACACTACAGGTGGAGGAGGCTATCACCTTAATGTCTCAGAATCCAGATTTCCAGAGCCACAGGGCCTGTTCCATTTCGGTTTAAATGAGAACTCAGTTTACTTAGCTGAATTACCAGTTCTATTAATATTGCAATTTAGCCACATGGCTCTAAAGCCACCAACTTCTGAGATACCTTAGATTTGTCAGCTCCTGTACTTTGAACACAGAAAGCAGTCTTCCCTCTGAGCAAACCATGTGCAAACTACTCAAATAATTCATTTGCGGAGTGGAACACTTTGCCCAAAGGCAAAATAAGATCCAAAGTGCATACGGATCACTATTAAAACATGACATTGATGATTTTAAAAACCGTTAATATGTCCAGCTGCGCACATTATGTGAATCAGAACAGCTGATATTGAAGAAAGAATAACAGCCAACTGCCTCTTAGAACTTTAGTTGCAATTAGTATTCTTTTCTAAAATGTTTTTTAGGAACTATTCTTTTTTTTCCTGGAGCCATAGAGCTGCTGCCAAAAGGCAGATGAGATTATAGGGATTTCTACACATTTTAAAGGTTTTCATAGCCTTTAACGTGGCAGAGAAACATTACACTATGATTTCTGGAACGTGACTCAGAAATTCACCGAGTAACATGTTTCATGTTTTCTCTGACAAAAATCTGGAACACTAAGCCTCACAAACTTCAAGAGCAGGGGCTGGCAACAGATGATGACAATTCCATGTCCTTTTTGTTGAATATGCTATTTGTTTTTTTGTGATAAAAACATCCATCTCTTACTCCACAATCCCTGTGCATAATGCCGTTGTCAAGCCACAGATACTAAACCTTGTGTACATACAGTACTGTAGCACAAGCAATTCATCTTTCAATGGCGAAACCAAGAGTTAGAACAAAGTCATACTGAGGCTTAAAGCAGGCAGTATCCCAGACAGTACTGTCTAGCAGGCCCAGAGAAAAGATAACTACACCTTTTCAATCTGTGTAAACAAACGTTAGGGAGAAAATCTTGTAGCCCTTTCATGTCTATTTATGGAGGATCCATATTTTAAGTGACTCAGACACTGACTTCTAGATGAAAACAATATTATCACTTAGACAACACCAGTCTAAAGAAAATAAAATGAGCTTCATTTTTTTGCCAAAGTTTTTTTTAATGACATAGATCTATGACACACAGATCTACTCAGACACTATTTCATTTGGTAAATCAATGATTCATAAAGATTGTTTATTATAAACAAAAGCAATTTGTATGTGAATAAACCACAGAAGGTTTAACTAACAAGTCTGGAAATGTTTTCAAAACATTACAGTATGTCCATTTTCAAGGTTTACAGTATAAACTTGTATTTCAAACGACTTGAGTTCAGCAATGTAACTAATGCGGTTCTCATATTCAATGTATTTTGTAACATAGGGTTAATGTTAAAGTTAAAAGTTGTTTGTTGCAGGCAAATTGACTAATTACTATGAGGACCAAATCATGGATATTCTGAGCATCCTGGATTATGCTGTTCATATTAAGATTTTTTTAAACAATTTATGCAGTACTAATTCAACCCATACTAGCTCTGACTAGGTATTTCATGGTGAATTAAGTACAAGATAGTAAAAATATGAGGGTAGTACAGTGGTTAGCTTTGCTGCCTTGCTGCCCTGGGACCCTGGGTTTAAATCCTAGAGTGCTTTCTGTATGGAGTTTGCATGTTCCTCTCACACTTATTGTTTTTTTTTTGGTATGCTCCTGTTTTTCCCCCACATTCCAAAGACACACTGGTAGGTTAACTGGCTTCTGTAAATTTGTCCCTGGTGTGAGTGTGTACGTGTCCTTGTCTGCATATGCCCTGCAATCGACTGGCATCCCATCCAGGATGTATCAGGATATACAGTATTGTAGCTTCATGCTTCCCAGGATAGGCTCCAGCTGACCCTGAACTGGATAAGCAGTTAAATTAATGTAATCATGTGAATAATAAAATGGAAATGACATACCTACACAGTGCTAAACGTGAGGTTGTGAAATTCAGGTGTAGTCAGCAGGTTTGAAAACACGTAACTGTTTCTTACCAGTCCGTTGCAGGTGCTTATAGCTGCTACCCCAGCGACAGAACTGGAGTTCTCCACGGTCCCCATGAAGTGACAAGAGTTGAGAGTCGAGGAGTGCATCTTGGTTGCGTTTGGACTCCCGGATCTCCAATCCAGAAAATACTCACGTGACAGTAAGTGGTGGTTGACAGTAAGATTGAAAATTATATCTTGACCGTTGTGATTCAATTTGTAAAAGACACGGTGTTCTGCAACTTCCACGTCCCGTTTACTCCTCAGCTTTATGTGATGCGCTAAATTGTGAGAAACGAACTCTCCGTCCCTGCCAACTTTCTGCGGGTAGACCAGAGCAAACTCTGTCTGAGACCTAAGAAATTGTTCTTTGGAAATCGAAAGAAAAAAAGCTTTTTTTAAAAGTGTGCATGTATAGCAAAGTCATGCAAATTTCACTAATTTTCTTATAAACTTTAAGTTAAAACGTAGCTCGGTTTAATTCACAAATAAAATTTTGTATTATGAAATATTGCATTTTATACGGCGGTATTCCGTCTTCATAAATGTAACAACCGTCCC
This sequence comes from Lepisosteus platostomus, assembly GCF_059453375.1. Lineage (NCBI taxonomy): Eukaryota > Metazoa > Chordata > Actinopteri > Semionotiformes > Lepisosteidae > Lepisosteus > Lepisosteus platostomus. The sequence continues at coordinate 16,783,665 of NC_142614.1, read as the reverse complement.
CCTTAACCTTGCAAAATTAAACCATTAAAACGTTCAAGTAATCAAAAAGGGCGCTACTTTTTCCTATAAGAATATGAATGGCGTGACCCCAAAACAGTCCTGTGCACAGAAACTTAATCACTGTCGACGCACGAACACATGCACATTTTAACTGGCAATTAGTATGTGCACATCTATAGCATGTATTTTTTCAGTCGGATACAACAAATGCAAAACAACAATTAAGACACTAACCTTGCTCCTTGTCTGGGAAGTAGAAATTGCCAAGCTGTGGGGATCTAGCATGGCTGACAGCCAAAAAGAAAACAAACTGTAACAGAAAGAGAATCCGGCTCTCCTGGAGACATAGCATGTTTTAATTCACCAAATTTTTCAAAGTAGAGGAAACAAAAAGTTGACTGAGTTGCATAAGTGCTAATGACTGCCTTGCCACCGCTTGATTGTGAAATTGCAAGGATGAAGACGTGAGAGGGAAACAGAAAAAGGGTAAAACAGATATCGTGTAAAGTAAAAGAAAGCTGCGAGATTGTGAGGGGTGGAGTATCCACAGAGCAGTGTCCCGTTTCTTCAGGGGGAGAGAAGGGAGCTTCGCTTGCAGCTGCAATGTTTGAAATGAGATAAATCACGCTGTGCTATTTACTCAGCACTCGCTCACTTTAACAGGAGCTTTGCTTAAATTAGGTTTTAGGTTTTCAACGAGTTAAAATTTCAATGAATGCAATTCTTGAGTTATTTCGGGGGGCGAAGAGGGGATACAACTTCTTTATCCTTAAAGGCTCATACTAGGTGACGTACAGCACCCCCGCTACACAACAGATCGGGCAGAGAAGAAATTGATTCAGTATTAAAAGAAGCAGGAAATTCAGGGATCGTGAACTCTCCAAACTCTTATGACCAAGTAGTCAAAAAACACAGAACCAAACTCGGTTTTAATTTACTATGAAACAGCTTGCAGAATCTTTAGGTAAAAGTATCCGAAAATTACGTCACTCTTGACAATAAATAGCATGGACACATTTTAGTCACCATTTTAGTCACCTTTTAGTTCACTCTTATCGTTCTTGATAACAGTTACTAGCCTGTCAGGGTGAAAATAGTGGTAATGGTTTTTGGGACTACTGTGCATAAAATCTTGCTATTATACTATACATGGAGAACAATGTATGTGTTGTGTGTCTGTTCCTGTCTGTTTGTTTGGTCTTGGTCCATTATATTGATTGATATCAAGGACAGGGGATAATGAAAACTTATACTGTAGAGGGTTGCACACAGTGTGTGAGAGTAAACTTACTGTATGCGAGTGATATTCAGGAAACAGGCTCTTAGTTTTCTGAAGGGTAAGGATTTAGGCAGTGGAAATGGGGCAGGTGGGACTTCCATATTACTACTCAATTTGTGAGATTTGCAGCTTAAAACTAATTTATACCTGCTCTTTTTCATTAGTTTTTTTTTAACATGATAAAGATATTTGCCACAATCCTTTCTTAAAAAAGGTTTTATTTTCCCAAAAGACATAATACTGTGTCTGTCACTACAACAAAACAACTGAAACTTTAAGAAAAAAAGGTCAAGAAATATTCAGACAACCGAGTTTACAAATGTTAGACTTCCTTTGAAAACATGTCAGATATTCAAAGAAGAAAATAAAAGAATACTTAATTTGATTGTGCCAGTTGCTTAGCTATTCAGTGTAAGATTATTTTATTTCTGTTTCATTAGGATGCCCTGCTGTGCATTTTTTTTGGCCAGGCCACAAATGTCTGTTCTGTCAAGCACCCTCACAGCATGAGAGCAAACCAATTTGACTTTATTTAAGCCGTTTATTTTCTGTGTTCATTTACCATTTGTAGGTGGTTGCAGTATTTTATATTATGTGTACTGAATGGTACTGTACTTGGGTAACACTTTAAATCCTATTTTATAAATCCATGAGAAATAGCTTCTAACTTTAATTATGTAAATAATTACGTATTTTTAAATGTTAAATATATCACCCCTGTTAATGACCATGCTATTAATCATTCATAAGGATATTTACTATGAGTATATTTAGACTGCATTACATTTCTCTTCATCTGTATCAAGTTTGTACTGAACCTGCAGCCCCTGTAATTAACTGTTATCAAAACATTTGTCAAAGGGCAAAGAACTCTCACTCTCTCTCTCTCTCTCTCTCTCTCTCTCTCTCTCTCTCTCTCTCTCTCTCTCTCTCTCTCTCTCTGAGACAACAGCAATTGTTTTGTCCACCAACTTAATTAAAATGCTGAAGCAACTGCAGTTTCAGAAACACTTTCTGGGTTGTTTGTTCCACCAAGCTCACTGTGATTACTGTACATCGGACCACCACTACAATTACAGTCACACTATTACAATTTTCGCCCATTCAGGATTCAGAAAAATCACAATGACATTTGACACTGAGCAAAGCTGCCGGATATTGTTACGTTTACGTTGATTGACTGTCAGAACTAAAGCAACAGTTGCTGATTATATGGGTTCTGAAATAACTGTTTCAACACAGCCATTTTCATTTTTCAAAGTGACATTTTGATACACAGTATAATCCAAGATGGTTTTGCAAAGGCTAAGATTAATTTACCACAAACCCTCCTAGTTATATCTTTTCCACACAAGATAGTTATACTGTATATAATTATGTACAATATGGCCAACAGAAACATACATACGCCACATGATCTTGTTTTTACAGAGAGAAAGAAAACATACCTTGTAAATCTAATCAGTACATTCAAAACCTTTAATCATAACCATCAAATATTTATTAATAATAAATAGATAAAAAAGACATTTGCAGACCCATGCAAAACGTGCCAATCAAAAATAACTATGAGATCTTCTATGCTTCCCAAGTCTTGTCCACTTTGATAATCTTGGTATTAAAAATCATCTGAAGGTCATTATAACACCCTAGCATACAATAAGAAAGTGGCTGGTTCATCACATGACAAATGTGTAATTTTCTTTTGTTTCCTCTGCTATAGGATAAGTGTGGCTCTGTTGCACTGTGATTCTCTGAGTAAAGACCTAGAAATCAAATACGACATGAATCCTAAAAAACTTCTTGGCTCTCCCATGTCATTACTGAGATGGGAGGTTTTGTTGAGAGCTCATTTACTGTTAGAATTTAAAGGGTTCTCTAAATTACTAGAGAAATTTCAGCAATGCTTGAAATCTAATTGATTAGCTGTGCAAGTGAGCCTGAAGGGTGTTTACACAGTCATTGTGCTTGGATAATATGCTCTGTGTGCAATCAAGGACATTTAAAACCTTTACAAAACTCTTCTTCTCAATGCTCAATCTGATCAATTAAGAAAACAATATAATACATGTTTGTTTTATTATAAAAGTGGTTTTGTAAAAACTGAATTGCAATTCACATTGAACAAAAACATTCAAGATGAGTTATTTCTTCATGATACAGTACATAACAAAAGTAGTTATGCAATACTGCATTTCTAATATTGTTTTTTTATTTCTTCCATGGGCTCTGAGACCATGCTTTGGTTCTTGATTGTGCAGTATGTTAAGTGGGATGGTCAATTAGACACCTCCTGTGATTGCTTCCTAAATCATTCTTCAAGACTTGAACAAACAATGTATTGGTTGTCCGGTTAGGAAGTGCTACATTCCCAGCATACTCACCTGTGTGAGTGCAATGGAGTCCATGAGGCTTGTTTGACCTGCAACAGTCACATAATATTTGAGTAAACATTTGACAGAAGCTTTCTGTCTGATCATGCCTCTCTTTTTTAAAAACATTTCGTGATTTTACTCAAGATCTTCCAAATGTACAGATATGATACTTGTGTTTCATTACTTCTGCCTGAAGAAACTGAAGGATTGCAGCAGTACTCTTATGGGTCTTCTGATGTTCTGATTCTGAGCAACATATTGGAAAAAAGCAAGGAAGAAAAGGAGTTAATGACAGAAAAGATGAGCACAACTACAAATGTGATTAGATGTTTAAAAATAACGATTGAAGAAAAATATTGGTATTTTAAGTATGGGTAAAAATGCCAATAATGAATTCTAACCATCTGAACTTAAATTAAGGCTTTGCCTAACCTTGGTCCTTGCCCTTAATGTTGCCCTAACTAAAAGATAGGAAGGTGGGTTGATCCTTTCTCCATTCATATTTGTTTTTTTTTAAACATTTTGTTAAAATGTATTTATTAAAGTATCAACAAGTAATCTCTTGTATATCTACAAAATATTACAGTACTATCTCTTTGCAGTGGTACAGTATGTGAAGAAATTATTCATAAGACTCAAGCATCGAAGCAGCTTTCCAGAAGCAGCACATAATTATATAGTAATTAGTCAATATTGAATTAAGTACTCTGTGGGTGCCATTGATTGATTTTTAAAACTATTATGTGTTAACATCTGCCTAGTCAAAACAGCTGTAAGGCAGTGTGCAGAACAGCAGACAAAAGTCCTTCAGAGTGACATTGTATCAAACCAGAAAGTCTGGTGCTACCCAGTGGCCTTCATTGATGCTTTCACTATGATCAAAGGACTCTTCCCATACCATGAAAAAATACCAGCCTCTAACAGTAATTCCCCCTTGCAGCACACTCAACCATGTGCGCAAAACCCCCTGTCTGATGAGAAATACTGTATGTTAAAGGTCTGATCACTGCACAAAATATTTTTCTATTGTTTGACCCACTGTTTTTTATGGGATACATGTAAAATATTGGAGGACACTACTAGAAGTCCTGAAGAATTTTGGTAGCACTGGTCTTTTTTATAAATTTTAGGATACCCAATTATTTTGTCATGCCCATATAACGAGTTTTTCATGTCTGATCTCTTAGTACAAACCCCATAACCACACATAGGACAGAATGAAGAAGTGTTGACAGACTCCTCTAACCCACCCAACATCAAACTGACACTGCTAGTAGGCTTTTAATTCACCTACTGTACTTCCTTATGGATACTATACAGAAACCATGCAACTTGTTGACTTTGATGCTCAAGAACATGACCCTGCTTCCACTAAAAGAAAAGAACAACAATTTAGCTGCTCAGGGGGAAAAGAGAATAAGAGAATGAGGGAATGATTTTAAATAATCTCTCAACAAGAAATTTCAAGAACTGACTTGAATGTGGTTGTGCTGTAAATGAAGTGCTTGAAATGGCTGCATGGGGAAACTCTCAGACTGATAATAATCCCCCTGTATGAAATTGCTTGAAGCTGTCCTTAAAAGATCCTCCAAAACCCTTATAGGAAATTTAGAAAGACAGGCAAACTCTTAAAGCTCCTTAGTCAAGGCTACTGATTTATCCCCAAGCTGAACTATTAAAAACTGATCTATTCAATGCAAACAAGTAATGGTGCTGCCTTGGGCCAGAGTTTCTTAACCGTGATATAGAAATTGCAGAACTGTATGGTCCTGCATCAGTAGAAGTAAGACAAAAATTAATTGGATTTGTACAGTTTAGCATTAATATGATTTTATTCAAGCTGAGTCATAAGAAAGCTAGGATTTATATCATCTATTGAAACAAAATCAAACAGAGTTTAGATATCAATACAGATTTGATTCCTGGCTTGACATATGGAAATAATAGATTGATAGTAGAAATGCTGGTGCTCAAATAGACTTGGATGTGTCTACACAGTGAAACACAGTTGCAGTGAGGATGCATCCCTTGATTTCTCCAAACACCTTGAAAACAAGCCAGAAATGTCAGAGAAATATCTGAACTAGTCTCAAAGTTGATTATTAGGAAAACTCTATCAACACAGCTGAAAAACATGGAAATTCCTATTCATCCTTTTACTGACAGTTCAATATACTGTGGATATATCTTGGCTACAGGTATAAAACAGAAGATCTACACAGGTCTGGAGCCTAAGTTTTTGATGTGGGTTTTATTCAAGCAATGGGATGTCTTAAATATGAAAGATCTTTATGTATGACTTTGGACTTAATAGGGAGCTTTATCTTTTGTGTCTTCCTTTTGGAGGTGCTGGATTTCTGAGGACTACCTGCAGTAAATCTATAGAAGTTTTCAGATAAACTTATTTAGTCCTTACTTTCATTTTGTGTGATAAGACTAAATTGAACAAAAACAATAACAAATGTTAGACACACAACAATGGAAACTGTGGTAAGTACTTAAATGGATATTTTAAGGGGAGAGTACAATCAAATGCATTGGATAAAAATGCTTTTTTGTGACCCAAGTAATGTACAAAACACTTATATTATCTAAGCAAATTTAATTGTATTTGATAAAGCAGACTTTAAAATAATATTTTTAATGCTGAATATATAGTTGAAAATACAGAAATTACAAAACAATATATTCAAGAAATGGTCCATAGGCTTTTTTAATTACATTTGCCTGCTTGAAAAATAGAATAGCAAAAAAAATGAAAGCTCTATTTTTGTGGTAAAAAAATATAAGCATGTCTTACAAATGACAAACAGTTCATCTTAAGTAACAGCAATTACCCTCTTAAAAATCTAAATGTGTGTAATTGAAAATACATGCAAAGAAAAATGAAATTTCTTGAAAGGAAGAAAAACACCTTACAGTGACAGAGTAATGCATTTGTCACATAATTCCAACAAGGTATAAACAGGTGTCTAATGTAATACATTAAGTAGAAAATCAGGTTTTTGTTTAGGATTGAATGAACTGAACAGCGAAAAAGAATATTGAACAGAATTTATTATTGCTCTAACAGCATAGTCTGTGCAGCACAAGACAAAAATATTGAGAGGAGTGTTCTTAATGAATTTCTGTAATCTTCTTTCTTGTTTCTGTGTATCATGTCAGGCTAGTGAATGCTTTCTATAGACCACTGAACACTACCATCCTCTCTTGAATTAGAGTATGAGGTATCTAGACTTTTAAGACTGTTGATATTGGAATAAAACAATAAAAAAAAGAAGAAGAATACTATGAATTTAAAATGTCAATGACAACTGAACAAATGTTAAACATTTATTTTTGTGTGTTTTTTCAGTATAGTGAGACCCTGGAAATTTAAAAGACAAATATTTGTTTAAAACATCCCTGAGTCCAGGCCTTCTGCAGTACAAAGTTATTTTCATGTGCCCCCCTAAATATGAACCATCTGTCACGACCACCAGCCAGCGGAGATCAACCCATAAGTGAACTAATCAGCACCAGCAGCGGGTTAATAATAACAAGCGCCACCGGACGTGTTAACCCACCTGCACAAGCTCTACCGTGCGGCACACTGCACTATTTATACCATCCTAACCCGCTTCCCGCTGTTCGGTATTGAGTCTACTCGTTGAGAGCTCTACCTGGCGTTTTTCTGTACCTCGTATATTCTGGATTCTGGACTCCCCTTTTGCCTTTTCGACTTTGGACCTCGCCTCTCATATCTTGGATTGTTCGCCTCCCGTGTACTCCCCGGATTCCGACCTACCTTAATCCTTTTGACCACGACCTTGCCTCTTGTTTCGGATTGTACGCTTCTATCGTACTTCCTGGATCCTGGACCTTTTCCCTTTGGACCACGAACTCGCCTAACGTATTGGATTGTTCGCCTGCCTTGCCAACTACCCACTCCTGCCTCTGCACAGGATCCACATATCTCTCCATCAGGGATTCCTTATACCATCCTTATGATATATGAAAAGAGATGCTGCAGTTTAGGTAGACAGTGCAGGTCATTAAACAAAAGACTCTTCACAGTGCAATCTGATCTCTAAAACCACTGCACAATTATGAGAACTGTTTCTCTAAACCAGTTCTAGTCTCCGCAATACAGGCCTAAATGCCTTTTCTTTGGACCCATACACAAGTGGCCATCATACAAATGGTTCCAAGATGTTGTGGAGGAAGAGAATTGACAAAGTGAAGAATTGTGTCTACTTTTTAAGTACTAAGTGTAATGCCATGGTTTGGTGTTAAAAAGCTCATGGCCGGCTGAGGGGAAAGGAATCCATCTGTGAGACAGTGCAGATGATAGAAAAGGTTGTTGGCTATGAAGATAAGCAACAGGCTGACAGAGAAATTGGAGAAGTCACCGGAACCACAGGACTGCCACCTGTCCTGGTGGGGATTTAAGAAAACAGGGGTGGCAGGATCAGAACTGGGTAATGCTGACAATGGAATAAGATGGTTTCACAGGTGAAATTGAACTCTTGGTGAGAGAGCACTACTTGGACCAGAGAAGCTCAATAACAGAGCACCAGGGCAGTGGTGAGCAGGAATTAAATACCTGGTTTGATTGCTCCTCAGTTGGTGGCAGGTGACCGAGAGAGCCTGCTATAATGGGTTTGGGTGTCACTGGGCAGAGTTGAGCTCCTCGTGTGAATGAGATCAGTCCATGTGGAAACTGAGGATTGGGAGCTCTGACCCACCAAGGAGTAACACCAAGCTGCTCTTCATGGACCAAGCAGTCTATTGGGCCATTGCAAGGTTAGGTCTGCTGTAGTGACAGACCTCCTATTGGTGCATATTGAATAAGATGCTCTAAGCCACTCTAAACGTGACCACAGAGCTCACCTGACAGGACACTGAACAGTAGCAGCAGCCGGATTTGGGAAACAGTGGAGAATCAAACCCGGTGCCTTTGCTCCAAACTTGGAGACATGCTGGCCCTCAAGCACCAGTAGTGAACACTCCTGATCTCATTGATTGCTTTTCCTTACTGTATAGTATACTGTATTTCATATCACAACATCCCAGTCCTACTCCTTCTGGGCATAGTGTCTTAAATTCTCAGTTAATGGAATGGCCAATTTGATAACTTTATCTTTTTAATTGTTTTCAGCTCTGAAAATCCCAGAGACTTGGGATAAGCCAAAAAGGTTTAAATATGACTTGGTATCTTCAACTGTTTAGGAGCTGAAAATAATTAACTAGATATAATTAAGCAAATTATTACTTTAATTGAGGGCTGAATCATCCAGCTAAGTGCTGTATAGAAAGTGCTGTTTGCTGAATTTAACTGATTCAGCAAACTTTTTTGTTTCTCTTTTCTTCTGTTTTTCTTTTTTATGCTCAATAAATATTGTTTTTTTCAAATTGACCAGTGAGTATGTACACCTTTTCCAATGTGTAAAGATTATTTAAACCCTGAATAACAATGGTAGTTCACAACCATTAAAAATGTATTCAGCTGCAAACCTTTGACATTTGCTGCTGGAAGAGGTGTTAGTGGGGCCAGCAGGGGGTGCTCACCCTGTGGTCCATGTGGGTCCTAATGCCCCAGTATAGTGATGGGGACACTATACTGTAAACAGGCGCCGTCCTTCGGATGAGACGTAAAACCGAGGTCCTGACTCTCTGTGGTCATTAAAAATCCCAGGGCGCTTCTCGAAAAGAGTAGGGGTGTAACCCCGGTGTCCTGGCCAAATTTCCAATTGGCCCTTACCAATCATGGCCTCCTAATAATCCCCTTCTATGAATTGGCTACATTACTCTGCTCTCCTCCCCACTGATAGCTGATGTGTGGTGAGCGTTCTGGCGCACTATGGCTGCCGTCGCATCATCCAGGTGGATGCTGCACATTGGTGGTGGTGGAGAGGAGTCCCCATTACCTGTAAAGCGCTTTGAGTGGAGTGTCCAGAAAAGCGCTATATAAGTGTAAGCAATTATTATTATTATTATTATTATTTCAAGTTTCAACACTGGAACAGAAAACAAATGCAGTCTGCAAGGTATAGGTGAATGCCCCTAGCCAGCACAGATTATCAGTGCCACTCAGCTGAGTGGTTTGGACCAGGTGGTTGCTCTGAATTTATTGTCTGAGTGGATGACTACCTCCTGGAATGAAACTGGCTTGAACAGTGTGGGCCACAACAGTAAAAAACACTCTTCTGATGTCCTCCAACATCACTACTGTTCACAATGGTTACAGACAGAAAATCTGAATGAGTATATATCGTTCACAATTTCTGCCCAGAATACAAACTATTCAAGGCATGTGAAATGCAAAGAGAAAGTGGTACTGTATGTGTTTTTTAACAGTATATCTGCTAGACCTGTTATACATAAAATATTGAGTTGAACACTGAAAAGAAACACAAAACTATGCTGTGATACGGAGAATAAAGCAGTGGTGATACAGATTAAAATAGGCTTGAAGAGTCAGGAGTACCTTAGCAATTAAAAATGGATGCACATTACTTAAAATGCTTATGCAGATCTGATACATTTAAATTATCTTGGAGTAACGATTTAACGATTTAAGTGTGGCCCCCTTGAAACATAACAAAAACATTTTATAGCTTGTAACCTCCTTGTTAGAATTGCAGGAAATGCTGAGTGAAGAACTCATTTTCTATGTAGGGAATAATGGATAGGACTGCAGACTATAATGTTGTAGGTTCGACACCCAGGGAAGAAACTGATGTTGTATATTTGAGAATATTACTTCACTCAGAATGTTGCAGTAAATGCCCGGCTGTATAACTTGTTGTCATTAGAAATGAGTATTCTCATATAACATACCTTGTAAAATAAAGCAATGAAAATGACTAAGAAAAAAGAATAAGATAAACATTTTCAATGTGGTGCAGATTTGTTTCAGAAGACAATTTTAATACGCAAAGAAAAAGGCAGCTACATTGTTTTAGATTCAAAGACATTGAAACTGAATGAGCTGATGGCATTAATTCCTGCCATATAGACAAAAATAGTGTCCTAGTAACTAAACAAGATAAACTTTGAAAACGTTTTGAAGACTGAGTTACTGACATTTGCAACAATAGTTAAAAAGTCATACGCAACTGAAATAAAAAGACCTACAGTTATACAGTAGCAGACCCCGAAAGCAATAAACTCAAACCATAAATTAGTCTTTTCAACTTGTTCATTTTATACTGAGGTATTATTGATGTTCAGTTTCCATCCAAACCTCTTTACATATATATATAAATATATATATAGGTTTATTCCATGCTGTAAAGAGAAGAAAATAAACACAACATTTCAACTGTGGTGCCTTCTTCGTACACTTTCTTTATCACCTCTCACAGGTACATCTCACCTTTAAGCCTGTTTCAATCTGTATCATTTACTGACATAACTGACATAATCCAGTGGACGTATCTGCTCTTCCAGGCAAAAATAATTTTAGACTTAATTTACTTTTTTTTGTTGCTTATTATTCAGAATGCTCTTCATTGTTCTGCCACAGATAGCTATTACCTTTTATCAAGAGTGCCATGTCCATGCTCAATTCCTGAGAGACAGTAGTATCTTCTCGCAATCAATCTCTGTCATTAAATTGCTCTGATTTATTTGGATAACAGCAGGACACAGTTTAGAGCTTCTATCCAGGTGCCAAAAACATTTTTCAGCTTGAATCAAAAGCAATTTTTAATCATCATCCTTAAAACACAGTGGAAAAAAGTGGATGAAAATGTCCAATGAAAAGGCAAATATGATCAGAAATAGAAGCCAGAAGACACTCTAAAGAAAGCGGTTTGGCACCTCTGGAACAGACTTGTTCTTTGTGAACCACATTTTCTTGTTTATTCAAGTCTTCACTTACTTAAATCAGCTGATCAAATTTAACTTTTCTTTTTTGGATAGACTTCATGGTATGTGTTAAGAGTTGAAATGATTTTTGTATAACAATTGGGTAAATGGATGGACAGACAGAACAGATGATGATAGTCATCTTTTAATAAATTATAAGATTGTATTAAAACATTTTATTCTACTAGTTTTAGATAAATTGCATTACTCTTCAATTGATCTAAGGATTAAATGAACATTGCACATTTTCAAAGTACCAGAGATGGTTTCTAAATTGATGATACACTTCTGCAATTCCAATGCAAAGTACAGCACAACAATTAATCAGATTCAAGAAAAATCAGAGCATTGTGATTATAATACCCATAAAAGAAAAAAACCAAAGTTACCATACTAATTACAGAGAGGTGTGGTTTCATTGCTGTTTACAGAATGAGGCAGCTATAATCATAGAAAGAGGAGATGCAGAAATATGGATCATTGCCATTCAATAATTGATTAATAGACTTTGGTATACATATTTCCAGGTGAGATCCTGAAATAGTCAGTAATATAAGGCTCTGTACTATACTACATATTAAGCACAAATGCTGTAATTTGCATATAGCAGTTCATAGCATGATGAACCCTTTTGTACATCAGACCTGTAGACCCATTGCAAAAGGTTCACTACAGGATGCCAGTGTCTTGGATGAGAACACACAAATTCTTTGTTTTTTCAACTTTTGCTCAAATAAGGGACAACTGTTTAATTTCTAGTGAGTGGCAGTTGAAGGGCTTGTCATGGAAATATAACTATCAAGGAGGCCACAAGAGAGAGTTCTCACCTGAGTAAGGTCTTTATTTCAATATTGCAATATTGGGAGCCCTGCTGCCACTTCGCAAAGTGCAATCAGAGACTCAATATGTTACAAGCAGTACAGGGTTTTTATAAGACGTTGCGCTGTAAAAAAGCTCAGTGCTTTGTCCCTTCAAAAACTTCCCCTTTCCCTAAGACAAAACAGATTACATCATAAAGCGAGAGAAGAAGCACCACTAGATTTGTTATTCTCAGTTACTTTCGGCTAATTCTAACGACCCAGACAGCATATATTGTTTTGGTACATTGTCTTCTAAAGGAACCTAAACAGTGTACTTTGTTGATGCACTGTTTTCTAAAATTCTGCACGTACTGTAGCACAGCAATTACATCCTTGAAATATATTTTCTAAAAGCACCAATATATTTTTTGCAAAGCTCTCTACATTTTAAGAATCAATTTACTTATTAGATTTCCATTTCAGGCTGAAGGCATGTTTGTGAGGAAATGTGACAATTTGCCAGTTTTGTTTTAAAGTCTAGTACGTTCCATTTGTTAGAAGGCGTAGGAGTATGAAACTCTTTCTTTTGAAGTCTTTGTAAAACTCACAGTAATTATTTATCTTTAATGAACAAATATTATGTTGGCAGTGTTGTTTTGTTTGTACAATATATAATACTGATTTTGTTTTTCTGGCATATCCTAGGCTCCTTCTGAAAACAGTCTCTCACATACTGTACAGCATCAGTGCAGCAAATGTGTTGACACACCGCATTTCTTAGTTTCCTTTCCATTTTATTGTGTCAGCTTCATCAGTGTACCATAAAGCAATTCTGCAGTTTTATTAATGACTTTACTATGTCTCATAATATCTATATTGCTTCTCCATGATGAATTCATTCCTGAAACGGCCATGCCAAAGGCTGCATAATGTGAGGATGTGATGTCCCTTGTTGGAATATACCTACAGTAAGACACAATTATTGTCAGATTGTATTGGATAAGGAGCGGTGTGAGTGAAACACATGCACAAAAAACACACAATGAATCTGTTTAATTCATTTAATTATTATCGCAAAGGCCAAACCGCCACCAAAAAAACAACACCATGCTTGAATCAATGTAAATTTACTAAATTTGTTCTTCAGTGAATAATGTTAAAACTTTTAAAAATCAAACTTTAACTTTAAAATGTATTACTGCCAGGGATCTTTATTGTATACAATATGTAAGAGACAAACTCCTTCTGTCAGGAAAATGTGTTTAAGATGCACAATTACAACATTTTTGGCAGGGTGCTGGCTACAACAACTGCCCTCTAATGTACAACAATGCTCTCACACAATGGAGATGATGAACATTTGTGAAGGGAAGTGTTTATTTACTTTCAGATAATTCTTCAGCTCTCCATCTGGCTGTTCTGACTTCACTGGAACCCTTTGACCCTCCCTCTTTTACAGTATATGACCATTCTTTGCCCCCTGTTGTACTGGCAGGTGGGTGAGGGTAATTGTGGAACCTAGTCCTTACTTGACTCTGTCAGCTCCTTTATGCCATCTCAGTAGTAATCAGAGCTCAAAGCAGAAAGAATAATATACCCTAGACTGTTTTCTTGTCAGGATCTAGAAATGGTCGCTGTTAAGATAAGTGAGGGTAGGACTCACTATTGTTGGTATAAATTGCAAGGCCAACAGAAAGAAGAGCAGAGCAATATTACTGAACTATTGTGATCTTACAGTGGAAGCCTCATCTCTCCTCATCAGTGTGGACTCCACTGAAGGTGCTGTGTGTAAAATTACTGATGACTCTGAAAACAAAAATTTTGGAGGAGAATGAGGATTACCCTCAAACACCTGGAGCTGGTATAAGATTAGGAAAGAAATCAAATTGATTAAGAATCAGCCATTCCAAACTGGTACAAAAAGAAAATAAAAAATAATAAAATTAATGAAAAAAACATTTCTATGCTTTCCTTTTTTCCTGTCTTCTTTTTTCTACTTCTTTTTCTGCTACTGATTGTTCCTGTAATATTTCACACTTACAGGCTGGCAGCATATTATTTTCCTTCAGCAAGTCAGCTTTTCAGTAGGATGGCAGAATTGCACTTAGACTGGCAGGCATATCTAAAGTGTTTGCAGGCTTCTGCATTTTACATAAAGACTCATAATTCATGCAACCTGAATAACAAAAAAAAGATATTGCTAGCATAAAATTGGGAAGTTGCATCAATGCAAAGCTTCAGGATCATGATCTGCTTATATGAAAATGCAGGTACCTGTACTATACAGTAATACAAAAAACCTGCTATCCAGAAGAACTGACAAAAAGCAAACATCAAGGGCATTCTGAAGTGTATGATTTATCTTAGCCAATCCTGGAGTATTAAAAGACATGAGTACAATAATATCATAAAAGCAAAAGAAAATCAGAAAGTCACTTAGCGAAGGAGTTTTTTTTTTACTTTGTCCATATCTCATCTTTATGATAGAAGCTGTTCTTATTGTAGAGGGCAGTCTTTGTCACAGTATTTAGTCAAGGAAAAGATAAGAATAAAGCATCCTTGAAGCATTTTTGGTGTGATGCCATCCAGTAGTTTGTATATTTTGATTACTTATTTATTTCTGTATATGCAACTGCATAGTAACTGCAGAGTAGCTTCAGCCTAACTGCCTAACTGCCAGGGGTTCTTTCTGACTGCTTTCCCAGCAAACCTCAGAGAAAGATGTCTGAAACCAAAGAAATGCCTTCCAGACTCAGTCCTTTCTGCATATTCCTCACCAACCTCTCCACTAATAACTAATAAGATGAATAACAGATCATATTAATGGATCAAGCAACTGAAAGTATTAGGTACTGTGTAAGAAAGTGGTTCCAGATTACATACAATAAATAGCACCACGTGGGTAGTCTTGATTAAATCCAAACAAGAAAGGAAAAATCACTGTAATATACTGACTGTTATAGAAACTCACAATTTCCAATTTTGAATTGAGGGTTGCACATTTACCAAAAAATATTTAAATTTCCCACACTTCACAGGGAGATTACTCACAAAACAACTGATTTTCAATACCACTTTAAAATACATATTGTGGATAGGCCAAAATAAAATGTGGTGATACCAGGCCCACACCTGTACCTCATTAGCACTGGGCTTGCCGAAGACCTGTTCTGCAAGACACACGTTGTCAGCAATGCATTACCACCTAGAAGGTCCCCAGAACATACTGTAGTTCTGTTTTATTTACTGTTTATGTTCAGTCTCTGAAATACAGCAGTATCTGTACTCAGGTAATGGCATTTGCTCTGTGGCTCTCTTGTAAATCATTCTTCAGATGCAATACTATGTAATGTGCACAGGAGAATCAGAATTTAAAAAATGAAACTGAAAGGCTGCAATGTATCATTGATGCAACTTAGATACAAACAAAAGAAAAGCTGCTAGCAGAAGGAGACCATCATCAATTATTTTTAAACCCTCCAAAAACCTTGAGCTGCCAATCCTCAATTGACACAATTCATCACTGCATCCCTCCCTTAAGCATAGGAAGGATTAAGGCAACATACAGTACACCTGTTTTCTGAAATATGTACTGTCAGGCTTTGTCACACTGCACACCCACATATCAAATGGTTGATACAAGGCTGATTGAATTATTGGCAGAGTGAGGACATACACAACTTTAACTGATAATATTCCAAGATCACATCACCTATCACAACACAGGTGATCCTTCTCCTAGAGAACCAAATGCTAGCCTTACTGACATAAGCACCACACCTGCTGGTTCTTATAAAATGAATTACCGTAGGTCCGAACTGGTTAAGCCATGTGAGGGTCCTAGTATGATTTCCAGAGCACACCACCAGGTTAAACATTCAAAGCAATCATGCTTCGAAGGCAGGAGATCTTCCGCTTGGGAAAGATATGTAATCTTCTGGTTAAACTTCCACACTATCTGACCTTTCTAAATAATTTAACTTGTGAAGCGATTTCATCAGTAATTTCACCTTGCTATTGTTAAAACAGAATTCAAAAACAGAATTACTCAAAGATCCTAATAGTGCCTTTTAATATTATGACAATTTTGATTGTTATTAATACAGCTTAGTTTGGGTGAAGGAAACCAATCATGTTATTTAGCTATTTTTACTGTCATTGATCAGTGTCTTTTAAAACATGATAAACTATATAAAAAGTGTGGTTGTACTGTAGTTAATCCATCACATTTACCACTCAAATCAAATTAAACAGAAAATACACATTACAGAAACATGATAACCACTTAAAACGTTTTTTACCATTAAAATCAAAGTAAAATAAAAATGTAAGACAATAATATAGAACTAATAATTCTGCACAATTTAAATAGCTTAATTAGCATATATTATGATATTCCAAACATTAAAATGATTAGTTTTATGTTAGTTCAGAGAAGACCTTCATTAACCAAAATGATAGAGATAAAAATTTGAATTTAAAATTACCTCTGTAACACCCATTCCAATACTGTATTAATAAAACTGGAAATAGGAATTCACATCAAAATAGAAAATCTTGCAAGTCTAATTATTTAGAAATACATTTAAAATAAAAAAATACACCTACTGTAGAACATTAGAAAAACATTAGCTTATTATTAACACACCCATGCTACAAAACAAAATGTATATACAGTAGTTTTGTATAGAGGCCTTTACCATGTTAAGACAATGTTAAAAATGCTGTACCTTGAAAAAGGCATTTAAAAATTAATAACAAAAAAGTGAACTAAAAGAAAATCTTACTATGAATCACCAGACTCATTTGAGATAAAAAACGGAGATTATTACATTTTACAAAGATCTGCTTAAAGTATCAGAAGAACTATCTTAATATTATAGAGTGGTTAATTCCCATTATCTGTTAGGTATAGGTATACAAAGAAACATTGTAACTTAAGTGTCAGTATTATAAATTATAAATATTAATACCATTAGTTTCATCTTCAATACAAGAATCAGTAGTATGTACAACTGGCTTGACATTTTTAAACAGAAACAGAACATCTGTTAAATCCTTGTGGATTCAGCAAAGAGCTGTAAATTTTGGGAAGATAAATTAAAGTCTTTCTCAGATTCCTTTTGATTAACACATTTATTTTCAAGAGCTGTTCTCAAATCCTCTTCAAATTTAAAAAGTTATCGGGACATCTCATTTTTAAAGTGAACAGCATCCATAATAACTATTGCACTTCTTCCTTGGTCATTTTGTCATTTTTGAGCCATCAATTCACACAAAGATATCCATTCATTCATCCATCCATTTAGATAAATTAGGATACATAAAATATATGTTGTTTTAGTTCTTTAATACCCCTCCCTCTGTACTTAGCAGTGTTTAGTGTGGAACCACAAACCACAAGGGGGCGTAGGTGTTTTTTCATTGCATTTCTCATTCGCTTATGTACTAAATTCTGCAGCAAGTTCATGAATGAAACAAAGCACACAAAGTCTTAAGAAGTGCTGAACCATAAAACATGTCAAACTTTGCAATAAAATGGTCAACGTTATAGACAGGAAATAAAGAGAGCTTTGGACAGCCATAAATTGTCTGAATTGTACAATATTATTTTCAAATATTGCCAATTAAAATTTCCTTCATCTTCTATTAGGCCCAGAGATCTTTGTTTTGACTCTTTTTGTGATCTCACAGTGTTTTAAATTTTTGTCCGAAAATGTCTGATGATGAAGAGGATCCAGATGTGATTATTCTCCAGTGACTTCAATTGAGGGTGTGGTGCCTCAGAGTTCATTGTGTTATCAGTGAAAGCCATTTAGTCTTGTATGATGTGTATTCAGCATTTTTAAAAAACTGCAAGCTGCCTGACAAAGCACATTTCAGAGAATGTATGAGCTGTCTTCTTGTTTTCTTGGCTAGTGTGGGGGTTGTAGGCATGAGCAATTTCAAAGTAGGAGAAAATTGGGGATAATTTTTTCTGTAACTGCTTTCTCTCCATTCCGGAAAGAAAATAGACCGATTTTAACTATTTATTAGGTAATATAAACATTGTTCATAGTGCAAATAAAAAAATAAATGCTCCTTTACTTTAGTAATAGGCTTGGATTTGTCACATATGACAGAAAGTGGCCAAACGTTTTGTAATGAGAAATTAGACTGCAGGGAAAATAAGTATCTACACTATATACAGAAACATACAGCTGTTTCTTTCAAGGAACACCATTCAGGGGTTACAGTATTATTTTTTTTTAATAAAGAGTTATGAAAGAAAGTGAATATTGCAAAGGATTTGAATTCTAATTAGAATTAGATATCAGAAATCAATTTAGACAAGGGGCAGTCAATTTTGGCACATCCATTCAAGGTCATTACAGGACTTTGAAACTTCCAATTAAATACTGGGTTGTACCTTAATTATTTAATTAATCTAGGTGCTGAAGATTATGGACCAAAGACTTGCAAATAAATTAAATGGGCCAAGATTGACTATCCCTGGTGTAGACAACTCTGCTATATATTGTTATAAAATGACCAGAGCTAGTTAGTATTCACATCTCCATATTACATATACTGTAGATGTTTCTACCGCTGAGAAAAGAAGGTTATTGTGAATATCTGGCTTTTTACTTTTTGTGGTGTGTTAACAGCACAAACTCCATCTGCATGTGTAGTAGATAACTCATCATAACTCTCCCTTTCAGCACCAAAAATAACACGGAAACAAAACATGTGTAGACGTTGAATATTTTGTCTTTTATTCAAAATCTTCTCTCAGATTCTGAGTCACATCGCATCGCTCTCAGCCTAGACCGCCTGTGGGCCTTGAACTGCAGTAGCTGAATGATTTCTGTTTGTGCTCACCCCAGGAAACAACCTGGGAAAGGAAAAGGGAAACACTGCATCTGGGAAGAAGACGGAATTTAGGCCAATTCAGAGATAACCTTTCACAGAAATTATCTCTGACACCCCTGTTAGTACTTTGTTAGTTACTTTGTTATCTGAAGTGCAGCAGTATAAAATTTGTCCTAAACGAAAACCTTCTATTGGCAACGTGGGAGTACCGATTGCCACCTGCTGGTCCCTTGTATTACCGTTAGCATTTGGTTTCCGAAAGTGCAGAAGATTTCTTTATAAATTGCTTGTTACATGAATAATTTGTGACGAAATGGTGCAAATTAAAATGGTCCTATGGCCTCATTAGAATATTGCTGCCACATTAGAGTAAGCTGATGAAAGATGGGAAAGATCTCACTTTGTTTCAGATTTCAGATTTTTCATTTCCTAACAGAGCTCAACAGGGTGTTGATGAGTGTTGATGGTGTTATGTGTTCCACCCATAGAATGCCCTTAAATTAAAATGACCTTTATAGGAACTCTTAAACTCTTTGTTCTGAGAATGCACAGATGAGTCACAACATTCAGATACAAGCATTGCCTGAGTAACACACTAGAAACATATTTACCGTTTAAATAAAACATTTTTTCACTGATTTTGTGTGGCCCTCTTATTTAAATTAAAAATGATATTTCTGATACAAACAGTATGTGATCTCCATCCACCCATTTTTACTATCCACTAAGTCCAATACATAGTTATGGTGAATGAGAGACTCAACTAGCAGACTATGGGGAGACCCTGGATAGGACACCGTTACACCTCAGGACACTCACAGTCTTACTATTACATTTTATAAGTAACTTGCAACCTCCAACATTTAAAAAATAACCATGAGACATGATTTATTGACTGAAAGTACTCAATTACAGGTGAGAATGAAACAGGAACTAACAGACACTGAAGTGACAGAGATCAGGAATAGAGAAATCATGTCCTAGTTGCTGATCCCCCCTTTAAAGTACATACACTGTATGTACTATACTGTGTATATATATACTGTAAATACATTCCCAGGAACACCCCAGGTCCTAGAAATGCATAGGTTTTAGTGATGTCTTTTAACAGTCACTAAGTCTTGGAACACATGTTTACTGGAAATAAAAGCCCAATTCAGTCCCTCTGTGCCTCTGTTGAAAAGAAAAGAAGAACAAACTCTTGACCTCTTAACATAGGGAGTTGTGGGAATCTGGAGTAAATCCCTCTCCATGTTATGGAATTTTCCACTGTGGGATCCTTTAAAAAACAGTTTGATGGGAGTCTACGATCATTAAGCTACTAACAGCCAAATAAACAAGATAACCTGGATAACCTTCCATGTATTGTTATGTTTTAATATTCCACAGGTTTTAAATGCGCAAATACACATAAAGACATTAAGATGTGCAACATCTTTGTAGGCTGAAGTGAATTTAAACAGACCTGATATTGTCCTTGCACTGACCTTACACTAATGCATTTAGAGAAGAGCTGCTTTTTTCCTGATTGCTTCTCAAGAAACCTTTTGAAAAGCACCAAACGCCTCTAGGTAGATCAGTAGTTCAACAATTAAATTTTCTCATCTGAAAAAAATCACAGCACCATAATTTTTACTGAGCAAAGGAAGCAAACATTCTGAGAGGTGTCTGGTCACTGAAAGCCTTTCAGTGAAAAGCATGTGAACACTTAAAAAAGAAAAATAATTTTCTTAAGTAAATACCTTCCTGTATGCACATATTTTTGTCATTAAAACAATGAGGGAAAATATGGGGAAGCATATTTAACACTGGGAATGTTCCACTCATGTTCCTCAAGCCAATACCCTGGCTTCTTTCAAAGGGCCAAAATGCCTCCTCCCATTTGTAATCAATCTTACTTTTTCATTAAACATTTTGACAACAGCAGGAAATCACTGAAAACCACATTGAAGTACAAGTGCTGAATCCTAGTCCTGGAAAGTCACAATACTGTCAGTCTTCTAGATCATCCTGAAATCACCAATTTGTAAAGATTTGGAAGGCATGCGAGTTTTTGCTAATTATTAAATTAATTAGTTAAATCAAATCAGGAATCACCACCTGTGATGTTTGAAAGCCTACAGCAGTGATATTCACTCCTTGTCCTTGTGAGTATTTTCACCTCCAGTCATCTAAAAAAAAATCACCTACTTCAAAGGTGAATATTAAAGTGCTTAGAAAATGATGATTCAAAGGTGACCAATTAAATACGCTGTACTGGATTCTGCAGGCCCAGGGCTGTCCATCCCTGGACTGAAGCCTGAATATCAAAGACTACTTTTTGTGTTTTGGACTGTGCTAAAATCACAGTCAAAAGAAAAGAAGTACTACTGAGAGGGAGTTGGAATCAGAATTAACATCACCTCTGCAACTGTTGATTCACTGAACCACACTATACCTCTGGCACTGTATTCAGCACATTTTTTGTTAATATTCTATGCACAGTTTTAAACATGCATAGTACAGTATGTCTTGTGAAAATTAATTTAGTTTGCCCACCTTAGTAATTTAAGAGATTTGATTTTTTGGTACTGTATGTGTTATTGTTTAACAGAGTTTCAATAAGGTCCATTCAGAAATAAACCATCCTGAGTTGCATCACAGGTGTAATTGATAGTGATCGTAGTTATCTAATGAAGTGGTTCCTAACCCTGATCCTGGTGAACTTGTCTTCTGATGTTTGCTCCGTCTGAGTCTTTAATCATTGGCAAATTGATTTCTGTTTTTAATTTGGGGCATATACTGTACATAAAAATTTCCTTTCAACTGTTAAATGGTCAAACGGGATTTTTTAATTAGTATCATCGTGTGTTAACTTCTGCGCACTGACATTGTTGGTAATAGTTCTCTTGAAAAGGGCATTTTTGACACTTAGGACTGACTTAAGAAACAAATTAAATAAATGCCTAAACAAGCAAGCAGATCGATTAAGTCATCAATTAGCACCCTAGATTTAGATCTCAGGAGCAATAAAAACCAGCAGATGCAGCACTCCTCCAGGACCAGGGTTGGAATCCATTGCTCTACACTCATTAAGGAGACAGGATACCAGATCCTTGGTTCCTTGATACCAACGATGAAAACTTTTGAACGGATATATTGCCATTTACTAAGGTTTTAAAAGAATTGTATAAAAAACACTGGTCCTGATTAGGGCTACTGAAAAGGCACTTTACTTTATAAAGTAAAAAAATTGTTAACCAGAATAGTTCGGTACATGTACATTTGGTACAGTTACTGTGTCAGTGGACATTACTCTATAGACTTCTCTGTAAAACCTGGAGTGCATCTATTCTGAACTACAGTAAAATTTTCTACTTTGGCCTTACACCTGTCAGATTCCACCTAAATGATTGTTTGATTCATTCATGTGTAAAGAGAATGATACAGTACCCTTGACTAGAGTCTTATGTTAGTCAAATTAGTGAATAAATCGGTTAATCAAGAGCCTTAGGCAGACAATTCACAATTCACCCAGTATGCATATCTGCCCTGCCCCATAATGCAAACAGCACATCAGCCTTTTTACTATTTATACAAATGAATCTGAATAAGTAGTCACAAAATAAAAATAAAGTCCATAAAGATTGGGCATTAGCCTGAACATAACATCAAATTGTCATTTTTGTTCATGATTCATTGCATTTTTCTAAATTTAATACACAGCATGAAGTTCTTCTATTACATGGTTGATTACAAAAACCCAGAAGCTTCTAAATCCTAAAATGGCACACTAAAAACAAAGCAAAATACACTTGAGACTGGAAAGGAAAAGTAGGAGAATCATAGATGTTAAGAAAATATCCTTAGATGTGAATTTAAAAACTAACCTCTTGCACATGTAACTTGTACCTGTAATAAATTACTTTTGAAAAGTGGCATGCCACTGCAGTGACACTCATTGATCCAGTGAATGCCCTCTGGGGAAAATTATTAACAGTTTAAAAAAGGAGTACTCCTTTAGCTCAGCTGGTAAGTTTCCTGTTGTGTGATGCCAGAGACCCAGGTTTGCACCCAGGCAGTGAGCGACGAACAGGCAGGGCAGGAGTGGCAAGGGCGGAAAATGCCAAGAACCGTTACAATGGTGGCCCGTACAGGGATGGCCCTTTGCCGAGGACGGCAAATTAAGCAGGGGGAGAATGTAACGAATATACCCCTGTGTATAACAAAGATCTCAGCTGCCCAGGCTGCAGGAGTTCTCCATTAGCTCAGCTGGCAAGTTCCCTGTTGCGTGACGCCGAAGACCTGGGTTCGCGCCCAGGTAGTGAGGGAACTGGCAGAGCAGGAGCAGCAAGGTCTGAAACCCCAAGAACCAAGAGCTGGGATCCAATTACTATCTTTCAGGCATATTCCCAGCTCAGATCTACAGAGCACTTCATCCAAACAGTGGTAAATGTCCAACTTTCAGCTACAGTACATGACAATTAAATGTTTTTGGGTGTTCTAGAAGTCTGGTACCATATTGGGCTCACAAGTGAACCCAGATGCAAGAATCATTTTGAAATCTTTAACCCACAGTCAGGGATGGCAAGCAAAGAGCATGATGTGATGCTCAACTGTGTTGTCTTGGTAATTCACAGCCATGGAACCACCCTAACACATCTTAATACAGTTGCCTACATTTTCTGCTGTGAGCCTTGATTCATGTGAGAACATTTCTCTTGGCCACTGATCAAAATCCATCTTTGATGTCTATACTACTACAACTGGGATTGCAGATACCAGGCTGTCCTGGGTGGAACTAATTATAGTCAGTGGGTGACCAAATTTGCACGTTGTGGGTGACTTCTCATCATTTCTGTTGAGATGTGGACCCCTGCATAATACTGATCTGGGCTGCTCTTTCAGTGATGATGGTTTAAATTACTTATGAGAAAGGCAATTGTTGTCAATTTACTCATATCTTCTGTTATAAGAAAGGTCACACTTAGGGATTTAAGTTGCTTGCGTCTGCAATGTGAGGACATTTTAAAAAGGTGCCAATGCTTCAATACCATTGCACAACCACTTTGAGGTTTTTGAAATTATATTTAAGAACCTTCATAGTTAAATGTTTTAAAAACAACTTATTCTATTACCTGTAGTGAAAATCGGGTTCAGGTTTATCCAAATCACCTTTACAGTCTTTATATTGCTGGCTTTATACTAAATCAGATATTTTGTGTGTATTCTTCCATAAATAAGAACCCGAGACTTAAAAAGCTAAAGGAGGGTTGAGGAATCATGATGTTTGAGTGCACTGTAAGTGCCAGTAGTGGCTCAGTCACTAGCTGAAAACTTGCTAAAGCTGAAAAAATCATTTAAGGCTGTATTAAATGTCTCGGTTTTACAATACTACTATTACCGTTTCACAACAGTTATTTTCCATTCAGTATTATTCCATTAAGCTTTTAGTTCTGATCATTTCCAAACGTCTTTGCAACACGAAATACCCCTTTCTATAAACACGTGGCTGATGTTAATGACATTTCACAAGCATTGCCTACACCGAGTGCCATTCTGAGACATTTTTACACGATTGCAGGCATTACACATATTTATAACTCAATAATACAATGTCTCATATACCAGACAATAACACCGGTACGTGATTGTGAAAATGATGCAGTCATCCAAGAGCGTGAAGTAGAGGGCTCCGTTTTCCTTCATTGGAAAAGCTTATGCTCCTCAGCCTTTATGAAAAGTACTTTTCTTCTCTTTTCAGCGTTACAGCAGCTTGACTTGATCCTCATCTCTCCCGTCCCTCTCGTTACCTCGGACATACAAGACATCATCTGGAGCAAAACTGTACCTTTAAACTCGAGGCAAAAATTCGATTATCAAATAACATTCTAAGTAAGTATTCATCTGTTCAAAGGAAGACCTCATTCAGAGGAATGAAACACTGAAGCGGTTTCGACCCAGTCTCCCTCACGTAAATCTAGCCTGTGGGTATCGTTAATTGCCTACAATATCGACATAGTTGTCCAATCGAATAACCTAGTCTGAACTTCATCTTGCAAATAAGTAATATAAAATTCCATTAAACTCAAAAAAGAGGATTAGGGAATCGAACAGGTGACTTCAGCAATGGACTTTGCATAATAACTAGTCCATTGCTTTGTTTACCCTGCTACGCTTTCAACAGCTGTTTATGCGCTGTTAAAAGAATGCCACTACTCCATTTTTATTTTTTAATTATCATACTCTGACTCGGTGGGTGTTAGAAAAGGCATCGATCTGAGGATAGTGTCAGATTTGATCAAAATCAATACTCTTGACCAAGAACTGAATCTGAACGGCTGAAGAAAATTTCCACTTTATTACCACGTTAATTTATTATTTTGCCGCCCATGTCCAACCTTTCGTTAGTTTTTGGGGCGATTTGTATAAAGATATTGAAAGAACACACCAATTCCCAGGAAAAAGTTTGCTTTATGAAGATGGGGTGGTGCTGGGAAAAACAAAAATTGTGAACACTATTAATGTGTAAAAAACATCAAAACGTTTGATGTAACGCTATGACAACCATTGGTGAAAATAATTAACAGAAATGCCCACCTCATTGCAAGGCTTTCACCACCTATGCTACTATTAATAACAATAATAATTTATGTGCAAAATGTAATCCTGTTATAATACTTTATAAAGCCACACATTTGGTAAAGCTTCCTTATTATCTTCTATTAACGTCTTTTAACCAGTTTCAACACCCAGCAATTAATGAAAAGGTGAGAAACGTGATTTTATTTACATTGTCTAAACAATGCATATGACTGTTTAATTTCAAGACAACTCACCCTGCACCGGGAGCGCTTACCTGTGCGTTCGTGTTACAGGAAAGTGTCAACAAATCAGACTCTAGAAACCCACTTAATGCACTTCAGCACCACGGAGAGCTCATGGAAACTGGCATCCCACGCGTAATGGCACGCTTTGCCCAATCCCTGCATAGTAACTGACATAAAAGGCGTAGCGCTCAACACTTTCAAACAGATGATTTCACATGAACTCCTTATGGCCGACGTGTAGCTGAATGCGGAACTGCGCTAAACATCTTATAAAGAAACAAACTGTACAACTGAATCTCATTTCAATCAGCATCCTTTGCTAAGTGCGATGTAATGAATTGTTTCTTTTGAAAGAAGACGTCGATCAGCTAACAAAAAAAAAACAGCACTTCAAAACGAATGCTTTTTTACTCTTTTGCGTTACAAAGGTGACATACTGACGAGATGGATTTCTAATTGAGGAATTTTTCATTTAAAAAGGTGCGCACCAATATAGAACGTAAAATTTACAGAATTGCATCTAAACTTTTCCAGTGCAGAACAGCTTCGCATGTTTTATAGCACAACACTTTGAATTAATTTTGTTAACAATGGAACGATCTCTGACTGGACAGGAAGCGAGAATTGGACATAACAGTAACAGGATCACAAGGCTATTGAAGGCTTGCAAAAACGTATGAAAGTAAAAACGATTCCTGCGTAACGGAACCCCAGGGAGACTCCACTGAAACATGGGATGGATGTCCTTTTTAACGACAGTGATGCGGCTTTAGGATCAGAGATGCAAGCGGCGCTTGAAGGAGAGATATTTGGAATGCTCCCGGTTGCTGCGTACAACACGAGTTTCATGTTTAACAGGACAAATCGTTCTTGGGCGGATCTGTTTAATATCTTGGATCTGGATAAGGCTGACTTTGTGGGTGACGGATCCGCTGTTCTGAGAATCATTATTTCTATAGTTTACTCTGTCGTATGCGCCCTTGGACTCATTGGAAATATTCTGGTCTTGTACCTCATGAAATCTAAACAGGGATGGAAAAAATCCTCCATCAACCTGTTTGTGACCAGCCTGGCGGTGACAGACTTCCAGTTCGTTTTGACTTTACCGTTCTGGGCTGTGGAAAACGCTTTGGATTTCACCTGGCTGTTTGGTAAAGCCATGTGCAAGATTGTATCTTACGTGACTGCGATGAACATGTACGCCAGCGTTTTCTTTTTGACTGCTATGAGTGTAGCCAGGTACTGGTCCGTCGCCTCTGCTCTGAAAAGCAAAAGACGCCCGCCCTGCTGCTCCGCTAAGTGGATGAGTGTATTGATCTGGATCGCAGCCATCCTTGCCGGTTTGCCCCATGCGGTTTTTTCTACAACATCCACTGTGTCCAATGAAGAGCTGTGTTTGGTGAAGTTTCCGGACAAGAGGGGTGATGCTCAGTTTTGGTTAGGGCTTTATCACGCACAGAAAGTACTATTAGGCTTTGTGATCCCGTTGGCTATCATCACGGTCTGCTATTTGCTCCTGTTGCGCTTCATTACCAACAAGAACGTCAACACATCCAGCACCAAAAGACGGTCCAAAGTAACAAAGTCTGTAACTATCGTCGTCCTATCTTTTTTTCTTTGCTGGCTGCCAAACCAGGCATTAACGGCTTGGGGGATTCTAATAAAACTCAACGTAGTTCATTTCAGTTACGAGTACTACACAACTCAGGCTTACATCTTCCCGGTTTCGGTCTGCTTAGCTCACTCCAACAGCTGTCTGAATCCCATTCTGTACTGTTTAATGAGAAGAGAGTTTAGAAAAGCTTTAAAAAACCTGTTCTGGAAGATCACTTCTCCGTCAGTCACCAACATGCGACCATTCACGGCCACCACCAAACCCGAGCAGGACGAGCAGGGTAATGCTTTGGTTCCCCTAACCCCTGCGGAACCCGCACTGATATTTTATCCTCCCGGAGCTGTAATGTATAACGGAAGGTACGACCTCCTTCCTAATAACACCACGGAGCAGAGGTACTAGATCTGATTCGCCATGGAGCAGTGTACTGTATCTGAGATCAACATACCCTCGATCCCAGACTTTGTTGTTTGGTTACAATGGTTATTTTCTATTTCCTTTCCGAAATTTTAAATACCGTGCATATTTAAAAAACGGTCTGGTTGCCCAGTTCATTTTTTTGTACTTTCTTTGACATAGTCAGACATGTGCAGATTAAACAAATATTCTTAAAGAAACGACGGAAATATCCATGTAACGGATACTTTGTATGGTCTTTGGCGGATTTTCTATTCTGATCTTAATTTCGCCACAAATTATATATATAAGCTTTAATAAGTGTAGTATTGTAGCAATAATTTGTGCACTTCTGATTACAGCATTGCTTATACAGTACATGTAAGAAAGTTCTGTACCACTTCTGTGACTCTCACAGGAACAATTGTGTGCTTTTATTATTTAGTCGTATTTCAAGTATAACGTGCTGTAAGCATTTTGTGTAATGCCAGTTGTAAACAGTGCTACTGAAATTATTGTTTAAAACTATTGAAATAAAGCGTTCTATTGTATGGTTTTATTTTTGATGCCGATGGCTTTTTTCTTCACATTCATTGCAATTACTTTTTAAAGATAATTTAACAGAAAAAAATATACATATCTAATTATAGATTCGTAACAGTAAGATTCAATTTTCAAGCCAAGATTATGTATCACAGGAAAAAAGCATTGAACTCTACTGTACTGTTACGCCAAGAAAACATTTTTGTAGTATATCCTTTTCAAAATTAAGGAGTAAAACAGTTGTCAAAAAGCAAAAACTAAACATTTATCCAGAATGATCAAAATACAAAGAGAAGTAAGACAATATCTTTGATTTCAGTTTTTGAGTTCAAAAAAGTTTTGCGGACAGTTATGAACAGTGAGACCATCAACACGGAAACGTAGAACTGATTAGATTCAAAAACGTTCTGTTCGTTATTTGACATACGTAAAGGAGTTTCCTTTGTATCTGTGTTTTGCCCGTCAATCAATAAATCGTGTTATGAAATCGTATTAGGATTGGGGTAAATTTGATATTGCGTACTGTTTGTATACGTCCGATATATAAAAAGACAAGTAGAATGACAAGACAAAGTCTAGAAATGTGTGCAAAATCTACATGTTCTGAAGGTCAATGAACTGCAACGCAATTTTGTGTCAAAAAACAAGAATTACACACGAGGCTGGAGTGGACTGATACATTTTGTTACAGAAAGTTGTAAAGTTTCATTTCGTATTTATACATCTAACTTCACTTGTTTATATTGTAGGTAATATTCAAAGCAATTAAATTTTGCATTATTTAAGCATACTACGAATTTGCAAAACTCTAAAATTAATTCTTGTCTTATAAGTCTAAAAAATTGGCCTTATCGGTGCCCATTAAGAGAAACATTTTATACAATTATGCCATACACTGCACTACAGCTGTGAAGTCGAATTCCGCTATTGGTTTTACACGCACATGCTGTATTGACAAAGACATAAAAAGATGCCCATTCCTTAATTTGCAGGAAAGAGATGCTTACAAACCGTAGCCCCATTGCGCTCTGTGAAGCACATAGTAACGGGATACACATGGCGGAGGTGACAGGCCCTGAATCCCCAGCAAAATGAGCTGGATTACTCTTGCATACGTTTCGTTCTCCTTGGTTAGAACACCAATGAAACTGACGGAAGCAGGCAGAAGCAAAGAGTTTTTCATACCTTGTTACCAATTCCTTTTCATACTATCCACCTGCTTTAATCACACCCCGAGCCACAGAGCAATAGGCAATGTTAACGTTAAGAGGCAATGCTAAGCATTTTAATTTTCAATTTTGAATTCATTTATTTTTAATTTACGTATTGTCTTATTTTCTTCGTCAAGTCTCACGTTTACACGAAGCGCATAAAGGTGCCATTAGTTTATTTTAAACAGCTAATCCGGTCCTGTAAAGAGCTGTTCAGTTACATCAAAAACAGATTATCATTAAACTTTTTGACACAATGTCCACAATGGTAACAAAGCGAAATCCTCTTAAAATGTAACCAGTTATCCTTAACTGGAACACATAACTGGACATACTGTACATTGAAATGTTTTGCCCACTACCGTAGCTATAACACTGTTAACAGGTATTCTGGTTCAGAAAGATTATCTGCTTATTATTTGAACTTCACAAAAGGCAATTACCTTATTAATTAGAAAGCAAATGTAGTCTGTGGGATTACCCAGCCCGTTAATTGATCAGAATCTGAAGATGGAACACGGGGATCACTGTGATAGGTTCACAATATACGGTATTAAAGCTTTCTATGTGTTTCAGCACAAGATCTGGGAGCCAGGAAAATAACTCAAGTAAAAACGTTTTTCTGTGATCACAGGACCATGTACACATCTCCACAGTTCTCGACGTCTCATTACAGAACAGCCAGGAGAGAAACTAAACGCAGCACGGAGGCTAGCGAAATTAAAACACTTGGACTAACAGCGCGTGTAATACTGCTTGGCCACCAGAGGTCCTTTAATTTCAAAATAAACTGGAGGCATTTTACTAGTTTCTTAGCAAACCTCTTTTCAGAGTTCGAGAATAATAGAAGTATTCATGGAGTCTCCATGTGTTTTAAACGTCAAGAGAGAACAGCTGTCATTTGCCACCACTGATGAAGACAGCCATCGAGCATCTGGAGTTGTGTGCCAGAAAGAGAAAACATATTCTTTGGCTCCATGGTGTTAGCAGCCGTACAAACAGCACAAACAATGAAACCCGAAACCACTTATTTGTGCTCTGATTATGCTGGTTTGTGCTGTTAAAAGTAGCATCTGAAGTGCTGTTGTTCCAGGGATATACGGTATTGCATTCTTTTCTTGGGGAGTCACGTGACTCTTTTCACCTTTGTGAGGGGAGGCTGAGTGATGTCACATCCTGGGTGAGACAATGCTGTTGTACACTTGAGTAAAGTACTCTATTCAGAATGCTCTATTAAAATTCCCACCTCTATAAATGGGTACAAATATAAGTTGCTTTACGTTAAAAGCATGACCCAAAAGATGAACCGTAATATGAACAAGAAACCATACTCCTTCTAAGATGAATTGTTCCTCACTCCTCTACAGAATGTGACAACCTCCCTGCTGCAATCCTTTTTTAGGAACTTAGATCATGCTTGATAAATTATTACAACTACCTTAATGAATGATACGTTATTGTTTACAAAACTGAGAATTATGCTACTAAGTAAACACTTACAGTAGTTAAAAACACCTGCTTCATGATATTATAACATGCGAAGGTGAATATCTGTATTACAAGATGTGTCACTCTCTACAAATGACACTAAGACGACATCCTGACTATAGCAAGTCAATCATTTTACTTGCTAACTCTGGTTTTTGTGCACTATTATAAAAGGTGATAAGTGTGTGACTGATATTTTCACTATAGCTGTAGTTTAATGGAAATCGTTGATATTAAGGGCTGAGCTGTTTTCCCAAAGGTCTTGCAGAGAAGAAGAAGCTTGCATTTAAAAAGCACACAATCCGAGTCAAAGCGGGATCAATCTAACTCATATACTGTAGTTCGTTATCTGTTCTAGTGTAAAATAAGGACAGCCCTGTACTTAAAGGACTAGAAGACACACTAGGGAAGCTGAGATTCTGACCCTTCTCACTTCAGACGAGAGATCTCTATAACAGAAGGAGAGGAAGCTGCAGCTTAGCAGTGTGTTGTCTATTACTACCAGTGGAATCTGAGTTCCCGAGCTGATAACACAGGGTTCAGCAACAGCAAAAGTAAAACCTTACGGTATGTAAAGCAAAGATATTCTCTAACATGGAGTTCGGGGAAGACACCTGCAATTTGTTAAACTTAAATTGGGGGGAAAAAAATCAATAGGATTATTTAAATTGTTGTGGGAAAAATGTATGAGATTTTAAAAAGATTAAAGCATGGTTTCTTAGTGACTTCTCCTACAGTATGTGGATATTCTCTCTGAAGTGCAGAATCTTCTTCTTCTTCTTTGCATTTTCCCACTTATGTTGGGTTTGCTTGTGTGCACCGATTTTTCCACTTTTTCCAGCCAACCCAGCCAGCTTGTAAATGGTCGTCCACGGGGCCAGCGGCCTTCCACATTCAATTCGAGGTGGAATTTTCACCACAGTTTTCTTTCTACACTTCGATTCTTTGATCAGGTTCTGTTTCTGTTGCAGAATGGAACCATCATCTCACTCGATGCCCGATAGACACCTTGCTCATTTTACTTTTCTCCTAGGTACTGTAGAAACGCTGCCTTTAGTGAGGTAAGTCAATGATATTCCCATTTGGGGTATAGAAGCGAGAAAATAATTTGATTTAAAAATGTAAAATGTCAAAATGCCTGAGTGAAGAGGTTGGATGTTTCCCAAGTGTCTCAGTCACTAAAGGCTTCTGCTCGGAATCCATTTTGACCTGAAAATGCACAGTTCAAAAATTCAGATGAGATGTGTGTTATGCTATTGAAACACTGTGTCAAAGCTTTCCCTAAGTTGTTTGAAAATGGCCAAAGGTTTTTGTTTTTACTTTAAGGACAACAAAGCCTTCATTAGCTCACCATACACATCCAGATTGCGCTACTGTTTGAGTAAAGTATAGTCCTTTTCAGTAATGCCTGAGCTCTGGTGCTGTGAGATTACACAATGAAAATAGATTCTTGTCTTTTCTTTTTGATATCCTTATTACTTTTCTATCCCAGAGAAACATGCCTACCAACAGGTGGGTG
Organism: Lepisosteus platostomus; assembly: GCF_059453375.1. Lineage (NCBI taxonomy): Eukaryota > Metazoa > Chordata > Actinopteri > Semionotiformes > Lepisosteidae > Lepisosteus > Lepisosteus platostomus. Next base: position 16,750,924 of record NC_142614.1, on the reverse strand, counting down.
GATAATAAAAAAACATGCCTGCATTACAATTTTATTCATCATCTATTTGATCTATTTTTGTTGTTTTAAAACTAATGACTGTAAAAATATACCAGACTCACAGTTCTTTGCACTCATGATAATACAAAAGCAATTGAGAAGGTGATTCCTAAAGACTAGCTTTTATTATTGATTTATTTTAGTCACTATTCCACATATCTCACAAAGATAGCAACAAAGAAACAGCCAATTAGGGAAACAGCGGAGGCCGATAAAACAACAACGACAACACTGCCAGCTAGATAGACCAGAGCGCCCAGCCCAGCCCCCACAATGATCTGTGCCAGCTGGACCATGCAAGTGAGTGCAGCACAGTCCACTCCTGTGCCCCGATAGTCTGCCTCCGCAGCTCCTTCCGCTTTCCTCTGGACCTGAGGGCAGAGACACATGCAAATAGTCATGATCAGGTCACTGAGTCTTGCTTTCAGGAAGGACACACCATGGGAAAACAAAACTTCATTACACTCAATCCAAATGACTTAATTCCTTGGTAATGTAGTGTATATTCCAGCCTAAGTCAACTGCGGGGGTTGCATTGTTACTGTATGTGGGAAATTTAATGCTACACAAGGGGTTACATTAAAAACTCTATTGGTACTTTCTTCTGTTAAGGCATTAAGTCATTTGGATAACAGGATTACAACAATGCTTTCTAGCTTTTCCCAACAGGCAACATCTCTGTGAATTTCCCTAATCAAGAGACAAGGGTTCAGGACCTTTAAAAAAGAAATCTTTTTAGTCTAGTCTATGACTTTTCATTCAAAGGATCGTTATATTGGTGTTGGAGTAACATTACAGTATCCAGATTTGCCTAGTAATCAATGGTGCCACATGGGAAAAAGATGCTTCTAACAGAAAGCAAGTTGTACACCAAAGTGAAAACAAAACAATTGTTCCCAGCTAGCTGGAAAACAAAACAGAAGGCTCAAAGAAACTCAAACAAAAAATAACATTTAGGTCAATATAATGTTTAATGAAACATCACCAGAAAATTCAGACCTCAGATTCCCAAGTGAACCTATAGCTCAGATTAACAGATTCATTTTATGCCACCACCTTCAACAAAGACAACTATCTTTTAGCTATTTCTCTTCTTCCTTGCTATATATCTTCCATTTCCGTGACACCAGAAAAAAGTTTCAGACTTTCAACACTTTCTGAATCAAATTGAAAAGCCTAAAAAATCACCCTAATAAAAGTTCAGATGTTTGTAAAGTACATTTGAAACAAATGGAGGCTAAAATATTGTTCAGAAACAACTATCATACAGTAGTTCACTCACCCAGAAAATTACATGTAAGCTTTTTGTATCTGGATGGAAAATAGAACCCAGTATAGTTTAATTAAGCAAGGCTCAGCTTTAAGCACATAATGGGGAGAATGGAGAGTTCTCCACAATATTCCTGTGGGATGCCCTAAATTTAAGGATTAAAAAAGATGAAGAACCAACAGCTGAGAACCATGAAGATTTGGATCATCTAGAAACCCCATGGCCACATGACATCGAGAGACCCAGAGCAGGGGAAAGAGCTTGTGAAACAAAAAACAAAGGAGATTCACTGCATGGCAGCCAGATCTTCTCCTTCTGCTTCTTCAATTTTTCTTGCTGTTTGAAATCTTGACAGAGTACAGTAGTAAGAGAGCCAAAAACTTTATGCACTCCTCCACTTCCCCTAGAGGTCTTGCGCAGTTCATGTTTTATAGATGCATGTAGACTAGAGTAGAACGTCACGCAATGTTCAATGTCTTAGGCTTTGTTATCTTGTTAGATAATTAAATTTAAGTCACTGAGATATTAGACAAAATGGCAAAACAGGGACACTGTGATCCTTGAAGACTGTAATTTGCTTCCAGCATTTTAGAAGACAACTATTAACCTCTAGACAAAGCAACTTGGCATTCTTAAATTCAGTTTGGACTTATTATGAGAACTAGCCAGTCTTTTAGTTTAAAACAATGTAGTCAATCCACTCCACTGATACTCCGATACAAATTACAAATGATTATTTCCAGTAAAATCCAAGTAATAGCATTAATATTATCTTTAAGAAGTGAGCTTTTATATGTAAAATGAGACATATCTAGCTGCTCACACCACAGGCCTTTATAAAGCATTAATAATTCTATCAGAATTAAGCCAGCATCAGGCTTTGAGAATTTCTGTCTTATCATATTTTAAAAAGGCATATCTGTGTAGTTAGGCAAACATTTAATATTTTACACTACTATTTCACGGGTTTGATTCACATGCTGGTCTGTCACTTGTAAAAATGAAAACCAATTCTAACTGCATTATAACACGAGTCCTGCTATTTCTCCTGTTAATCTAAATGAGAAAATATTAACAGCATGAGCCATATATTTTGCTTATGGGATTAGATAAACTTTCATTTTCCCAGTGTTGTTTATGGATGCCAAAAAAAGAGCACAGAGCTCATCGGCAAAGTGCTTTGCTTTTTGACGTGTTTAAACTTCCTGCCCCGTGTGGTGAAACGTGAGACCTGCAGTGAGCTCACTCATTCAGGGTACCTACCCCCTGCTGCTAAGTGAAGGCGGACAGAGTAGGAGGAGGGATAACAGGACACAGCAGAGAAAAATAAGCGCATTACACCTGCTGCTGGACTCATTTGTGCCCGAGGAGCCCCTGCACAATTCTATCACATTCGGCTCAGCAATTTTAGCTCTTAAAACTCCCTGGAGAGGCATTCAAAGCCAGTAAACAAAAAGATTTAGGGAGAGAGGATGTTTTGTTAAGTGTATGAGAAGTGTATGAGAGTGGAATACCTTCTTTATAGCAGCAATGTTCTGAAATGGAATTTCATAATTGCCCAGAAAGTTATAAATGGAGTTCATGGTAAGTAATGATTATGGACAGGACTAAACAAAGATTCATTATGGTACAATTCACTTGGAGACCCTTTAACCTTTAATTGGTATCTTACACCTGCCAATTACCCATCAAGTAGGTAGGGAACTGGTTGTTGAATAAAATCACCAATGGACTGGATTGAAATGGCTGCAGTCCTAGTCTAAGACAGCTGTTAATGCAACTCTTTAGGTACTAACTGAACATTAGCCTCTGTAATGTAATCGCTAAAAGACTGCTTTTTAGTTATTCACAAATAAACCTTTTCCATTTACCTCTTCCTCCCGATGATACTTTGAAATGAGATTAAAGGGTATAGTGTAGAGTGTGCTGGACATCGCCCCAAAGACTGAGCACAAGATGAGAGTGGACTGCACATTAGGGAACAGTCCAATCAAGCTGGTACCAAGCCCAAAGATGAAATATCCAGTAAAGTACAGTCCTTTCAGTCCTATGTAGGGCAAGAGGAACTGCTGAACATCTGAAAATATAAAAAACAAAACAAATCAAAACTGAAGAACTGAAATGTGGATATCAAGCTACCTGGTGGAAAAGATTCCATGTCCACAGTGAACAGGAGCAATAGGTAAATCCCAGAGCCAGCTTGAGAGTCAAGGACACAGAGAAGAATGGAACTGCAAGCCGTCTTCACAGTTCAGTCTTGAGCAGGATCAGAATATGATCAAGGTCTGGGATAGGTGAGTCATTCCATTGCTGAGGAGTGGAAGTAGGAAAATGCAGAAGGGAACTGAAAGTCTTGTGGGAGAGGATAGGAGAGGAATAAGGGAGACATAAGGCACTGAAGACAGACAGGAGTAAGGAGGTTGAGGCAACAGCATGTGAAACATGAATTTGAAAAAACCTATTGCAACCTGTCGCTTAATTAGAGCCCTTGGAGGGCACACAAAAACAAGTCAAATTTTAATTAAATTGCAAATTTAACACTAGTTTAGTTGAACAGGTGTCCCAATAAAGAGCATTTTAATACAGCTAAGATAATAAAAGTGATTAAAAAAAACCCTGCACTTCCACATATCACCTACAAAAGATCCTGCAGTGAGAAACATAACAAATGAGTCTGAAAACATGAGTAGATGTATTTCAAAGTACATTCTGTTATAGTTTTGCTCAGATATAGGAAAAAACATAACTACTGTACTGTATGCAAGCACATGTACACATAAAAAAGTAACCATCAATGCAGGTGCGCAATCGTACAATTGTGTATCTTTCCTCCCAGAGACCGGCCTGATCACTGCATTAAAGTGAGGGTATTAGTTCAGCAGACATGCCCTGGTGCAGTGCACACTATTGGATCTCGCTGGGCAAGGACGAGGATGAGGTCAGCAGTGTTCAATCACACTCACAGGTACAGAGGGACTGAGCTGAAGAGAGCTGCTATATGGAAAATGAATGCTGTTGTATACTTTTTAGAATGAATTATTTTTGTTGTCAGTATAAAAAAATTCACAAAATTAAATATTATTTTGGTCAACCAAATGATACAAAATTACTTTACATACAAGTTTCTTGTACAAAAACAAAGTCTTGTTATCTAATGGTAAAATATTTATTCTTGTCTGATCATCTTGCATTTATTTAAACATTTATGCTGAGTCTTTTAATTAACCATTAAAAGAAGTCAACTGCTAGAAGGATTCTTGATTGAAATCAAGTAGAAAAGCTTGTAGTTGCTCTAGATTTCCAATCCTGCATTAAGCAATACTTGTTTTTACACAGTTCCAGAACTGATTATATCGTTTGTCAATAACATTTGCTTTTAGGGGTAGTAGGCATGTATTACTTCAAACATTGTTCTTATATTAGACAAACAGTGGAGCATTGATGTGGCCTCTGTACAGCCTATAATGTAACAAGAACATAAGAACTTAAGAGAGGTTACCAACAAGAGAAACCATCTACTTGGTTGGCAGTACCTAATTCATCCAACTATCTCATCCAGCCCCTGACTGGAAGCAACATTCAAATTATTTTTCCTACATACAGTACTGTGGATATATACTGTACTTATTTTGTTTACACACTATGCTATTAAAGCTCACTTTGTTAAAGGGAGACTGGTCAATACCACAAATGTTTTTACTATCAATATTCCCTGGCCAGGAATTTGACTCATGCTCAAACACGTTTTCCTGTCCCTAAGAGAGTCTTTTTATTTGACAGGAGCATAACTGAATGTACTGTACGTATACCAAAACAAAAACCTCACAAAACACTGATAGTACGGCAGCCATGGAAAAATAAAATGAACTCATGTCACTTCATTTATACTCACGAGCAAAACAAGCTAAGAATTACAACTGACAAAAGAATAATAGAGATTACATTAAGCAGGAGACAGAAGCATACAGTGGCATTCAAATTCATTTTTCACTTACATGAAAACAAGGCAGAAGAGACGGCATTAATACACAGGCCCCAGCAACCGATCTCTACCCCTCTCTCGTAGGCGGCATAAGCTGTAGAGTTGTGCTCAGCATAGGGGTCCCCCTTGTACACGATCTACATTTGCAAGCCAAGGCAACAGAACAGACAACAGAGTGACTTGCAATATGTAGTGCAGGAAATACCTTGGAAACACTTCCAATGGTAAGTTATTATTTATTAAGTTACTGTACAATTATTAGGTTTTACCTAGAACTGGCATACAAAACTGTCATATGTCACTGGTTTCTGTTTTTTAATTTGGCCTTTTGTATTTTACAGCAATAGTGTAGCTAGTTAGTCAATAAGTGATGAAAACGTAACTAAATTGTAACTAAACACTACTCTTGTGTTCAAATAAGTACCTTGATCATTGGATCTGAGTGTATGTCTTTACATTATTTTGAAGATCCCTTGTATTACTTTGATGTAACATTATAATCTTAACAACACAAGTTAGACATTGATAAATTCATCATTTATAGGTACATGGGCACAGTCAGATATAAATTACAAACTACAGTAGAGTTTAGAATAATTGATGCACATTATAGAGAATGCTTTAAGAAAAAACATCAACATTCAATCACCAAAGCATGAAATTGCAAACTACAAGCCTGAACAGCAACATACAGCAGGAAACAGCTCAAACATTTGTCAGACCACTAAAGCAGAAGAAACAAGCTGCAGCACTGAAAAATATAAATAAAAAAAACTGTCCACACCCAACCTGTAACATGGGATGACAGTGTTACAATTAAATAACAGTCAACTATTACTTGTGTAACAGTGAATTGTGGTATAGAGGTTGCACAGCATACAGTATAACCGAATAAGCAAGTAAATACTGTAATAATAACTTTATAACAATAACCCTAAACCTGCCTACAGTATATACAATTTCAGATATGAGTAATCACATAAATAACAAACAAACAGAAAGCATAAAGGAAAATGATACCTGAATCAAAACTGCCCAAACACCTTCCCCTGCTTTATGTAAGCGAAGACAGCAATCCTACGCAATTACTATATGTTCAAAGAGTTGGTTTAATTCAGGTACAGTAAGTGCTCAGCTTTCATTGTGCCTGGAGTCTATGTATGTTAACATCAAAGGTTCCTTCAGTCACATTATTACATTCCTTTAATCCCACATTGTTGCTGCACCATTTAATACTGTAAATACTTTACCAAGTACCAACACAACAGAAATAAAATCACGGCAATTCTCAAGGCCAAGCACCCCCCCCCCCTTAAATTTCCCTGGGTTAAATTGTTTTGGTTGTTTGTGTGCATTTACACATAGAGTTAGAACCTTATTAGAGGTTCATCCTCCATTTGTCTTTGATTCCTCACTCCTGATCACATCCACTACTGTATGTTTTTCTAATACGAAATTGGAACTTTCCAGTCCCTATGCTGTTTCTCTCTTCAATGGATCCATCCCAGACGACGCTGCTACAGTATGTTTACCATTGGAGGCAAATGAAAAAGACACATTTTATATCCAGCCACAGACAGCTACAAGTATCTATTTGCAAACAGAAGAGTTATATTTAGGCAACTGCATCAGTCAAAAATAAGTGAAGTTTTAAATACAGTCTGTGTGTGACAAATCCTGGTCTCACTGTCCCTGCCGGAATTCGATCTCAGTCACGTGCTCCCGCCGAATTTTACACTGCCTAGATTTCAGACACTTCTTTAACTCGCTCAGAGCACTGTCACATGTATGTCATAAAGATAAAAAAGGTACAGTATATTATGAGAACCCATCTTCCCTCCATATCAAACCAAGGTTTGGACAGGCATGTAAAACTTGGGGGTGGCATTACAAAGTGGGTGGAAAGAAGAGGAACAGCTGAATGTCTTTCTCTCTGTGATCTTGAGAAAGAAATGGAAGGATGAAATAAGAGAAAGCATTAACATGCATGGTCATATGCCACACTGTCTGTATAAATGCATGAATTATACAAAGGACACCTGCCTGCACGTTTTACTGCAGTGTTTTGTACATTCCTTGAAAAACCTTCCCACCAGGGTTTTGATGATAATACAATCTGACAAATTCTAATTTCGCCAGCAACACTGAAGCTGTACTTAGTTTGCATGGATTGTCCTGTCCTTAGGATGTGCCAATAAACTTTTTATTCCAGTTGCTTTTTTTACATATGACCAGCTACTTTACATCTGTAAAAACTGCATCTGTTAAGCTGTCTGCATTTCCTACTAAAATGCTAAGCATTAAAACTTTCTCTGTGAATTTTTAATTTTCTGCACGTGTCCAGAAGCTCTTCAGATTTTATGAGACAAACTTTAGATAATTTAATTTTTTAGAAACTCACTAGCAAGACTGGGATTGAATGATCTTCCTGTTAATCAAAGGGTTGTCATATCAATTCAATTCAACTTTATTGTCATTAAACTTACACAGGTGCATAGTATAATGAAAAGTGTTTCTCATTAGTTACCCAGGTACAGTATATAAAAAGGACAGAAGATAAGACAATAGATAGTAACAGATTAGCAATAACAGTAACATGTAATAACATAACATAAATAACATGTAATCAAGTTATCAAAACCGTGCAAAATTCCGCAAACAGAGAAAATATAACAGGACAAAAACAGTGCAAGGTAATTCTTGGAACAGTGCAAAAATAGTATGGTTAAAAATAGTATGGTTAATTAATAAATATTAAATATTATTACGACCGGTACAGTTTTACTGGGCTATCGAGGGGACAGTACAATGCCTTCCTCTCTTACCTGCCCCATGAAGTCGGTGAAGAAGAGCATGTTGCACAGGAAGGCAGTCCAGCCAATGAGATGGCTGATGCACAGGCAGCGGTAGTGACTAGGCATACTCATCATAGCCCTCACCAAAGACTTAAGAGTCATCCGCTTCTGAACCTGACAGGCAAAACAAGTAAGATACAAATGTCATTACACTGGAACACTAGCATCATAGGCAAATAAAGTGCTCCCTACACCTACAGTATGTACTGCTGACAGTCTTAAAATTACCCAGTACATATATTACGGAACTCATACAGTTATGTAATGTGCACATGGATTAAATATGAAATATTAACTTTATGACTTTACTATCATACAGATGTTAAGCAAATAGTAGAGCTACTTTATATACATTCAACATCATACAGGAACAGGAGTTTGAAGACCTGCTGATCTAACTAATGCTTCATTGGCCTTCTCTCATGATCAAGAATAACTGTCTTCCACAAACCCGAAGGTGACTGATAAAAATAATTAAATATCCACATGCTCTCTGGCAGGTTGATTAGGTGTTGTCTAGGAAGATATCTCTTTGTGTACTGAACATTCTGGCCACGTATCCAGTCCCATTATTCTGGCAATGTTTGAGTCTCAGAGTGCTGTGCCCTTCCCAGACATTCTTCTTTAATCTGGCTAGGTTAAGAACTACAGTCTCCTTAGTGTTGATATAGATATTTCTGTACCTAATGCTAGCTTTTACAACATTGGGAAATACACTTTTGAAATGCTTCAGTCCTTCTCTACTATGATTTCCTTGGCCAAGATGGGAGAAGGGAGTCTCCATTAGACACCAAGTGTCTGACATCAGGATAATAATAATAATAATAATAATAACATCACTTTATTAACCCTTTACAATTTCTTGCATTTGGAATTATCTTTTTGCATACCCCAGCATGCTCTCCGTGAGACACACAGATAGGGAGAGAGCCTGGGGTCAGAGCACAGGATCTGCCATTGTACGGCACCCCTGGAGCAGTTGGGGTTAAGGGCCTTGCTCAGGAACCCAATGGAGCAGGATTCCTCCGCCAGCTGCGGGATTTGAACCGGCAATCTTCTAGCCACAGGCACAGATCCTTAGCCACAGAGCCACCGCATGACACGATCAACCCACTGGAGCTGATGGGAGGATCATCATATCAACCTTCTGTGAAAGGCAACTCAGAGAGCATGGAGGTCAAAGCAATGTTAACTGGCCTTCACTCTAACCTAAGTGCAGTGAAGTGAAGATGTTGGGAGAAGGGGGAGTGGCTGGCTGGACAAATCCATGCTGATGCATGACCGCCTGAATTCTTAGTGGCAGGGAATCAGGAGCAAAGGGTGTCAGTCCGGATTTCTGTGGCTGGGTTCTTGGGGAAGAAAGAGACGCCCAGGGTGGCGGACAACCTGCTGAAGTTGCCTGGGATACAGGCAGGAAGGCTGATGGTTTGAAATGCAGGAAGGGGAGCGCAGGGAAGGCTAGTGCAGGATGGAGAAGAGCCACCAAAGCCCATAGATGTGCTTTGTCCAGAAGGCATTCAAGGACAAAGGGATTTGACCTCCAAAGCCAGGCAGGAAACTCCAAATTGGGGCGGTTTGTACGGAGGGTCCCAAGAGTTGATTCAAAACTCATGCCCACAGGCGGTCTTCTCCATAGCCCAGGCCAGGTGTGTGCTGTCAGCGTGGTCTCTTGGAATGCAGTCCTCCAGGGAAGCGTATGGAACCAAATTTCCAGGCACAATCTGGACCAGGCCAACAGAGACATCTGCGGAGGCTGGGTCCAAAGCAGAGACCCGTCCTCCGATCCCCTTTCAGCAACCGGTGTCCTCTGGACCTCATATCTGTGGGCAGAGCTCCCAGGCAGAGTCTGAAAGAACTGGATACCAGGAATAGCAAGGGCTGTGCTGTAAGAAGTCTCAGGAGTGCAGTGTTGACAAGTCAATGCCGGAGCGCCAAGAGTGGATTGAGTTGGGTTTAAATGCCCTCAGAGCACCTGCAGCTGAGAGAATACAGAGAGGTGCTATGCATATCCTCTCTCCTTGGCTATCAGCGCAGAGTCGGGGTGTGGCCTCCAGTCAGATTTCATCATGTGTTTCAAACCAGTTTAAAATCAATCAGTATAGCGGCTCCTAAGACAGTGGTAGTGCAATGTTTGAGAAAAAAGCGGTCATACTGTATATTACTGTATTGCAATTGCATTGTCACTTGGGCCATATTTCTCAAGACATTTTCTGGCCTCTTGTGGCATAAGAAAATGATCACAGCAACTTTTAAGTTGAAAATGTGAAAAGGTTGTGATTGTTGACATCTGTCTAGTTACGATTCAATTAATGCACAAGAAAAGGATTTTGAAAGGATTTTGACATACATGGGCCAGACCCCCAAATTGGCTGATGCAGAACCCCAATGTTTGCGACATATTCAATGGCTTATCTTTCCCACTACAGCTGCCTAGTATGAAGTTGTTCAGCTGCCTGGTATTTGAGCATGAGAAGTTTCAAAAGCAGGAAGAAATAAAAATCCTTACAATCCTTGAGGCATCAGCTACTTGGGAGCCTGATACATAAACATTGCAATTCCAAAATATTAATACATTTGAAAACTAATTTAACATGCTTTTTATACATTTCTCTTAGAAGATTTTCACCAGCATGGAAATATGACACATATTTCCCTAATCTTCAGCATGCACATAAGTAACATGTAAAGGCCAGCCTGAATAAAGAGCTGAGCAATGTCTAAGAATATATATTCAATATACGGTAGCAACATGGACTGAAGTAAATGTAACAGTTATAGCTATTGGGGATTTTTTTAATATTAGGCTTTGAGTGTTTCAAACAACACTCATAAACACTTTGATGCTGTTTATAACTGAGCACTACGGAAAAGCAAAGTAAACATAGGCCCTTAATCCTATAAGGCTAAAAATAAGAGTCAGAAAAATCACCTTAAACATGTCTGTATATTGTAGTGTGAAAGAGCATCTCTCTCTCTTTCTTTAGGGATAAATTAGTGAAAATGATGCCTTGAAGTAAACTGCTTAGTGCCTTTTTTTCTCCTATTATCCCCAGCACTAACCTCTGCATAATTTGGATTTAGACTTCAGAGGTATGCTGCCTGTATGCTGTGCGTCAGCATGAGAGCCTATAATACAGAGTTGACAAACCCTTGGGATGAAAGCAGAGGAGATCCTGTTTAGTGTGGGGGAAGAGCCAAGGGGAAGGTGACCCAGTCCTTTACAATATTTCTGTCCTATTCTTACTGTACTGAGGCAAACCAGGCATTTAGACTATCATTACTTACAGTATTCCCCAAATATCCATAATGTCAATAAACAAGAAGCCTTTAGAAACATTCAGAGGTTGATTATGCATCATTATTATTCATTACTTTAACACACAGCAAGATGCTCTCAGTTATCTTCAGAAAGACCACAGTTGTGATCAATCTGTTAACTCAGGATTACATGCTGCTGACCAGTCAATTACAGTGGTTTAACATTTGCACTGATTACCACTGAGAAGGTGAAAACTAAATAAGTTCAAACTTTTTAATTACATAACACTCATAAGAGAACATCTTTGTAAATATAATGCAATGAACAAATGTAGGCATTTTAGTTTACAGTTCGCAGTCTGTAGCCTGTGCAGTTTAATTACAATCACTTACAAAAAGTATTTACAAAAAGGTACAAAAGTACTGTATTTAAGATAAAGAAAAGTACAGTAACTCCACGAAGGTAAAAAAACCCACTTTTTCCTTCAATGTGGGCTTGTTTTGAAAAATCACTTTATTCTAGAACCATATATAACACAGGCAAAATATGAACACTGTTAATGTACTATACAGTACCATATGCGTAGATACTGTACAGTGTACATGCATGCAGCATAGAAACACACGAATGCAATCAGTAATCCTGAATGGTTTCATTACAACAACAAATCCTGTACAAAGCAGTCCTGGAAAATGATTATATTGTGTGTCTTTTCTACCTTCAGTAGCCCAGTAACATACTATCTTGGCTGCAATTATACAAAAATTATTAGCCTGTCTGCATGGGAGCCAACTGGCATTTATGAGTAGAACCTTGGGCAGAAGTAATTGCTCATTCACATATTAATAGCTATGACTGTCTAGTAGCCCCTATGGATTCCACGCCAAATGCATTAAGGACAGAATAATTCTAAAACAGCCTAGCCTATCTCTAGAGCTGAACCCACTGGAACACATCTCCAACAATAATCGCCACCAATGAATAAAATACCTTAGTAAACTGCTGCCTATGACTGCCTCTTACAGTCTTCGTTAGGAACAGGCAGCATTTCTGAACTGCAGATCTTGACAACAAAATGTGCCAGTAGGCTGCTGCCTTGCACAGGGGAGCAACACATTTCTTGTGCATCCAGCGTTATCTTTAAGCGCTCTTTTTAAAGTCTCACTTCACTCTTGTACAAGTTTCCTTCCTCTTTGAAAACCCTTCCTTAATCAGTAATTTAAAGTCAACCTTCCAGTCATTACCAAGCAAGAAGTGTCATTTCACTGATTATTTCCTCAATGTACTGTATTGCAGTTCAGAGCTGAACTAATGAGGAAGCACAAGACTAACTGCTTACACAAAAGTGGAAGTACTGTATACACTACCTACTTGTCAATGCTGACAGCAAAAGAATTTGGGAAAATTGTTTAAGTTTGTGGAAATCCCGTCAATACTGCTGGGGTATAATTTTCAAATAAATAAAAAAAAATTGTGAATGCATATTATATATTGGATGCAAAGGAAAGGAACAAGTAATAGGTTTATTCCATGCTGAAAAAAAGAAGAAAGAGTCAATATATATTGGATACTTGCCAAGCATAGACATTTATTCTGATCCTCTCTAAATGCCTTTAAACCTGTAATTAGTATTATCAAAATTGTTTTAATTAAACCATGGATGATAACAAATGAAGTTTAAATATTTTTCCAGCTACATATTAATTAAAGACGGCTAATTACTTTACCCACACCTTAAAGAGGATAGCGCAACCATACAATTATCATTTAAAAAATAAAGATATTTATTTGTATAAATATATATAAAGATATTAATTAGTAACAAACAACACAAATTCAGATATAACTAAGGAACAAATGTGAAGATGATTTTAAACAATAAAATGTGCTATTTTAATTGCATTCAGGGGACAAAGACAGAAGATTCTGCTATGTCAGACAGAGTGTCATTTATTTGAGAGAAAAAGGTATAAACAAGAAAGCAGATTTGAAGTCGGTATCTCTTGTTGATTAATATGCCAATACAAGAAGCTTTCAAAAGCAAGTACTGTAGCTTTTGTAGAAACGACTGTTAAAATGCTGGAACCCCTGCATGCCAGTACATCTAAAAAATAATATATCGATTTGTTAAGCTTCTAATTTTTTCATGAATTGATTTTTGTTCATTTGTTCAAAGCTTTCACTTAGTTTTTTTTTTTCCATTAAAAAATGCAGTTTTCTGGTTGGAAAAAAAACACCATTACATTTACAGTTACAACAGTCTGTTACACCACAATGGAAGTATTAAGCTTTACGATTTCAGATTTTTACAGAACACACTGGAGGAAAATGTTGGCAATCTTGTCCTCAGAAATTACTTTTGCTCTGCAGTTTTGGAATGTTGTATTGACTCTGATGTACAATCTACAGAAAATCAGAAAGTACAATCTACAGAAAATGTTGAAGCTCAAATCCATGCAATGAAGACCTCTTACAGGTCATCTTACCAGTAGTGAACTGTCCCATAATAACAATGCTCATTAAGCATAATATCTATAATGTACAGTATACTGTTTGACAATGAAAACACAACTGTATACGTTTTACATCAATGGTTCATTTGGCACATACTGTACATAATGTTTAGACTATTCAAATAGTGAACAGACAGGTTTATTGATTCAGTTTTTCGCTAACAAAATGCCTGCCTTCTGTACTCGAAATATTCCTGCATGTTGCTCAGGGAAGGGGCACACACTTCAGGTCTGTATTCCTTCTTTTTATATTGGACTGAGGTGTTTAATTTAGGCTCAAGGAAAAACATTTTTGTGCTGAGTTTCTGGAATTGCTTTGGGTTGAATAAAGATATCAGTAGAGCACAGCAGCTTGAGCATAAGTGATGTTTTCACAGCTGCCATAGATGTACCAAGAGAAAATAAATCACTCAAACCTGAAAATATCTGCCTTGGTCATTTTGCAAAGTATTGTAAAGATTTCTGCTTCTACAGATTAAGATGAACTGGGCAATGGATTACTGTAAGATAACAGGCTTTAAAACATTTACAGAAAGTAGAACACTATAATTGCTGTGATTAAAAAAACTATTAATATAATTTACAAAAGCCCCAATATATGACATTTTATTCTCATCAGTCAAGAACAAATCCAGGTATTTCAAGCAGCCTCCTGTCTCTATGTGCTATATTTAAATGCCTTGATGAATAGGTTAACCAATTCAATTTAAAAACGAAATTAAAAAATGTGCTTTTGAATTTGGGTGAACGGGAAGGTAAGATGTGTCTGAAAAACAAAAAAGGGGTGAAGGCTATGGAGGGATGAAAAGTAGGTGATGTTTAATGTCTACAAACACTCAGCAGACACTCTATTCCTTCTACAAACAGGAATACTGTACAAAAACAAAAGAGGTTTCTAGAGGTTTGTTTTTATGTGGAGAGTACAGCTCAGGAGATCCCTGTGAGATCACTCATAGAATAATGAGGCTTTCTGAATCTTTCTCAAAGGACATTGTTCAATAAACACATTGTTATGCTGAAAGCTCCCGCCTTCTCATTATTTTAAGAGGTACCGTACCATGTGTAATTATCATCAAACAATGGGTTAAAAAATATAAAAATTCAAACCTAAATCAAGACTTCTAAGAGTTTTAGCATGATCAATATTGGTATTTAACATGCTGTAAAACGGACCATGTGATTTCTCTAAAAATTAATATTACATTTTGTTTTTTTGACATTTTGAAAGAGTAAAATATAATTCTGTGCAGAAAATAAACAGCTCTTGTTCCTGTCGATTGAAATCACATTAGTCATTTTTAAATTCTGATTTTTATTCTGTCAGAAACTAAAAGTACCCACAACCACTGTACTCCTACACCACCACACACACATGTAAGCCAAAATTGTACTGTCCCCTCGATAGCCCAGTAAAATTGTAACAGGCATAATAATATTTAATATTCATTAATTAACCATACTACTTTTAACCATACTATTTTTTTTGCACTGTTCCAAGAATTACCTTGCACTGTTTTTGTCCTGTTACATTTTCTCTGTTTGCGAATTTTGCACAGTTTTGATTACTTGATAACATGTTATTTATGTTATGTTATTACATGTTACTGTTATTGCTATTGTATTACTGTCTATTGTCTTATCTTCTGTCCTATTTATATACTGCACCTGAGTGACTAATGAGAAACACTTTTCATTATACTATGCACCTGTGTAAGTTTAATGACAATAAAGTTTAATTGAATTGAATACAGTAGGTTACAATGTTAGCACTTTTTAAAAATAAATCCTCATGCCCTCGCACCACCCTCAAGAGGCAATATCACCAGAGAAATTTAGTAAATTGAGCTTGTTTATTGAAGTTTATCTTACAATAAGATTATAAGAAACTGTTGAATTAATCGCATAAAAAAGGTTAAAAGGCTAATAATGAACATTTTTATTTAGCATTGTCAAACTGCTCATTTTGATTTATGAGTTTCAATAAAATCAGCAGTAACAATGATTCAAATCATTGACATGTTTGCACTATTAAAATAACTACAGTATTAAAACACAAAGGTGCAACTAAGGTTTCTGTTTAACAACTTAATTTAGTGAGAATGAATTCAAGACATCAGCAAGTTAATATAAAGAGACTGAAGGACTAGTGAGGGACTTCAAAACAGAAAAAGGGGTGGCACAGTGGCACAGTGATCAATCAGCATTGCTGCCTCTCAGCGCTGGGGCCCTGGGCATTGATTTAGGACCCAGGGTGCTATCTGCATGGAGTTTGTACGTTCTCACCACGTTCATGTGGCTTCCCTCCCTGTGCTCCAGTTTCCTCTCTCAGTCCACAACCATACTGGTAGGTATTAGGCTTCTGGGAAAATTCACCCTGGATCGAGTGTGTGTGTGTCTGTCTTTGTGTGCCTTGCTATGGACAGGTGTCACATCCATGATGTATCCCACTTTCAGCCCGTTACTTGCTGAAATAGGCTCCGACTTCCCCACGACCCTGAACTGAATGAAGCAGCTCGAAAATGGATGGATGGATGTACACTGTAGTTGACCACAAAGCCATAAATTTGAAGCTGGGAAATGGGTAAGAGAGTGTGGGAAAAAACAACATCACGTTACCTCTTTGTTTGGCTGTTTCGCACTTGGTGTGACTGCATTAGCCTCTCCAAGGGCCGCGAAAGACGGGGCTCGGAGGCCGGGCTCGTGGTTGGCCTCTCTGACCACTGCCCCATAGCCGTTGCTGTGGTTGCTCAGAAGCCCTGTGGTGTCAGAGTCTGGGTTCAGGGGGCTGTCTTTCCCCAGAGGGATTTCAGGGATGCTGAAGAGGTGGATGGTGAGGAATACCCACAGGATGATGGCAGAGAAAAAGTAGATGACCTGGTATTCGGATCCCAGGAGGACTCCAAGAGCAGAGTGTCTCCAGTCTATGGCACCAACAAAGTAGCCACAGGCACCACCTAAACCTGCATAAACATGCAGCCAAAAAGAGAACATACGAAAGATTACACATAAGCGGCCATCGGTCCAGCAACTTGTAAGTACTATTTTATCTGAGGATCTCATCGAGACATAGGATAGCTAGAAAGAAGCCTGGGTATTGGAATCAGCAACACATCTTACTCCTGACTTTTAGATATTAATTAGGGAGAATACAGAACACTGAGGTACTCCATTAATAACACTTCAGTTTGAGGGAGAGGAGAAAGATTTATAAAATCTTTTTAAAAAAGGTTTTATAAATGTCAATATGTATACTTTGATTCCTTATTAGCTTGCATAACCTGTTGCATAACATGTTTTTTTACTATTTTTTCCCATTGATCTTGAAATCTGAATTTAATACTGAACATGAACTTATCTGCCTGTATAACTATATGCTGAGGAGGGTTAATTCTGGCATCAATGCAATGGAGCAAGAGATATCAGAACAAGAGCAGATCTTACAGTTTCAAAAACAGTACATGACTATATACTGAGTACAGAATCCCAGGCCTCCTGTGTGTCTCGACCAGTAAAGACACTTGTGCAGATTAAAACATTACTGTCAATTTTCAAATAAAAAGAAAGAAAAAAATGGACCGTCACACCCAGAGTACATACAGTAATATTGTACTTGGCTGCTATACTTGGAGTTGTAACAATGTTGAAAAACTCTTTCTTCAACATTGTACCTTGCATTGTTCTGTTTTTTGCTTAGGTGCCATAATGTAGCAAATATGTAGGCTATAATTTAGAGGTATTTTACTATTGTGGATTTCTTTGGTTAGTGTCTTATGGCATACTATCTTAGCTGAATAACTTTTCCTTATACCACTCTATATTACATGCTTTGAACAATTAATATTTTAACGCATACTGCCTCCATTGCTTGCCAGAGCTGGCTTACCAGAGCGGTAATGTCACCGCCCTTCCCTGTGGATAGCAGGGACCGCAGCCGCCGGGCTGAAGGGAGATTTCCCTTTGGCTCAAGAGGCTGGGTCCCTGTTGAGTGACGCCGGAGACCTGGGTTTGAGTCCCCGACGGTGGGGGGCCGACCTGATGTGGCAGCGGCGAGGGCATAATTATAGTCAGCTGAGAACACTACACTCTATCCTTGTTCATTTCGCGTCTTTACTGGTCTGTTTTTAGCTGTAATCTTTCTTTGGCACACCAAGAAAGACAATTTCCTTGTGGTCATGCACAAGCTGAGCTGTAAGCCAGGATGTCCACAGTCAAAACTGCAACCTTCCCTTAGATTCCACCCCAGGTTTATTTTTCCATGTTCGTTTTCCTGGCTTCATTTTACTGAACAAGTCTAAAATAGTTTCCCATTATTTACTCTTTGACAAGTTTCCTAGCTAATCAAATTGGCTGTGGGCCTTGTTGTGTAAATAACTGCCTTCTAACAACACAAGTGCAGAGCATCAGTTAATTAGAAAAGCATTGCATTGGAAATTCTAAATGTTTTGCCGGATGTAATGGGCAGGTTAATTAAATTTCACAGTCCCAATGTCAGTTAGGGAACACTATGCAACAACTCTTTAGATCTACATCTTACATTCTTCAATTGCACTCACTCCACTCAACTGGAAGTCAGATACTTCTCTATACAGTATAGCAGTAAGTCTATTAAGTCAATTCTACATAACACGTGAGTGCATGACCCCTCTTCACAGTGTTGCAACGGCAGTTTTTTGTATTTCACGTGAAATCCAAGCACAGCAATTGCTTACTGTAGTTCTAGTTGCAGTTCTAGTTCTAGAAGAAATGGTGGCACTAAGCCTTTCTGCTCATATTCTGTTAAGGTTTAGTGCAGCTATACTAAATGTATAAACTGCCAATAATGCAAGGGGGGATAGTGACAGTGTAGCACAGTGGGTAACTGTTATATCTCAAATGTCCCCTATGTGTGTTCTCTGCAACAGACTTGCTTTCCATCCACGATGCATATTTTGTGCCCATTATCTGCTGAGTTAGGCTCTGGGTGACCGGTACTGTGGAAGTTCTGTAATTTTGTAAGTTACATTTATAATATAATTAAACGTGATTGACACATTTGTTCTTTTTTTTTTCTTTGGATAGGAAACGTTTGCGTGGCTATTAGTATACTTTAATAAAAGGTCATCCTTGCACTTCCATACAGTATGCAACATCTTCAAAAATTATAGTTTACATAGCATGTAAATTGAAATAGTTTACAGTAGGTGGGTAGCTGCGTTTTGGCCGTGGAGCCTTCTTCAGGTGTGATCAAGGTTTTTTTGTTTTTTATCAGGTGTTTCTTTCTTCTCTTTTCAGCATGTATATTGAAATGTTTGGCATGTACTGTATATTTAAATCTTTAGCATCTTACTTCTGATGATCTCTATCTCTAACTCTTCACCTATTCTAGCCCACTTCCAAACTAAAAACACCTTCATAATTATTACATATATTGTTATAATCATCCACACTAAACATGGATAGATGGCTTAACGTGGTTGCTGCCTCACAGCACGGGGGACCTAGGTTCAATTCCTGGGATCCCGTCTGCTTGGAGTTTGTAAGTTCTCCTCATGTTCACATGGATTTATTCCAGGTGCTTCAGTTTCCTCCCACGTGTCCAAAGTATGGTATTGTATTGTAGGAGGTGCTGTCCTTTGGGTGAGACGTTACAATGATGGTCATTAAAGATCATATGACACTATCTGAAACACTATCTGAACCCCTGTAACCGCAGTGTGTTCTGGGTACATTCCACTATGAGTTTGCACAAGTTGGCTACAGCAAAGATCTGCCTTCATTCAATTAAGCCTCATGAATGTAAAGCTCTCTGAGGTTCTTTGGCATGAAAAGTGCTAATATAAATGCATGGAATTATAATGAGAATTTTTGTTTCACAATTGACATCTCTGGTCATTGCCAAGTGAAACCTTTTCAGAAAAATAATATGACTGCTGTTATGGTTGGCAGAAAGAGTGGTTGTTGGTAGTTTAAAGAATGTTACAAGGGGCCAAGGTAATTTCAAACCATGACATATACAGTAGCTCTGATGTAGCCAATGCAAACCATCACTCACTTCATATTGTGGTAAGCAAATTAAGTGGGAAAAGAGAAGAGAGTATTTGTAAGAGATTGAATACATACTGTATGTACAATACCCAGAGGGTCAAGGTTAGAATTGAGAAAAAACAGTATTTGGCATTCTGGTTCACATCACCTCCTCAAACTACTATTCACTGCATTTATCCTAAGAAGCAAATCTGAATCTTCTTTACTGCTTAAAAAAGAACATAGTAAACATGATTTTGACAGGATGCCTCACAATGTATTATATATTGTGTTTTATGAAGAGCATACAGAAAAATACTTTAACAAGTTAAATGGCAGGATGGCCTTAATTTAAAAGGTATGTGATGAATGTGAAAAAAGAAAATGTTAATTTTTAATGTTTACTTTGGAATTTGAATCAACAGTCCCAAAGGTTATTGGCATTTACAGTAATGTTCAGTGAAGTTTCCTTCACAAAAATGTATTAAAGCAAAGTACTGAAAAGGAGAAATAATATTCAATTTTGAGGCATCAACAGAAAAAAAAGCTCCATTGTTCATGACTGTCTCCTGCCCTATACCAAGTAGCTAATCATGAGTTAAATCTCTTGCAAAGCAAATAACTCCTGACTTCAGCACATGACCAAATATCTGAAGTGGATTATCAGGCTCTTTGTATGTGCCTCCCCTCACACTTTAAACTTTCTGGAGTATGGGAAATCTCCAGCCCTCGGGTAGAGTAAGAGTTCAGTTAAGTAACAGAGCACAGCTGGAATGACAACTAGCATGTGGGAGGATCTTCAGTCAAGTACAGTAGCAAAACTAGGAATCCCCGTTCTTATGAATTAAACTATTAATTTAACTAAGGACCAAAATAAGCAATTAAGAGCGCACCTTAAATGAAAACTTATTAGAAGCTGTGCATTAAACATTCAGACTACTGTACAACTTAAAGTCAAATGTAAAGCTATGAAAATGTCAGTGTGGTTTAATCTGCTTTATTATACTGCTTATTAATGATTTATTAAAATGATCTCTAGAAATGTGTAGCCTTCCACTAATCAAAGCAACAGTGATGTAAGACCGTTGGCCAGATAGCCATTGTAAATGAGAATCTGATCTCATCTAACATATCTGGTTGAATAAATGATTAACATGATAAAAAATAGTCTATCCTGATTTACTAGAAAATGTAAAGAATGTACATCATTTATTTGCTCATCAAAAATCAGTATTATAGCACTCCTTCAGGTTAGAAGCACTATGTTTTCAACTCATGGCAAAATATGAGACTTCACAATGTATTTCAAGATCATACATGTAAAATTTTAAGGATACAATATAAACAAAGTTTAAAGCATGAACTATAGTACAGTTATACTGTATAAATTAAGCAATACTTATGGCCTGTGTGTTGCTGTAATGCAGTTTATTTTTAAACAACATGTTAAGTGGATAAAAAATCATGAATCTTATCATCATTAGAGCTATTACAGTCTTTGTATGAAGAAAATGTTTCAGAAACAATCCAGAAAATTATCTACTGTCTTTATCGCTGATGCAGATGAGATTACAGGAAATTAGAGGTTACAAAACTATTTACAGTGCTGTGCAAAATCCAAAGATAGCAGTTGCTGATACATTATACACAGATGCATTAAGAAAGGCACAGAATTAAAATGCATTATGTCTTCCTAACATTATTTTCCAAACAAATACATTATAATTATATTGTAGAGATCCTGTTATTTGATATTGTGCTTCTGTATTTTGGGGGAGTGAATTAAACTGTGGTTACGTAATAAAATTTCCAAGGTTACAATACCTTCTGTTAACAATAACATTCACCATTATTGAATATTTGTGACACTCCAGGAAACAAGAGCACACTACTTAAAAAGTTAATAACTCACTTGCTGCTTTATCAAATCTTGGCACCATAATAATATTTAAAAGGAGAATAGGCATTTGTCTACTCTCTTTTAAGCAAAATGTGGACCTGCAAGTACGATTATTCAACTTTTCTGAACCTCTCAGGTACCATTTAAGAAAGGACACTGGTGTAGAACAAATGTAAACATTGATCTCCCTGCCAAAGGCAAATTTCAGTCTCACTGCTTGATCATCAATTTCTTTTGAGTACAGGGAAAATGCCTCTTGCAGACAAAAAGCTGCAATCAGCAACTGGATATACAATTTTTAATAGCAGGGGGATCAAAGGTGTGGTTTGGATCAGGCATTCATTTCCAGATACACAATGAAGAGATACAAAGTCTGGTACCTACCTGTCAGAAGGGCGTGGTAATGGAGCCCTCTCTCTTTTTCCTGATGAGAGCAAACATCAAAGAGATATGCCTTGATGGGACCATCAATGAAATCTGCAGCAAAGTCGAACAGAACCACTCCAAACATCACCACCACTATGGCCCAGGTCTGTTTCAAACCATGATCTGTCACAATAGCTGGAACAAAACACCAAAGCATGAATGACAGATACTGCAACAGAAGAATGGTGCCAAGTGCAAAGATGCTAAAACAGGCTCTTTATACTGCAAAGGAACAAGTAATAGGTTTATTCCATGATGAAAAAAAGAAGAGAGAAAAAACACAACGTTTCGGCCGTGGAGCCTTCTTCAGGTGTATACTCATAAAATTTAGTGTTAGTTAAAATCACTGTGATAGTCTGGGAATTCTGCACATATGTTCTTATTTGTATAGGAGTTGCACTTAAAACTATAATAGTACTTCTGACAGCAGTATTAGTGCTACTGTACCTCTCCTCATGCTGTGGTTTCTGCACTTTACATGTGTCCACTTGATACTAACATTTAGAATAGAAATGTATTTTCTTGAAAGAGAAATTTGCTCATTGGCACCAAATATCTGCTTTGCAAGAGATCCTGCTGGTGCTCAGATCAGTCCCTTGACAGCAGTTATAAACCTTGGCATCATCATTCCATTTGACCCAGTGAAGCTACGGTTGGGAATCTCACAAGAATTTCTTTTGCCTCCTACACAGCAATGCGCAGTTAAAGCTCTTGCTTTATCTGATGCTGAAACATTGACATATCCATTTATATAATCAAAATTGGATCACTGTAATACCTGACCTACTGTTGTGTCTTCTAAGGATCCAAACATGCTTCTGTATGCTGAAAAGAGAAGAAAAGAAACACAACATTTCGGCTGAAGAAGGCTCCACAGATGAAACATTGTCTTTCTTTTGCTCTCTTTTAAGCATGGAATAAACCTTCACTGGTTCCTCTGCAGCCTACGCATGCTGACACAGCAACCTACTGTACTTGAACTGCTTCTGTATGTTAAGGATTCTGTGCCACCCCATGTGCTGGATATAACTATTCCATATCAGTATACACAGTAAATTCTCTCCTAATCAAAATGTTCTGGCTCTCTGTGAAATTTTGAGTGGACTGTAAGGTCATCATAAGGTTTTATGGCATGAGTATAATTCATCTCTTAACCTGATTCAGGCCTTCTTGCACAACTGAAGACCAGGATCCACACAATGGGTGTCAACGACTCCACTTGTACAGCACCACATATGTGGTTATTCATTGCTGGGATCCATTAGATACTGTACGGCTGCAGAATGTTTAAAGAAGTATGATTTAATGTATACAGTTTTTATAATTGTATAATACAACTTTTAATGCACAATTTATTTTTCCCTTGTTGTTTTGGGTATGATTGATTTACTGTATTCTTTTTTCTTTTTGCTGCTGTTATGTGCATTATGTATTCTCTATTGTAGATAGTTCTTTCAAAACCAATTCTAAAGAAATTCTATTGTTATAATATTGATTGTAATAGCATGCTTTGCAGCTATGTCTTTCATGCCTTCTGAATGTCATTCAATTTGAGCTTTTAGACATGTAAACTAATCATTTCCTTAACTGAATTAATTTATCTTTTGCTAAATCAAAATAAATGATTTACCAACAGTGGGGGATAGTAGCGCAGAGACTTAGGTATAGTACTTACCAACATTATAAGCTTGATAACCCAGGTGTAAAGGATAACAGCCTCTTACTAGGAGGTACTTGATTCAAGCCCTAGTTCTGCCACTCACTTAATGCCATCTTGAGCAAATTAGGCTTAACCTCCTTGTGTCCTGGATGAGACCATGTGGATGAGACTTAATAGCAAAGTCTTGTTTTAAGGAGGGTTTTCAAATGTAGCATAATGAGGCTTTAATAAATATGTCAATTAAATGGCTCATTTATACCAATTTGTTTGTTTGCTTCTTTGTTTGTTTCCTTCACACAAAATTATTCTCTATACATGGAAATAGGGTGCATTTGAGATTGTTTAACCATAATATATCTTAAAACATAGGCACAATGCACACAGAAGAGGACACAGAAAACCTACTAATGGGAAAAACAGTGGATGGGTGACTCATTTTTTGTTTTTCGTGGAAATGTTGTACACCTTTGAAATGCCAATTTTTAGGTAGCAAAGATGAATGAACATCCCTTTATATTGCTTAGTGGTCTGATAGGTACTGTACCGTATATGGTCCTGGCTCCTTTAAAATCCCAGTCTCAGATCCATTGGGAACATTTTATTCTGGAACCTAGGCAAGGTTGTGAAAGCTGTAGGAATCGTATGCAAATTTGGATGTAATCAACCCAATGAAATGCAATCCAATTAAGTTTACTAGCATCTATAAGGAGTACGAAAGAGGGATTTATTTCAACAATATGTCTTAAAAGGGCTGCAGCACTCAGGAGACAATAAGGGACAAAACTAAAAAACATCAGATAATAACAGAAATGTGAAGAGCCTCAACAAATTGGTCAGTTCAGCCTCTTGTACATTAACATGTTAGAAACACAATAAAAAATATAATTATTTCTTTTAAAAGATTTCTTCATTTATCAGGCACAATGTTGCAGTTATAAGAGCCCTTGAAATCACTCAAACAACCAGTTCCTCATCCAACATTGTTTGTTTGATGTTCTTGAGTGGAGAAGAGCTGCATTGTGGGTAGCCTTTGTACTACAGTGTAGTGCCTATACAGTATATATAGGCTTCACTGTCACGAAAGCACAAAAAGAGCTCATCCGAAGCCCAAAAACACCAAGAATCTAATTTTTATCTGAAAAGGATGAATGTGTGTAATGTAAGGCAGTAAAGTTTTTAAATAGTTCAGGTGGGTAGCTGCGTCAGCATGCGTAGGCTGCAAAGGAACAAGTAATAAGTTTATTCCATGCTGAAAAAAAGAAGAAAGAAAACACAACGTTTCGGCCGTGGAGCCTTCTTCAGGTGTGGGAAGAAGGCACCTGAAGCACCTCACACCTGAAGAAGGCTCCACGGCCGAAACATTGTGTTCTCTTTCTTCTTTTTTTCAGCATGGAATAAACCTATTACAAAGTTTTTAAATGAAACTTTCAGTGATATGAATATGTATATAATTTGATTCCCATTTTCCACCTTTTTATGCAATATTTATGTTACTGTATATCTGTAGGGTGAAGCTAAAGTGAGGCAAAAGATGATTAGAAATATACAAAAAAACAGATATATTTTAAAAAGCATGTGCAAAAGGTTGTCCCATTGTCTCATATAGAGAAACACTTGTGAATTTCAGATTCAATTCGTCTGTATGAAGAAGAAAGCGGTCTTAGACACCTACGAATACCTTACTGGGATCATAAAATTCATCACAGTATCAATTAAACTATACCATACTCCAACATGAGACAACTGTTGCACTCTGCAGTCACAGTAACAACGATTTTCTTTCTGCCTCAAAGTCCAATAGCAGAGCTAAAAGCAGTGGAGCTCCACAGTGCTCAGCAGTCATTTCCTAAAATCAAGTGAGTGGTGATCATGTGTTTGTCATTCACTTTTGAAGAAGTGTAATCACCACATCAAAGTGACCGTTCTGATACAACACAATGGTCAGAACAGATGAAATGGCAACAGCTTCAGGCAAAACTCAGCACCCTGAACACGCAGCCATTGAACAGCATTCATAAACACACAGGAATGCTAAGCGAACGGACGTCAATGCATGGGTTTTATTACATGGAAAAGAGAAAACAATTACAACCTTTCTACCTTGTGATCAATGTAGATCTTGTAGACAATAAATCTTTTTGATTCTCTGGAACCTATCAGTGCAAAGGTAATGTATGCTTAAATATACCTGGATCATTACTGAATTCATAATTCAAAAAGGGCCACATGCCAGTGTTTGTGCATTACAGTGAGCCTTCAACAGAACCCTGATAACAGTTTAGAAATGATGATACTTGAAGTGATTAAACACCTTGCCAGTCTATCTATTTGTATTTTGTAATATGTGCTCTGTGGATCAATGAAACTTGGTATACATACAAATGAGACCATGTGGAACCTTTCTCCATGAACAATGACAATACACATCGATTCATTTTCAATAGATCAGCGTCAGCCCCTTTTAAATGCTATGCATGTAAATTAAGCTTTGATTAATCTTACAACGCAATTGCAGTGACATCTCTTAAAACTTGACTACTGTTGATGTTCCCTGGAGGGGCTTTAAAAGCACCATGTGTGAAAATTATAATCAGCACTTTAAATACAATAATTAAGGTAACAAATGGACACTTTCAACTGAATATATGAAAATTAGAATTGTGCTTATGAACAACTGCATGAAACCTAATAAACACAGCTGGGATTATTTATTAATTTTGTCAACCTTTCTGATAGAAATTTGTTTTAGTGGAGAGGCTTGCTTTCACGAATAACCAGAGGGATGTTTAAAATGATGAAATGGTAATAAAAAAAAATCCTTGCATCTTCTAACTGCTTTATCCATGACAAATAAATATTGGGGGAGTCAGAGCCTATGATGACAAGCAATGGATGCAAGGCAGGATACGACCTGGACGGGATGCCAGTCCACCACGGAGTAAACACATGCACTCAGTCAAAGCAGGGCCAATTTTCCCAGAAGCCACTTAACCTACCAGTATATCTTCGGACGGTGGGAAGAAACAGGAACACCCTGAGCAAACTCACACAAACATGGGGAGAACATACAAACTCTAAGCATACATTAATGCATCCTGGGAATTGAACCCAGAGCACCATAGCCCCAGTGTTGTAACAATAATGTTAACCTCTTCAACACTATGCCACCCCCCAAAAAATTTCAAACAGAATTATTATAATATCTCATAAGGGAGTTCTTTGGGGCAGTTGGTATAGTTCTAAAACAAACCTGAGCCTAACAGAATCAGACACAACATACTGCATCAGCTCTAGATTCTTAATCCTAATGCATATAGATCAAATTTATGAAACCTCTCAAGTACTCTAAAGCAATTTTGTACCGTACAATAAGTCAGGACAGGCATTATCATCAAGACACCACTACAATACCTTATAATTGTTTACTGGTTTCAGGAAAAATGTACTATACTTATATTCATTATACATTCACTGAACATGTGAAACATTGTGTAAATAGTTTTAATGTAAGTATTCTCTCTTCTTTTGAAGGTTTTGCAGTAATTTATGCTCATTTGTAATACATTATTGCTGAATATTACAATCCATAAGCCTAACTGCCCATAATGTAATCAAATTTAGGAATGATAATAAAGTTCAATGAACCAGGTAAAATCATATAAAAGACTTCTTTCTAAGAAAACTGCTACGGAAAATGTCTTTGGGAATGAGACAAGTATTACCCGCAAAGCTTGTCTAAAAGCAACCCTCTATATTAGAGTGAGACATTTATCTAGGATAGAAGTGAGCAGTTGATATTCCTAAGATGTTGCTTTCATGGACAAGCACTGATAAAGCTAAAGAAAACACAGGCTTTCAAATGTTTCTAAATATGGTTGTATTCCCACAGCATGAGCGCTTGTGGATACACAGTTGAACAATTTAACTTAATAAATCCTTTTCACTGTAAGTAGGCATTGCAATGACTCACTGGAAAGTATTTTAATCCTTTATATACCATATGTGGCATTTATTCCTGCTCAACAGCATCTCCAGTCATCATTGAAAAATTCATACTTTTCAAATCAAAAGACCAAACTTTATGAAGCCAGCGAACATGTATTTAATCATGTTGATAACATTAAGCTGTTATTATTATCATTTATTTACCCTCAGATTTAAAATCTACCCCAGGGTTTGCACCATTTTTCCCTCAAACCCGACTAAGCTTGCCATTCAGGTCTGAGAAGTAGACCTGTAACATGATGCTGCTACCACCATGCTTGACAGTTGTGTAGGCACCTGTACTTACTGGATGATGTGTGTTGGGAGGAAGAAAAGTGTATTAATATTACTAGGCTATGTGGCTGACACTAAACATGAACTGGTATCCTGCCGCTTATCTTGTTTTGGTATTGTTCTGATCTAGACAATGTGAGAAACCAAAAAATAGACTTTTTATAATGAAACAGGAAAATCTTGTTAAGAACACTACTCAGTTTTGTCAGTCACAAAACAAAAAAGCATGTTGCTGCCTTGGAAAGAGTTCGAAACGAGGACCCAGAATAATATTCTTTCTCTAAATTAATGTCCTACTTAATAACCAGTTTAATAATGATAATACATTGCATTGATATGATGCATATCAGGAATCCAGACTATTTTACTTATAAAGGAGGACACACAGCAACTATTATACCTCAGCAGCCCCCAAACCAGATGAATTGGATAGGAGAAGAACTGCTTCACTAGTTACTGTACAGGGTAATTTTAGAAAGGCCAGATACAGCAGTCCCCGAGTTGTGATTTATCTAGTCGACTGGGTTACCATCCTTATTCCTTTTCTAGCATATTACAAAATCCGAACTAATACAGTACTCTGCTCCAACACGGGCAAAGTTTATTAACTAGGACATAACAGTTGTTAGACTATGTTTCAGACGTAGTACCCTGTCCCATATCTGTGCACAATTGCGCTTTTGTATGAATTCCGTTAGAGGTAGACCCGTGTAGTGAGAAGCTGTCATTTGACGTACTGTAAATTCATAGACGGATTTATTCCTTTCGGCAAAGTTCAGCACTGCGTTTCACACGTCCCAGCAAAATGTATTTTTTATCACCCTATAGACTTTATACGAAATAAAATATAAAATACCTATTAAAAAGAAGCACAACTTTATGTACGTTTAACCAAATCTGCATATAACAACACTTAACCACTTCGTGAGCACAACACTCTTATGATTCATATATCTAGAACCAACTTGTTTCACGTTATTCACGGTTACCGCAATGTTGTGTTAGCCTGCTAAAAAAAAAACATTGGGTCTTTTATTTTTTTTACCAAATTTGCTGGATGTCTTATTGAGGACATCCAATTAGCAAAATAGTCCTTAACTCCACAGAGAAGAAGCTGAATTGGCGAAGAAAAAAGGGGGGAACATGTAGCTAAGTAATTCTCCAAGTAAACCAACGCACAATAAGTGAAGTACGGAGCTTTGTTATAAAAAAAAACAAGAACTGTGCAAAGGAAACCCACCTGAAATCACCGCGTCTCCATTGAGAAACATTGTGAGCCCAACCAGCATCATGATCCCAAGGATCAGAATATAGGGTCTTCTCCTGCCCCATCTCGACCTGCAGTGATCACTTGCGGATCCGATCACAGGCTGCAGGATAAACCCCAAAATTGGGCTGATGAGCCATACCATACTGTACAGACTTCTTGGGAGTCCTACGCTGAGCAACACCGGCGTCACGAACGCAGCTTCCACCGCATAAGAAAATTCCCTTCCAAACATTACCGTGCCATGCATCAGCAGTCTACCTTTAGATCTTTTGGGGGGCTGCAAAACCCCTAAAACGTCCGTGGGAGCTTCGATTAAGTTCGGGTCGTCTTTATTTCGGCTCTCCAGCTTTTGGTGCTCCATTGTCGTGACAGGAACGCTGGTTTGGGGTAGTTTTGCCAGTTGTTCTTCTGTTAATAGAGTCATCATGGACGGGATTACGTTTGCAGACAGGCCTGTTGTTAATAGCCAATGTTTCCAATGTTGTCACAGCCACATCACCCTTGGAACTACTGTGCTCTGTTAGAGAGGGGGGTTGTTAACTTCCATCCGAGCGCATAAACTTTTTTTTCCCTCTCTCCTTACACCCTCCTGGAGCACCGGAATGTCACGAGTTATTCGAAGACTGAAAACACGTGATAGAGATTATCAAGCTTTTTTACGATGCCTGGACATAATGTAATGATGTCTTTTTTAAAAAATAAATCTTGTTTCCTACCTTTTTTGTTGTTTTGGTTGGGTGAATCACAAAAGTGATGAGTGAAATCTCAATGCATTGCTGAACGTATCCAGCATATACAGTAATTGATAAAACATAACAACAAATGTATATAAAATAAATTCATATATTAATTGATTTGTTACGTACAGTATAACCGATCAATATCTTAGATTAATGTACAATTAAAGAGCGACCTTGTTGCATAAGACTTTACTGTGAACTTATTCACTGATACTCATTATGTAGATCAAGTGATGTGACATGTGATGCCTCCAGCATCACTTTTAACACCAGGGTGCTGCGCCACTGTGAATGCAAGAAATTGACCCCTGTAAGGCCAGTTTCTTGGTAAAGTTACGAGCAGCTCCGTTTGGGTCTCGGCTCTTCTTCAGTAATAATTATATACCGACGATACTGGTATCATAAGGGACCACCACTATAGTTTTCCATGAAATTAATATATATAATTTACGACTTCGTCTTATGGGTATTTTTACAGTTATCCATATTATTCCCTCGCTGTTTATCTTATATTTAATAATTTATTGATTCTCGTTTATCTACGGACCAGGTGTGAAACACTGGTCAACTGTTCACTATTCTATCACCAATTAAAGAGAGTTGACCGATATTATCACCAGTCTTATATAACTGGTCATACCAATATAACTTATTTTTACCTGTTTATCGTTTCGTGTAACGCTGAATTTACACATTTCTCTTTGTTGTCAGATGCGGCCCCGGACATTTTATGATTAGGGATATCACGTTAGGAAGGATGCATGGTAAGGATTGTGGTTTAATATGCTTTGTTTGCTTTTGTAACAGTTATCTCTGATGCCACTAATGTAGCTGACCCCGTACTGTATCTGGATTTGAATCCACATAGATTGATAAAAATATCTATTTGTACTGCTTGCAAAATGGGCTTTTCAAACTAGGATGTCTTACTTTTCCTTCGAAACAATGTTTTGAGGTTCTTTATAAGGACGAACAGTGAGTTGTCACAGGAAAATCGCACGATGCAACAGGTTTTACACAAAACTAGTGTTCTCAACGGGCCCTGTAGTCCAAGAACACATTTGAAACACTACAGGCTTTTTTTCCCAAAAAATTGAAACACATTCATGTGTCCATGAATCACATTGTCGCTGGGTACAGTATGTATTCGATTTCGCAGTTTATTGGTCGTGTAACGCAACGGGGGCTCAGGCGGGCGCCCTAGCCGCATTAGGTCAGCCCCCCACCGTAGGGGGCTCAAACCCGGGACTCGCGCGTCTCTCAGCAGCGACCCAGCCCGGTGAGCCAAAGAGATCTCTCTACAGCCCAGTAGCTGTAGTCCCGCTATCACAGGGAAGGACGGTGACGTCACCTGCTCTGGTACGCCGGCTCTTACACAGTGCCTGTCGGCCGTAAGCGTTACAGTCGGATTCAAAACATAATTGGCGCTGAAAACATTTTGTGATTATTTCTGCTGCCCGTGTTTTTAATTGATGCATTCGTCTGTAAATTAGAAGTATGGTAACTTAATTTGAACAGATTAAAGTCAAATGACAATTCTCATTCTCCTACCGATCAGAAAAAGTAAACAGTTGGGGTAATTGAGGATTTCAGGTTGAGAGCGATTAAAAGGGAGGAATTACAAATGTAAACGTATGTAAAGGGAATAAAAACTTCAATTGTTGAGTGCCATTAAAAGTAGAATATGTTGCGAGAATATCGTCACTACATGACTACTAGTCTGAAAAATGGTATTCAATTTGTTTTATTGTAATATGAATGTTGCTTATACATTCATTGTATTGACTATATGCAACTACAGTATATTGTGTTACTTTAGGATGTCTGCTTAACGAAATAATATAAAAGCACCATCGGCTTACTAAAGATCCAAAACTAAATTTATGTACTGTATTTCCAATCATTTTCTAAAACTCCTATCCTAGAAGCAACGCATTTCTTTGGTTTGAAAAACCCATTTTAAAGCAGTGCAGCTCAAGTCATCCTAGAGTTATAATCCTAGAGGCAATCATGTACAGTAAATCCCGCTTTATCACTGGGGTAAAATGGGTTTGATATTCGAGATTAATTCACAGTGGATTAGCATGAAGTCATGCTTTTATCATGAGTCTCACCATAGTCATATCGGGGTAGTACAAAATATTCAAATATGAAGGATATTCAAAACCTTTTTACAACTCACAGTCTGGGTTTTGTAGGGTGCATATGTGTTATTAAAAACTGCATGTTAGCACCTGTTATGTTTTATGTATAAATTCATCATTTGTGTCATAGAAAACGTATTTCCCCATAAAACACTATTTGCAGGTTATGAATTTAGCCACATACAAAATGTTTAATGGGGTGATTTTTTAATTCCACAATTGCTTTGTGTATAGCACTTGTTTGAGAGAGAAAAGCAAGAGACTTAAAAGCCTTACTTTTTGCCACTTTTAGATTAGGTCTGCCCCCATTGCGTCTTTACACAGTCTGAAATGAAAGATTTTTTGGCCTAAGAAAATCTCACTGATGAAGATAAAAATCTGACACAACCTGCCTCCCAAACAGACACAAATGATATACCACGCATTTTCACATTTTACTCACACCACCCAACAATTAACACGTAATTGCATTTACAGTGCAAAATGTACACATTCCTCTGTGATCAACTCTCCAATTCTTTTCATCTATGACCCTACAAGGTGATTTAGGTGCTTAATTTACTGCTGTGGGTGATAAATAATTCACCTCTGCAATGCTTAAAGATACTGTCCTGTATAATCCTTAACCTTTACAGAGATTAAGGAAAAACACAATTCTGCTTGAAGTTGGCAAATCACATTACCGAGGCACTCTCACCACACTCATTGCAATTCTGAAAAAAACTAAAAGAAAGATCAGTATTTTCAAATGTCTTCCAAACACATAAATGTCAGGGAAATACGTAAAGACAGCCAGATAATCCAATCAGAACATTTGGGACCTTTTGAATCAAGTAGTGCAAATCAAAGGATTTTATATGTAACTTAACATTAATATAGTGATAATGTACACCTGTGATCAAAAACATCTCTTTTGATTTTGTCACTTATAAATATAAAAAAAACTAAGGTGTAGTTACCATCTGCTGGGTTGCTATTTTTATTTTGAGATTATATACTGTGTTCAAATTTTTATCATAAAAGGCATTCCCAGGAAAGGGACCTGCTATGCTCCCATTTACTGAAGACAGCTTTCATGCTACATACTGTATTAAAAACACATAAATTCATATAATTGTATTGATAAATTACAGGAAACAATCTAAAATTACATCTTACAAAGAATCACTGTAGTTTAATGGTTAAAAATGTAACTGAAAGAACAACCACAGGATTACACAGAAATGGTCAAAATTAATTCTGAAAGGTTTTTACAGAGTAAGGTACTAAGAGAAATTTTAGTTTAAGAATAAAGTAATGTTTGTTACAATTAATCAACATTTGAACAATATTTTTTTCTATATCTGAATGTCTTCATCATTTTTACTTCAGTATCAAGAGACCATGTCATCCACAAACCATTCTTGTTTCCAAATTTGTTTTCATTTCTGCATGCAACAGTTTTCAGAAGCACATATATTGAGAACTATCCATTTCACCATTGATGTGTTTGTAAGGACGTTTTAATGAGCGCCATTTGTTTTGCCTAGATCACAACAGACTGTTGGCTGGGCATCGTATCCCATCCATGTGAGAATGAGCTACAGGCGTGACTTTGACTTGCATTCTATCACTCCAGCAGACAGCAAGCTGTCGATTTGAGCGGTGCTGTAGCCATACTCGGCCAGGACAGTCCGCGTGTGTTCGCCTATGAAAGGGTCCCTGCTGGAGCTGGGGGAGGCTGGGGTGCGAGAGAGGAGGGGGGCTGGCCGGGGGCTGACCTCTCCCTGTGCATCTTTGATGAAAGAGCCCCGTTCCCTGTTGTGTGGGTGGGAGCTGACTTCTTCTAGGGACAGCACGGGTGTCACACAGGCATCCGTGCCATCAAAAATCTTGCACCACTCTGCCTGCGTCTTGCTGGCAAAGGTCTCTGTAAAAATCCTCTTCAGCTCTGGCCAGTCGGAGACGCTCATTTGCAGAGGTAATTCACTTGGATCCAAGCCGAGACCTGGAAGGAAGACATTTGGAGGAGGAACAGGAATAATTAGAGGAAGACATTTGCTGAAAGGTATTCAGAAGTAAACAAATCCTTTTAAACTTCTGCCCTAAAAAATTCAGACTTGCAACCTCTTTGTTATAGCCAGGGCACATTTTGGAGGATTTTTAAGGACCTCCCCATACTAATTATTTTTGTAATATGGGAATCATTTGTACAGGACAGAAATGAGTTTCTGTGTGTATGATACCCAGGCAGTGTATATTTTTTGCCTCATTTGAATGGACAGCCTTATCACTGGATGTGGAGATCTTTTTTGTGAAGAGCTTTACACCAACATATTTTGCAGAATTTCTCTGACTTGCAAATCAGGGTAAATCAGTTCGGTAGTTCAATATCTGCAATATAATGTCAATTTCATTTGGACTCGTAAAATTTATGAAAAATGGGAAATGGTGTGTGAAGCACAGGTGAGAAGAGAATAATAAAGGTGTGGGATGGTGGGACATATGTGCAACAATTAGTCTTCTTTTTTAAGTGGCCTATACACTTTATTACTGTAAGTACAAATGGAAAAAGGAAGATGAACAAGTTGACTTCACAGTTTGAGGAATAAAAAACTACAATAATACAGTACATCCTAAGCTTTGGGCCTTTTTTTAGAGAACAGGTCTCAAAGGATAACAGTGCATCTTGTAATTGGTTCAGTGAAAAATACCTGTCAGAACTTCAAAGGCACCTTCTTAACTTCTGTCCCATGCTGTGAAGCAAATCTGACTGAAGTTACTTCCCAAAAATCAGAATTTGAAATGGACTTTGCTATATTAAACAAAAACACTGCAGTCCATGTTATGTTGCACAATATATATATATATTTTTTTTAAATGTGTAGTTGATACCTGGCTATGCAGTTAAACTGAGCCAAAAAGAGAGGCAAAACCATTGTACATAATTGTCATAGAAACATAAAGTACATAGCTAAAATTATTTAGTGGACAGTGTTCAAAACAACCTATTATTAAAAACGTTTATTTAAAATACAAGAGAGAAGCATTCAATTTGTCTAAAAAAAATCAAATGACCTCAAACATGCTACTCTTTTTTTCCTCAGGGGGTGTAAATGGACAAAGAAAGACAGAAAAAACAGAGCACGTGGAATTCCTACCCATGCCATAAACACTGTTTAAGACTGCAGGGTGTGAATCATGAATAGCATGGAATTTCATGAAAGACGCTGTCAAAACTGAACCCCACAAAAGAGACCCATAAATCTTCCTGGAGTGCTGCAGTGCATAATTGCCTTCAATTTTGCTTTTTACTCATTTATTTCCATTCATGTATCCTTTCAACAGAGTCCAAATTCTACAGGACTACCTACTCATATTATGAATAAAGTAATATTTACAACGGGGAGGAAAACACTTCAGGTACCTTTTTATAGTGTATAAAATTTTATTTCACTCACTTGTTCTTTGTTTGTTCATCAAATATTCATCATGACCAGCATTGTCACACCTCATCAGTACCCAGCCAAAAGGAAAGAAGTGCAGAAGAGACAGAAAACAACGCACCTTTGATGAGCTCATTATAAAACTGAGGTTCAATAGCCCCCACAGCCATGTGCTTCCCATCTGCTGTCTCGTAGGTCTCATAAAATGGAGCCCCACTGTCCAGCAGGTTGTGACCTCGGGGTCTGTTCCAAAGGCCCAGGTTTTGGGATTTCCAGATAAAAGATCCCACATAGGCAGCTCCTTCCACCTGCAGTGCAACAAGAGAATCAGACACATGAAACGTAAAATCATAGGAAAAAACTCACCGGGGAGTCAAATGTTTTGGAAAGTGTTTTTAATTCTTCATCTTTATTATAATTAGCATTATTATCATCATTACCAATAACAATATTATCAACACTATAAGTTTAAATACTCAAAACAATATGCAAGGTAAATGCTTCATAATAAAAACAATTATCAACAAATAATTCAACAAAATAGGAATCTTAAATCATGTTTTGTAAAAAAAAAAAAGAACTGACCATCAGTGCTTGAACTTCAGTTTAATGTATTATATGTCCGCTTCTGATAATTGCACTATGCAATGGAATTTTGGTGCTGTAACTACACAGATCCCATTTAGGTGCTACTGACTGATATACAGTAGGACTTCTGCCTGAGAAAGCATCTACAGCCATTACTTGATATTGCTCTGCAGAGGGAAAACCCACAATTGGTAATCTTGACTCGAGGCCCAGAGGACAAAAATGGGGTTTCAGTTTGTGGCCAGAAACATTCAGTCTTGTGTTCCATTGTGTTTCAAACTGTAGTGTGTTTCATTGAAAACCAATTCTCACAGCACGGAGTAAATCTGTAGAAACTGTAAAAATGACAGCACTTATCCAGAAATCACACATAGTTTTCAACATGTTGGAAGCTTTATTGCAGGTAAGCAAGTGGTAAAGCTCAAGAATGAAAAGACAGTATTTTACAGTAGATTTTTGTGTCAGCTTGTGTGTTTTCAATTAATTTGGATTTCTTTATTGAAACACCTACAGAACCGATGATAGACTACACCCTTATATTCAGCTGTTCATAGGCTGCTGTTCTATTGATTTTCCTGTCAATTCCAGATAGAATAAAGATTATTTACATTTCCCTATTAAATGGTAACACTACACTGGCCCATACATCCCAGTATGACAATCCCAAACCTCCTACCTCAAACGTCTTATTTATAATTTTGGACGGACTTCACAAAACAGCTTTCAGTGCCATCTAGCAGCCACCCTTGGAAGTGACTCTTAGAAGTGAATACAAAAATATTTTAATAATTTCAAAACTATACATTAAAGGACATTTCAGGGAAGTGCCAGTGAAGGCTGTTGACGTCTAACAAACAATCAGAGACACTGATAGCCCACAAAGAATGGTATACTGCAGAACAGCTTTCAGACTCACATGGTGGCTCTTTTTTAGATCCTGTCCTCGAGGGACACAATCCTGCATGCTTTAGATCAGTACCTGACTGAAACCTGGGAAAAGGTTAAACTGCTTCAATTATGTGAATAATTCTATACTAATTAAGAGCTCTGGTGGAATGGAAGAGAGAAAAAAAAGATTTAAGAGCCAGAAGTGTAGAACACTCCAATATGGATGTAATTGTGTGTAAATGATAAACACAAGAAAAGAGATCTCAAGGGTTTAACTAAATGCCAAATTGAGCAAGAGAGAAACTATCTTATGTCGTTCTGCTCCTGGCTGTGAAATCAAACAGGCTTTGGAATGATAGTGCTAAACTGCATACAAACACACACCAATGCACCAGTCCTATGCACACATCATTAAACTCCCAGAAGATTTAATTTTTTGAGATGATTCTTCAAAGCATTGACATAGCACACTCAGGGTCAGACTCCTGTGTCTCGAAGTGTAAATGGACTCCCTCCTCAGAATAGACGTGATAGGACAGAAATTAATTTGTAGACATATTTTATCTTCATGTGACATCATGAACCACTATATATAATACGTACCTACAGGTATTAAAAATAGCCATTGAGTTTTGGAAATAATAGTATTTGTTACACTTTTAATGGATATCAGTATAATTTATCACTGCTTTTATTATTAGCATGCCTATTGTATTGCATGTGAAATGCTCTAAAATGCTGTGCCACTGGCAGATGGTCAAGAAGAGAAAGCATAAATCCTGTAAGTGCCTGTAAAATCCATTCTGATGGCTCGGACCTCTCTTAGTGATTGTAGCATGGCCAAAGGTGAAAACAAATTTAGCACACTGAGTGAAACACTGAGAAAAAGAAGTCACTAGCTATTCTTTGAGATCGAAAACGGCTTGTTCTAAAATTTTATCTCACATTAATTGAGGAGATGGTTTTCTCTTGTGTCATACCCCGTTTGAACTAATGAATACAAAGTATTTTTTTCCGTGTCACAACCCTACTTTCCTACTTTGTTGTAGTGGCCTGCATTTTACTATCATGGCTAATATTTTATCATCATTTTACTGTCACAACTTTGTCTAAAGTTGAAACACATTCACTGCCATCCCTGTTTTGTCTCTTCTGGCGATTCTTTCTTTTCTTCTGCTTGAATAAGATAATGATGTATTTTATCAAAACTACAATAGCAAACTCTATGACAATGTCAGGAGTGCAGTCGATGCTTCCAAGTACAGTACCTATGTTACAACATGTGATGTCTGGACTTGAAAGACGCAAAAACGTACAACTATAAATCTGTCACATACACAGCACCTTCCATACAGTGCCTTGCGAAAGTATTCGGCCCCCTTGAACTTTTCAACCTTTTGCCACATTTCAGGCTTCAAACATAAAGATATAAATTTTTTATTTTATGTGAAGAATCACCAACAAGTGGGACACAATTGTGAAGTGGAACGAAATCTATTGGATTTTTGAAACTTTTTTAACTAATAAAAAAATGAAAAGTGGGGCGTGCAAAATTATTCGGCCCCTTTACTTTCAGTGCAGCAAACTCACTCCAGAAGTTCAGCGAGGATCTCTGAATGATCCAATGTTGTCCTAAATGACTGATGGTGATAAATAGAATCCACCTGTGTGTAATCAAGTCTCTGTATAAATGCACCTGCTCTGTGATAGTCTCAAGGTTCTGTTGAAAGCGCAGAGAGCATCATGAAGACCAAGGAACACACCAGGCAGGTCCGTAATACTGTTGTGGAGAAGTTTAAAGCCGGATTTGGATACAAAAAGATTTCCCAAGCTTCAAACATCCCAAGGAGCACTGTGCAAGCGATCATCTTGAAATGGAAGGAGTATCAGACCACTGCAAATCTACCAAGACCTGGCCGTCCCTCTAAACTTTCAGCTCAGACAAGGAGAAGACTGATCAGAGATGCAGCCAAGAGGCCCATGATCACTCTGGATGAACTGCAGAGAACTACAGCTGAGGTGGGAGAGTCTGTCCATAGGACAACAATCAGTCTTACACTGCACAAATCTGGCCTTTATGGAAGAGTGGCAAGAAGAAAGCCATTTCTCAAAGATATCCATAAAAAGTCTCGTCTAAAGTTTGCCACAAGCCACCTGGGAGACACCCCAAACATGTGGAAGAAGGTGCTCTGGTCAGATGAAACCAAAATCGAACTTTTTGGCCACAATGCAAAACGATATGTTTGGCGTAAAAGCAACACAGCTCATCACCCTCAACACACCATCCCCACTGTCAAACATGGTGGTGGCAGCATCATGGTTTGGGCCTGCTTTTCTTCAGCAGGGACAGGGAAGATGGTTAAAATTGAGGGGAAGATGGATGCAGCCAAATACAGGACCATTCTGGATGAAAACCTGTTGGAGTCTGCAAAAGACCTGAAACTGGGACAGAGATTTATCTTCCAACAAGACAATGATCCCAAACATACAGCAAAATCTACAAAGGAATGGTTCACAAATAAACGTATCCAGGTGTTTGAATGGCCAAGTCAAAGTCCAGACCTGAATCCAATCGAGAATCTGTGGAAAGAGCTGAAAACTGCTGTTCACAAACGCTCTCCATCCAACCTCACTGAGCTCGAGCTGTTTTGCAAGGAAGAATGGGCAAGAATTTCAGTCTCTCGATGTGCAAAACTGATAGAGACATACCCCAAGCGACTTGCAGCTGTAATCGCAGCAAAAGGTGGCTCTACAAAGTATTAACGCAAGGGGGCCGAATAATTTTGCACGCCCCACTTTTCATTTTTTTATTAGTTAAAAAAGTTTCAAAAATCCAATAGATTTCGTTCCACTTCACAATTGTGTCCCACTTGTTGGTGATTCTTCACATAAAATAAAAAATTTATATCTTTATGTTTGAAGCCTGAAATGTGGCAAAAGGTTGAAAAGTTCAAGGGGGCCGAATACTTTCGCAAGGCACTGTAGGTCTTAATGCCTTCAGATTAAAAAAATAATAACTTCTTATTAAATAATAAATAATTTAATAATATATAAATAAATAAATCTAATTACTGCAACTGATTCAATGTATTATTGCTCTGCACTGAAGCCACTTTGTACTCCTTGTTCCCCAGGAAATTCTGGCTTAGACTGCAGTTTTAATGATTTTCAGAAACTATCAATGACTAATACAGTACTGTTTATTTTTAATTGCAATGGCAAAATAATAAGCACCAGCACCTGATGTATCAACAAATTTCATACTCTGAGGCAAGAACCTGTATATTTCCAGCAAGAGCTGTACATTTTAAAAAGCCTCATTTTTTAAAATGTCAACATTAATATTATACATTTATAATTTGATATTGAGGTCATCTGCAAATTTCTGTAACTTCAAAAGTAGATCAACTTGGGGATCCCAAAACAATGTCTACATGTCACTCTGAGTAGGTATTACAATCTCTTCAGCCACATACACCAAAGCACTGACACTCCTGTGAGATGATTAAGACACAATGTTTACAATGTTTTCAAAGTCACAATGTGTTTTTTTAAGGACAGGAAAATGTTCATAATGATCCGGAGAATTGAGATAATGCATTCAGCATGAACAAAAATAAATTCCCAAATACCAGAGAGGCATTCATAAAACATTACAAAGCAACATGTAGTGAAAAACAATCATGCAAATTCCCTTACTTCCTGTAACACAATTGGTCAATGGTATTTTTAGTCAAAGCCAAAATTTGATCTTGTTTCAAATGAATAAAGTCAGTAAAATAAACACATTTAAGAAAATATGTTCTTTTCCATAATGAGTTAATACTATTTTGAAACAAAAGTAATTACTGTAGTTATTTCAACCAAGTAGTATGGAAATCAGTGCCTTGTATTAAGGCAAAAATATTACAATCAATTACAGGATCTTAATTGTACTACGAAAGTATGTGGTTTTGTGGGTAAATCTAAAAAAGTTTCTATATCTTTAAAATTAGGGCAAGCTGAACAATCTGTCAAAGCCTTTTTTTGTAGATCTTCAATAGTTAGAGAAGAATTCTGCTTAAAACAAATATTTACACCCTTGCAAGAAGGAAAAGTATTTTTACAATGGCAGTAATGTGTGTATAACACTTTAAGAAAACCAGGCTGAGGTCCCACATAGGGCTTAGAACCACTTTGCAGCATTAAAACAGCTTTGCAACATTTAAATCCTGAAATGGATCTAATATCTCTCCTTCCACTTACTTTGAGACACAAACCTGATGCTGTACTGCAGAAAAGCACTATAGAAGTGTTGCAATGCTCATTATAGGTCTTTAACTTGACGGACAGAAATAAACCGAGTGCTGCTTGACAAACTTACAGTCTTGTAAAGAGCAGTGGTTCTTTGAGGTAGTGAGTGGGTTACAGAGTCACGTACTTCTCAGAGTTCAGACCAGCAATGTCTCTGAAATCTATCCAACAAGTATCATAGTCTGATCACTCAAGTAGGCTAAACATGTACTTCAGATATGTGCCTAAGGCCAGCTTTGGAAAGCAGCATGATAGCCATGATACTATCACATAGCCTGACGTTATGCAGACTGAACAGGGAATGAGAATGTCAGGAAAGACAAGCTCAATCAGTGTGGATAGACTTTTAGCAGACATCAGCTTTAGCAACCAGGACTACACATAGACAGAAAACTAAATCCACTGTATGTAGAGACTGCAGGCAGACAGAATGCCAGTTAAAATCTCATAAAAAATGTACTACTATAATTTTCTTCTCCCATACTAAGACACTGAATTTGAATATTGAGGTGTAGTGTGCCAACAAACAGATTTTTTGGTACCAAGACTGACAATTTGATTTAATCTCAGCATTATATTACCTCTAATAACTTCAGGGATTTAAACTGATGGTGGGATCTTTTTTACATAATTTTTGGGAAAAACATAAACTCTGTACTGCCAGGGGATACTCCACTCAACCCAGTTTGGTCAATGCTACAACCCAGTGCTGTTCAAG
The DNA here is from genome assembly GCF_059453375.1 of Lepisosteus platostomus. Taxonomy (NCBI): domain Eukaryota; kingdom Metazoa; phylum Chordata; class Actinopteri; order Semionotiformes; family Lepisosteidae; genus Lepisosteus; species Lepisosteus platostomus. Next base: position 16,708,673 of record NC_142614.1, on the reverse strand, counting down.
TAGGTGTCACGTCAAACCTTGCATAGCTTATTTTTTGTATCCTAACAGAAATACAACACAATAAAAGAGCACAGACTCCTATAATCAGTGGTATCCTCTTTAAGTGTCTGCTTAGATGAGTAATAGACAGCTATGACAGAAGTACTGTGTGTTAACAATTTGAGTGCTTCAGCTGCCACAGCCCAAGTCTCCTTCTTCCATTCCTTGGTACCATGGACCAAAGCATTAGAGAGCTCTTCATAAACGACTGGCTTAGCTTCTGAGAAGTGAGTGAATTGTCTGGCTGCTTCTTGTAATGGGGCATACACATGGTGCCAGTGTCCACAGTATTTTAAACACCAATTTGTTCTGTTTTCTGAGGAAGACATCTCAAGAAGTCACTTACCATACTGGCATCAATCACCTGCCCCCTCCCGGATCGGGTCCTCTCGTACAGCGCCAGGACAATGCCCATTGCGCACAGCAGCCCTCCTCCTGCAAAGTCAGCCACCAGATTGAGGGGGGCATAGGGATTTTCCGAGCTTCTGCCCAGCTTCGAGAGCAAACCTGAGTCAGAGTGAGAAAGGCAAATGACGAGGAGCACTAAACCTGCACATCAAGCGCATCAAAGAGTCACACAAATCTTTTATGTAACCAGGATAAAAAAAGGCTCCGTTGCTGATCTGTGACTAAACATCAACATATTTACAAAGTGAGCCAAGGCTCTAGCATGCAGCAGAACCTGTAATTTAACATCAAAACCTGATAATTGTCACGGACGTCCAAAGGGACTAACCGTGGGGAGCAGGAGAGCGGAAAAAGACCCATAAGCGTAGCGGCGAGACGGGAAAAAGGCCTGGGCTCATAGTGCAAAGAGTTCGGGAATGTCGTATAGAAACCTATGCCCTCAGGGAGCGGACGTGGGGTGCCCTGGTGCTAGGTGGGTCTCAGGACATCCGAACGTCAATGCTGAGCCAGGACAGAGTGCAAGACCTGGAAATATATAGCCCAAGGGAAAGAGAGGGACCGGAAGGACAGCAGACCGGAAACTAGGGACAGGACAGAGAAGGCGCGCCCTCTGGCTGCAGAGGGCGTGACAATAATCAGAAAAAGAAAACCCTGCCAAGATCGTTTTAAGGCTCCCTGATATTTGTAACTCAGTAAACATGACAAAAGGATGCCATATATAGCAGAAGGGTTGACTGCTACAGTTGTACAGTATCTAATTAATCCCAGAATTTCATCCATCTATTTATTTAAGGATTTCAGAGAATCAACGTCGGAAGCAGCTTATTCTATGCATCCACATTGCTGTACAAAAAGGGACTTCGTAATTTTAGTATACCTGTTCTTATTTTCCAGATGCAACTTTGTGTTTTGTTATTTCACTGTGGAGCCTTAGAGTATTTCATCATCATCATTTTGAAAACTTAAATCTGATGAAGTGTAAGGAGAGTAAAGTGACAGTTCCTGCGTTTGCAGAATCTGCTGAGTTAAGGAGAAAACAGAACTACTGGCAAGGCCCACCTTCAGTGGCTGCTGGAAGGACAAC